>NC_143013.1:308940218-309244848 GCF_055824585.1 Amblyomma mixtum | reverse complement strand
GAGCCCACCGATGAGGAGCAGCGCTCCGCGCAGTCCGTACGCCTCCAGCAGCAGCGTCACGGCGGGCGGAAAGAGGAATGCGGCCAGCGTGGCGCCCGCCAGGCTCAGGCCGCTTGCCCGAGACAGATGCCTCTCGAAGTACTGGTTCACCAGCACCGAGTTCACGGGCGTGCACAGGCCCTGGCCGATGCCTGCACGGGAAGCAAAGGAAACTTCTCATCACGCAACGCAGCGCAAATTAAAATAAATATGAAATTTATCACTTTAGGTTTAACCTAGACGTACATCGTGCTCTATGGCAGTTCACTTTTAAAGGAAAGGGGTTAATAGAGAGAATGGGTGGATCCTTGATTCCTGCATCATTGAATGTAAACTTCATTGAAGAAAAAGCGAGCGTCACACCAGGAAATACAGCACGCGTGCGGCCGACGCTGGTGCCGATGAGACAACACTCTTTGGATTGAGTCGCATGCCATAGGGTCGTGTATGCCTCTTGCGATGAAGATCGTAACTTTGCAAGATCTTTTCCATAGCAGCGCCCTTCGGTGCGCTCGTAGTGTGACTGGCTGTTAAACTGACCCTAAAACCAGCTTCTTCCTTGTTTTACCATAGGGACACGAGGACAAGCAACTGCATATCCTCACATGCACTCATCGCCGCGACTTCTCCAGGCCAAAGCCTCCTGTCCTGAGGCTGACGTTCAGTGGCAGTAGTTACGGCTAAACAGCGCTCGCGCTAAGCACCATTTCTGTTCCGGTCGCCTCAGCTGGTGTATGTCCACCTCATCTGCTGTGCACGCGCGTAGGCGTAGTCACGTGGTCACCATAAAGGGCGCACAAGCCCAAGGGATAAAGCATTATCGCTAATATCTAAAAAGAAATCATCTGACTGACCGGCCACCGAACTTGTGATCGATTAATGGTCGTAGAGCAACATTTTCGTCAACACGCAAATTATTACACACTGGCCTGCATTTTTTTAACTATGTGCACGTTGGCTTTCAGCGACGCTCTTCACCACTGGCAAAATAGGAAGTCGCGTTCCATACGTGTAACATAACTATGTTGCAAAGACAGCCCAAATATTTATGGACTGTTTCCGTTCTTCAGTACTCCCCGGTGAAATTAGTGACATTCCCGTCAGTTCTTCTCGCTAATATGATATATACTTGTAGAAAACTAACTGCGGTCCTAGGGCATTATGCGGCGAATTGGTCAGCGAAAAACGAAGCCCTTTACTGCCCGATCTGCCACGTTGGTGAAGCGATGTATGTCGCAAAACAAGCATACTGAGTACCACGCAGCACAATCGTGACGGTGCCTCTCTCTACTCGAAGAAAGCAAAAAGAAGGCAGCATGACGTAAGTCGTTTAGCCTTCGTAAAAAATTCCCTCTTCCTTCGACTGGGCCTCCAAAGTCAGCTGAACACGACTTCGATATCGGGATTACGAAGTCTGCAGTGACTTATTAGTATTGTTACGAAGACGACGACAAGGCAGCAGGCAGGGACGCGGGAAGAATCGCTCGAGGTGGGACCGCAGTCATTAAAATCATTTCATCTGTCATCATTTCATCCTGTTCCTTGACTTCCCACCCGGATAAATATTACAAAACTGAACACATTGCGCGGACCAAAAGTTCGTGTCGGCGCTCCAGTACAGCTCACCCGCCAGCGGCAAGAAGACCAGCAGGCCGATGAAGTCGAATCGGACGAAGCAGAAAACTGAGGCAGCGACCGTTAGGAGCACGCCCAGCACGGACAGGATGCGGACATGGCCCTTGACGATGAGCACGCCGGTCACCGGACCTGCGGAAGAGCAGTTCTTTGTTGTATCCGAAACAAAGTGATGTCAAGTGCATGTCGGGAACCGCGCTCCACGCCCCCATTAGCGCCGCACGGGAGAGGCACGGTAATAATGGCAGCCGCAAATGCGGATACCACCATTGAATGGAGCTTTTAGCTTGTAGAACTAAGCAGATATGCTTACGCACTCACAAACCACTCTAACGCTGCGTCAGCTGGGTGCCACAATTGAAGATGCGGAGAAATTACACAAATCACGAGACATTCGTACCGTTACGCTTCTTAATGTAACAGCATTCTAGTACACCCCCCCAGTTCCTGCCCAAGCCATAACTTACCGAAATGCAGCTTCGATGAGCACGCGTTTTCTCCACACGCTTTTTCCATCTGCGACTCGGTTCCGTAGGCCAAATGTGCATTGTGGCAGCGCGCACGTCGCTTCCGTGCGTATCAGACAGTGTTTGTTACACAAGCGGTATTATATTATAAGTGGCCTAGACTGCCGATTAATATAATGCCCTGAACTATCTTCATGCGTGGCACTGCATGGACTTGATTCCAAATGACGGAAATTAGCGCCAAGCACAACCACAAACAAGCATAAGTGGACGGGTGCACTCTGTTCGTCCATTTGCCTGGGACTGCTTCTTTTGTGGCGGGCAAATGGACGGGCGGGCAATGTGACGTCGTAGGTTGTCGTAACAGCCTTGCCGATTCACGGCAGGGCGGTAGCATATGTGTGCCATAGAGTGCCTGCTGCAGCTCCGCTACCGCACCGGTAGCTTGGCCTGCTGCCGACCCTGCCGACTCCTCGGCGCTCGAACATTATTGATATCCAAGCCAGTCCAGCCACCTTAGCCCTCAAAAGCATCGCACACTCTGTCGGGCTGTGCTCGCTAAAATGCAGGCCGGAGTTAACGTCGTTGTCGGGACCAGGAACGGGTTCCATCGTAACGCTAGAGTAAACGTAACCGAAGCGACGATAGCGGCGGCTGAAAGGTGCCTTCAACGTCCGATCGGCGGTAACTTATATTTCGGTTCCTGCTAGGCTGCACAGCTCACGCCAGCAATCACAGAGTCGCGTTTACGTCACTTTTCTGGTACTAGATCATTAGAGAGTGCTCAGTTTGAACCAGAGCGGCGGGAAAAACATTTGCCGCTTCAAACATAAATATCTTAGCAATAAATGTATATTTCGCTGCCGGACAAGCAATAATAAAGCCCCGAAATGCTAAAATATCGGATAATGCTAACAAAAAAAAAATCGATACAGTTGTTTTCAGTGTCTCTTAAAGGGACTATGCAATAAATTAACTGAGATTACGTAAAGCAAACGAGAGATAGGCATTCCATCACTCGTCACCCCAGCGCAAGAATTTTTTAGCTCGCATTAATCACAACGAAGTTATAGACCGATTAAAAATCACGCTCCTCCTCTCGCCCCTCAACTCGTACGCGCGGAGTACCAAGAAAAAAATAAAGAAAGCAGCTCTGGGACTGGGTACCGCCCACGAATACGTCATTCGCTGACGTTCTTCGGTTTGCGACTTCCGGTTGTCGCACCCAGCACCCGAGCAGCAGCGTCTCTCCGGTCTCTCTTCGCCTTCCTGGATCGTGGCGCATGTCGGATTTCTTTGCTTGTCACTGCGACAAAGGCACTGCGAGTGGTTCCCGAACTCCCGACAGAAAGAGGTGACAGAGGTAAATTGAAAAGATATGCGTGAAGGCAATGCCCTGGCTCGCGCTTGCCCGAGGGGGTCGCGCGGCGATTCGAGCAGACGATTTTCACGGCTACCGGAAGCGTGCCCGTGACGTCGTGGCTACAGTGGCTCGAGCGAATGACAACGTGTGGTGGCCTGCCGACGTCACGGGACTAGTGACGTCAATTTTCCCGATTTTAGTTTAAAAGTCGGTCCCTACGATGACACCGATCGACCCGCGAATTTTAAAAAACGCGGTTTTTTTTAAATTCATAATAAATTGCCGGCTTAGTTCCGAAGACTCATATTTGGTGTCTTAGCACCATTTCGAAGTACTGAAGACATTTACAAGTGACTTTTAATTCATTGCATAGTCCCTTTAAGAGCTGAGCTCTAAAAACGCAGAAAGAATGGCGGTCCTCAGGAACAAGGGTTGAAATCCTCAGAGTCATCGAGCCGAAAGGCAAGGCTCTGCGGTCCGCGTGTTTGAGAACGCTATCACCAGGGGTGCGGTCTGGTTAGCGCGACAGCTGTCAGTCCACGGGACAGTCTTCTCATAGGGATCGAGACCCACCGGTGAGCTGGTAGAGCGTGTTGATGAGGCTGAGCGGCCAGGCGGCCTGGCCGTAGCTCACTCCCAGCGCGGCGACGATGGCCACGAAGATGACGCCGCTGGTGGCGGGCAGCACCGCACACCACAGGTCCACCCAGGCGCTGGCCGCCACCACCAGCCAGCCGAGCGCCGAATCGGGCCCCATGCTTCCTGCAAAGAAGAGGGAGAGGGAGAGAGAGAGAGGACTTCAATATATTAGACAGGAACGGCCGAGCGATGCCGGCCGGAGGGAACGTGACCCGTACACTGGGCGAAAAATAAAGAAAGAAAGAAAGGAAGAAAGAAGGAAAGAAGAAAGAAGGAAAGAAAGAAAGAAAGAAAGAAAGAAAGAAAGAAAGAAAGAAAGAAAGAAAGAAAGAAAGAAAGAAAGAAAGAAAGAAAGAAAGAAAGAAAGAAAGAAAGAAAGAAAGAAAGAAAGAAGTAGAGAATCGTGAAGTGCAGTGAAGATGGCAAGGTGGTGATTTCATAATGCACTGAGTTCCACTCAGCATCCAGGACAATTTCACATGTCGCTGCTGCAGTTGACAGCCAGGCTCAATTCGCGATCGCTCAAGTTCGGCATTCTTGGACGAAAATTTTCAGTATTGGAATATTGTAAGGTACTGCTATGAAAGAAATTGGGTCCATTCTTGCGATACGTAGCAAGATATTTCATTTAATGGTTTTCCATCGCTCGCATGCATCGAGTAGTTAAGACTGCCATAGAAAACCAATGGGGACCGTTTTTGACGATAGCAAAAACGTTACTACCAAAAAAAATTGCAAGCCTGACGCGGGGAAATCCGCGGATATATTATGCGAAGCATATTACTAGAGGTACACTACAGCCCTTCGCCGTGGTTACGCGCCGTGCACACCACGTGGTACAGTGACGTCACACCACGTGACACACCACGTGACACATGACGTCACGACAGAGGAAGATGGGGGTCCACCTCGCGCCGTCGCTGTGGTTGCACGCCGTGCAGACCACGTGGTACAGTGACGTCACACCACGTGACATACCACGTGACACATGACGTCACGACAGATCGCCCTCACGCGCTGGGAGAGGGAGAACGATGCCATCGCACAGACACCGGAATGTCCTCGAGCGGCATTCCCGCGCATTTAGAACGCGCGTTCACACTCGGTGTAGGTGAAACGCTCGCTCCACCGGGGAGGCGGACGCGGCTTCCGTGGCAATCCAGGCGCCCACCCAAAGCGCGTCTCGGGGTTAGTCGGCGTTCCGCAGTAGCCATGCCGTTGTCTTCCCCCACGACGAAGGCTTCTAGTGGTTGTATTAAAATGACCAAGTATTCAACCAAGGAAAGCCATGTATTACCAAGCCTAGCCATCAATATGCTTCGCATCTGACCAGGGTTAACCAAGTTAAGCCTCAACCATTTTTTTTGTTCGTTAAAGCTAAATCTTACAATGTATAAAAAATTGCCTTCATAAACTATTTCCCGCTGAAAAATGCTTTTGTCCAGAATTGCCGGGTGTGCCATGCACGAAAGCCTCCGCGTCGGCCCACCTGTGGCTCTCATCGCAGGCTGCCAGAACTTCGGCCGTCGCCAGAATTCCGTATGATTCACATGCGGAATTATAGGAATCGCCACGCGGAACTTTTTAAGTACGGGTCGCTGTGAAAACGAAGCGAGACCTGCAGAGCAGCGTTCGGTGCTGGGAACGAACAGGTGGTGGACTGAGTATGGAAATGCAAAGGGCGCGCTGAAATTCGTCCGGACGAGCTTGCACCACGCTCGGCATGACATTATGGGGCAAGAACCGCAGCCGCTGTGGCGCGCTCGGATGTTACGAGAGGTGTTATTGGCTCACAGTTGACGTACTGACCCTAAAGGGAAAGACCCGCGCTCACTCACTCAGTCCGTGCATTAAAACGGGCAACGCACTAGCGCGGAAGTGGTTCCACCGTTCAAGGTCGTCAGCTAGCTAAAACGCCCTCTGGACCTGACGACAAAACGGAATTTCGGTCTGGCGACCCTGCGTTTTGCAAGGTGGCGGGGTGCAGTACACTAGTAAACAGCAGCGATCGAAGCGTCATGTTTGAAACATTCAAGGGCAAAGGCTTGTACCAACAGTAATGTCGCCGGCTGACTTCTTTTTTTTTCTTTTCAGCCTGCAGTGAAAAAAAAATTAATGGGTTCTTAAGGACCTTACGAGCTATGCCTTCAACCTAAATGCCTTTATTATTGCCGTTGTCAGCAATGACCCTAATCATTATTCAGCAACTTCCTTTATCATTCCAAAACTGTCACTCACTAACTATTCAAACATCACTCGTCTAATGTCTTGCTTCATTGCCTATAATCACGTATTACTATCTTATGCTACACTGCTGAGACCATGTGATACCCTGATGACGTCATGAGGTTTCGGGACTCTCTCGTTCCTGATGAGCCATATAATGCTCTCATTATTAAATTGTAAACTGTCTGGATTAACATCCCGCAGCGACACATGGGATATGTGGGATGCCATGGTGGAGGGCTCCAAATTATTTCAGGCCACACGTGGTTCTTTAACGTCTGCTGGCAACGCACAGCACACGAGCGCCTTTTGCCCTTCGCCCTGATAGGGCCTTCGAGTGTCCCTATCTGGAAAAACAACGCGCCACTATTTTGTGAGAGGACATAAAAGTCAACGTCTTGCAATGCGCAGAAAAATACGAGTGCCGGTCGCCATTCTTTTCCGCTTGTTTCTACATTCACGCTGGTCCCTGTTGACACGGCTTTCAGTCTTTCCAGCGAACAAAGCCCCACACGATAGCGCCACATGATAAACCACCGCGCTGCGACAACGGAACACTTTGTGTGGTGGCTGATAACACATCTTGACACTACTCCACGACACGCCGTGCTTTGTTACTAGCCCATGTCCTGAGCGTATCGGATAGATAAAGCCCCCACAGTGGCCGTTAGTTCTTGAGCTTGCGGGCTGAGTAATATGGCGCCTTCCTCGGGCATGAAATTTGTAAGGTCGGGGTGGTGAGGCTTCCGTGCTGCAGAAAATCCGGCGTCTTCGCTGTCGGCGTCGTCGTCGGTGTTGTGAGCGAAAAATCCCCGGAGAAACAACCTTGGCGGGCCACCTAGGTCACGTGACCTCGTGACGTCATCATAGTCTGCCCACCGGATAGTGAGCAAACTGCCCACCGTGGCAAATGTAAGTTAAATTAATGATTGCTTGCTCGGGAAATGCAACCTGGGTCGCACGGCGGCAGCACCTGCCATCGCAGGGCAGTGGCGCATCTCTTAACCGCTGCACCACTGCGCCAGGAGTGGTACGAGTACTCCCAGGGATCTATGAATGTCGACTCGAGAATGACCAATTCCAAATATATACAGGGTGTCCAGGCTAACTTTAGCCAAGGGTTAAAGGTCAGGGAAACCGCTTACATATACCTACCAACCGGCTTGCGCATCATAGGCAATTTTTTGTTTTGCAATTAATTAATTAGCAACTAAAATAATTTTCTAACTGCGCAAATATTGACTTTAGACAGCAAATGTGAATAGCAAAGTTGGAGAGCACCTTCAGAAATCCCCATTCCATTGATCTGCGATAAAGAAAGCTTCACGTGCATCTTTTTTCCGAACTCCAAAGAAAGACCACGAAATACAAAAAAAAAAAAGATCACGTCACTAGCGCATTCCCGCGCCACGATTGCGCTGCGCTCAGTCCTGGCTTGAGTGAATGAAATCAGCTGCTGGTATAGCGCGACGACCACATTGCTCCGGCAGGCCGGAATGTCGACGGTGGTTGCACCGTCACGCTTGCAGACTGGCTCGAGCGGGCGTCGCAACCACCGTAGCTTAGCCTCAGTCAGTGCTTAGCCCGAGTCTAATATCGTCGCCAGACGTGCCGCCGACCCAGCACAGCAAAACCACGACCCAACCAGGCTAAAGACATGTTTTCGCACGTCTAACCCCACCACTTTTTTTTAGCGTATTTTCGCAGCACTTCGGGGACAGCTGCCCTTTCTTGATGCAGCTGTTTGCGATGTTCGCGTGGATGGTATAGGATTGGGGTCAGAGTTGGGGAGGTCCCGGATTTACTTTGGCGGAAGGAGAGCGCTCTTGAGTCCCCTCCCCTACTTGAGAATCACGGGACACGCGGCAAGGACACGGACCGCCGCACAACGCACACGTAGCGGTTGCTACGTGCGACTCAATCGCGTCGCACGTTCCCAGCCACGTTTCCTCGTCCTAAACCCAAATGACCTCGACCAGAAATATCGAACCCGAAATGATTAGTTTCGAACCGAGGCTCCCATAACAAGCTCTTAGAAGGTTCGGCGGGCAGGATGTATTTCTGACTGTGTCGCTAACAAGACTGCATTTGTAAGCGTCATTTGTATCGTCCGTAAATAGCAACGCTATAGCTGCCCCGCTGAACATATCTCGCATGTGTAGCTTTTGGGTGATATTAGTAATACACAGAAAAAAAAAATTTTTTTTTCAGAGAGGGTTCTTTGATGAAAGAATGGCCTTTCAGCAGCAGCAGCCGACACTTTCACCGCCTTTTCTTATTTAGCACCAGCATAGCGCCACAGTTGCCTCGCGGCATTTATGCGTAGCCACTTGTATATATAATTTTTCCAGATGTCACGCCTGACACCAGCTGGGTTGCATCCGATGAATGCGAAATGGCGTTTCAATGTTAAGCCACGAAGGGACAAGCTGCCCTGGACTTCAACAATACAAAAAAAGAAAGCTGGACAGTGGCACGAGAATTCGTAAACATAATCTACAATAGATCAGCTTCAACACGAGATTCAAAGTGGAATTAAGTTTAATTCCTTGCATTCACCGCGTTTTTATAGGCAATGTCCAAATTTTTCACACCTAAGTAGTGTTAGCTAGACATTGTAGGAGTGAGTGAGTGAGTGAGTGAGTGAGTGAGTGAGTGAGTGAGTGAGTGAGTGAGTGAGTGAGTGAGTGAGTGAGTGAGTGAGTGAGTGAGTGAGTGAGTGAGTGAGTGAGTGAGTGAGTGAGTGAGTGAGTGAGTGAGTGAGTGAGTGAGTGAGTGAGTGAGTGAGTGAGTGAGTGAGTGAGTGAGTGAGTGAGTGAGTGAGTGAGTGAGTGAGTGAGTGAGGTTTAACTGGCCATGCGCATTCGTTGCAGAGGCCTGAATCAGAGCGTTCGCGCCTTCTCTGAACGCACGCTCTGTCATCTCTTATCAAATCAAACGAATGAACAACGAGTCATTCGTCATAGGTGGCGGCGGTGCTGCCACCTGGAGCGATGCTTCACTACCCGTCGCGCTTGCGAGGGAGGCAGACGAACGCAGAGCGCTTCCCGGCGCGCACCGCTCATCCGTAACGCGCAGAGTCCCCCGCGCCCGTACGACGTAGTGGGCGCGCATTCCCTCCTGCTGACGCAACGCGTTTCGAGGGCGCCCCCCAGCTGCCGCCGAGGCCTCGCCTGGCAAAAGCGAGCGATTCCTCTCGTCGTTCGTCCGCCAAGCCTTTCGTGGTGCAGCTGGCTTCACTGCCTCGCTTGGGCTCACACCTCTACCTCACGTCCTAAGGCTGAGGCCTCCAAATTCGCGGCATCATTTCGCTCTACTCTTGCATATCTAAGGCTACGTACTGCCTGTGTCACGCAAGACGCTCAGGTTTCGGCAACCCAACATGAAATAACAAAGTGACGACATTTAACCTCTGACTGCGCCATGCAGTTACCAGAAGGATACGAGAAAAGAACAGAAAAGCCGGCAATGGCGCACAGAAGCGCACTGCTTCGTTGCTGGTTTGTGTTCTTGTGGCAGCGCTGATGCGTTCAACGCTCTGTCATTTCAGGTTAGGTTGTCAAAAACAGTACGCTGTCAACAAAATAACACCTGAGGTCTGCGTTGAACGCCTTAAAGTATGGATGTGTTATCTGCGAAACACGCACTACACTTGCACCGCTTGAGTACTCTGGCTTTTTTTATGAAACGCATGCATGATTAAACAGGTGGCTGTGTAGCTGATTTTGTCAAAACAAGCAACACATCTTTGCGCCATGCACTTTCTACGCCGAACAGGATTACCTAATTGCACATAGAGTTCATTAACCACAACAAGGTTTAAAAACCCACGCCGCGGTCAGGTCTACGAAATCATACGCGTATAGATATGGAAAAAAGCGTGGGACAGTTTGAAACTTCAAATACCTTTCCACATCGAAATGGCGCTCCAGTAACCAGCTGCAAAGAAGTACACAGCCCAACAAAGTGTACATTTCTACATCAGAAAAACCTCCCAGTATTAATTAAGCACTCCGAATTTCCCCTTCCACTACTACTTCTTTTTTTTTTGGCGGGAGAATAGTGAGGATAGGGTATCGACGATTTCTTTTCTTTTTTTTTTCCTTGAATCAAAACGTTTCTGCTTAATTCTGCACATTCTCACAATTCGCCCTGAAAGGTCACTAGAAAAACGTAACGCTGTAGTGTCATTCCGATGTGAAAGTTGAAGCGACCGCACGAGAATCAGTACTAATTTTTTTTTAAGCATGAATTATGTTCCAAGAAGCCAGTGCTGTCCCTTCACTAAGCTGAAAAATTCAAAGATCATTTCAGGGTTCGTTGAAGGCTTGCTTCAACAAACCATCCACACACGAACTGAGGGTAAATTCAACATAAAGGTGAAAGTCTTTACAGGTGGATTTGGGAATTCATTCCTGACGAACATCGCGCTGCGGCGTGGTTCACTCAACGGTCGTATCAAAGACAAAGGAACGTCGTTTACGACTGAGTTCATATAGTAACCGATCCTTCACTACAGACCAGCAGCGGTCTGTGTCGTAAGGAAGATGTGACTTGCTGTCTTATGGGTGGGTTAACAGGTGGGTGTGCATACGACTCATAGGAATGCGTGGAAGCAAAAATTTTCAAGGCAGCGTTTGGATTTCATAGGGTATCTATGAGGTCCCCCCTTCGTCATCCAAATCCGGGTACATTTGAGAAGAGAATGTGTAAGTACGAAACGTCATTTTAAAGCCGATGTGTTTTCTGAACACGCCAATATGTACCTGCTGGAGTTACGGGGTACTTTGTGGCAACTAGTACTTTACAAATACACGTAAAAAAAAAAAGACAAAATAATCTTCTCTTTCAATAGTGCACCTATGAAGTCGGCCGCTCGTTAACAGTAAGCGAATACCTTAAGATAAGCACGAAAAAGTATTTATACCGCAGCTGATATCTTTTTAAAGCATCACAATAATTGTGCGTTGTGATGCCCAGCATGACTGCGCAACGAGAAGAGTCTCCTCTCAGCCGGGACTCACAGCAGACGTGCCTACCGAGCGTTCCCAGGCAGCACTGAACCCCGACCGCGCCACCCTAAAACGGGCCTCCGAGGGCGCCGCGTGCTCGTATACAAAGCGAGCCCCGCGTCCCCAGCCGCTGCGCTGCCACCCGACCGAGCTGACTCGCCCCGCCGCGATTGTTCCGTAAGCTGTCTCCCTCGTCGTGCCTCTGCCATGGCACTATAGCTGGATTAAGGTAGGCAAATACACGTCCCCATTCCTGCCTTCACAGCCGCATGGATCGCCACTGGCTCCCTTGGACTCATAGAGAGCCAGCCGCAACTTTCGGCTGCGACTATCGAGGAATATGCCCGGCGAGGTGATCTCACATGCTCACCCATTAAACCTGAACCCTTGGTCATCTCGCGACGCGCTCGCGGGCAAACGATCTCCCCTTAATCGTCACCCTCAACTCCCAGCCTATACCTCGTAAATCCGCCATTCGAGCACTCTGCTTTTCCCGACTGTGTAACGCTAAAGCCACGTAAACACGGCAGAGACCTATCACCAGTAGTATCACCAGATCACACGTACGATGGGCCGTGTTTCCAACTGCGTGTAGTACAGCCTTCCAATCACCTTCGCCTCCTCTACCATCTCCCATATCGCAACCTCACTCGCTAAGAACTCCCACGCATGACCACACTTCTCCATATGACCCACAAGTTGGTCTTTGGGCTCTCTCTGCACGCAGCCACTGCCCGACTAGCGACACTCGGTGTTAACGAACATGCTAGAAGAACATATTGCGGCCAGTCAGGCGGCACAGTTCCAAAGCCTGTGCTGCACACAGCAGGGCAGTTCCCTCCTTCAGCGGTTCGGCTACGGCACTTGCTCGACGAACTGGGCACCCACAGTCGCTCTCTCTCCCCACTCTCGGGCATCACGGGATCGATTACCGGGCCACGGCGGCCGCATTTCGAAGGAGGAGACCAACAAAAACGTCTGTACGCTGAGCGACGTCAGAGCGCGTTAATGAACCCAATGCGGTCGAAATTAATTCGCAGACCTCCATTTATGCTTCGTAGCCCATGTGCAACTCGGGGCCTTCGACGCCACATGGCACGGTATGGTATGGTATGGTATGGTATGGTATGGTATGGTATGGTATGGTATGGTATGGTATGGTATGGTATGGTATGGTGTGGTGTGGTGTGGTGTGGTGTGGTGTGGTGTGGTGTGGTGTGGTGTGGTGTGGTGTGGTGTGGTGTGGTGTGGTGTGGTGTGGTGTGGTGTGGTGTGGTGTGGTGTGGTGTGGTGTGGTGTGGTGTGGTGTGGTGTGGTGTGGTGTGGTGTGGTGTGGTGTGGTGTGGTGTGATATGGTATATAAGTGGCGCTTAACGTCCCGAAGCGACACATGGGCCATGAGGGACTCCTTGTTGTATGGTACGAATTAATTTCGACCATCTTGGGCAGTATCCTATAAGCTGTCCATTTCAAAATGGCCATTTCGCGCCCGTCTGGTCCTCCGTCATTGGTCACTGAGATACACCCGCGGCTTTCAAGCGGATTTTAAAAGCGACCCGGCCATTGGACGGTTGGCGAACGGACCTCACCGCTGGCTGTCATTGGCTGCGATGGGCGGCCAACGGGGAGGTCCGGTCGCCTTCTACCGAATCGCCGTGTCACTTTCCACAGGCGCTTGGAAGCTGCGGGTACATCTGAATGACCAATGACAGAGGACCAGACGGGCGCGCAATGGCAGTTGTAAAACGAACAGCTCAATGTACCGACCAAGACAATGTACCAACTAACCCGTCAAAAAGTTCTACCATAGAATACAGCCACTGGGGTTCAATAAGGATGATGATGATGATGTCCTCAGGCTTAAAGGAGCACTGAGATCGCACAGCACGCGGGTGCTTTTTACGTTTCGCTTCCATCGAGACACGACCGCTGCTGCCCGGATTCGATCCCGCAAGCTTGCAGTCAACAGCCGGTCGCCAAAGCCACTACGCCATTGTGGTGGGTTAGTTTGTACAAGAGGCCCGAATACTAGACCGTCTGCGCATAAAAAAAAAAAAAACAAGACCCGTTCCAGACCTTATATCAGGCAAAGCCATGCAAATGCAGTGACGGCTTAAGGGCATGGACACGTATCCGCCGACAAGGGCTAATTAAAGCGGCGTTATTTCCATCCGCAAATTATTCGTCCATGGCTTGAAGAACTGCGCTACAAAGCAGTTTAAATCGAAGAAAAACACCCATGGGTGCCGCACACGCCCGGAAGTGCCTATCTCTGGAGTGACGTCCTATATTAAGCGCGCGAACGGATGCCCGGTTCCTTAGTCCTTCCTTGTTTACATCCTTTGTTTCTAGTGCTCAGCATCGGTCGATGGTTGGGCGTATTAGGAAGGAATAACACAACGAAGCCCTGTTATCTTTATTTTTCCAATTATCTTTGTTTATCGCCGTCGGCACGCGGCCTTATCGCTTTCAGTTCGCCAAGCTAGGCGAGTTACCGTATGCTTGCTATAGGCGTGACCAGATTGCTACAGACCGATAGCGATCACGCGTGACCGCCTCTCCAATGTTCTGTAGTGTTCAAGGAGTTGTAGGCCCGTCCCGGGAAAGTCCCGGGTCATATTTATATAGAGTGCAACAGAAAGCGATAGTCATTCTGCATCCGCACTCGGCCGTCGTCGCCGCCAAGTCGCTTTAAAAGCCTCACTGGAGAAAAAAAAAGTGAGTCATCGGTCAAAAAATTCGCTCGCTGGCTGGAGGGAAGTGATGTCATCAGACCGGAAGTGACGTCAATTTCAGTAAAGGCGTCGATAGCTTCTAATGCTATCGCATTGCCAAAACATAAGGTAAGTAGCCGTCTCTGTGATTTTTTCTTACGTGGGCACAATTTGTCCCAATAAAGTTCGGCAGAGGCACTTAATAATAATAATAATAATAATAATAATAGTTTATTTTTCCTCTTTTACAAAGGAAAGGAGCAGCCACGAAAAAGCTGCTTCAGAGAGCAGCTTGACGGGGTGACTGCCCCCTTTCTGACGGCATTTGGCAGCGCAGGATAAATGAACTGATTGAATTTTTACATCAATAAATCAAAATTGAAAGAAATTTGAGTTAAAAAGCACAAAAAGAAAAATCAAAGTACATCATGTACATAGCACTAAATGAGGACATGGACAAACTGTTCACAAAAACATTTGACGGAATTGTTTCAGGGAAACAACTGTAAAATCTTTCCGACTATTGCGTGAGTCTGCTTACGACTTGAGACTGCTTACGTGTGAGAACGCGACAGCATTACTGTTCCCCAGGGTCGGAGTCCCCGGCCGAAATTCTAAAGAATCGTCGCCCTTCTGTCAGTGTTGCCTCCTTTGGAATCTGCAGTGTGTCCGCTTTCGCCATCGTCTGAGCAAGGAACTTTGAAAAGAAAAACAACTTTTGAAAAAAAAAGAAACGCCTCCTACTTTATCACATCGATGAGCAATTTCTTCTCGACCTTTTGTATAAGCTTAGTACGAAGATATTAGCGAAAAGCTGCACAAAGTATACAGTTGTATTTTGCTTCTCGCACTGCCGCTAGCTAATCGCGGCAGTGAAACGGGAACAGCGGCAAGCGCGGAAGCAGGAAGCACAAGTCGGTGCAGCAACGACTTCGAGCGTTCTGTAAGTTCCTGAAGAACCGGAAGAAACACTCGCCCAACGCAGTGAGCTCATTCTGCCCCCTCAGTTCACGTCCTCTCCATGCAGATCACGCTCAAAACAACAGAATCCCTTTGTGCAAAACTTTTCGCAACCATTTTTGCTAAGGACATAAGAGAGGAAACGGCTTCCCGCACATGCTGCTGGCATCACAGATTACGCTGTCATTTCAAGAGAATTTTGGTCAAAATTGCATAATTATAAGTCAGCTTTCCCAGTCGAAAAACAAAGCACAAAATTTTTGTCGTCACAAACCAGTTGAAAAAAAAAACAGAACCTTGTCAAAAATGCGACAAAATGTTTTAGTCGTTAGGTCTATAATGACAGATTTCATTTTGTTTTTTTTTTAGTATTTTGTGCAGTGCTGTACTTTTTCGTCGGTACTTTTCGGTAGTCTGTAGTTGTGTAGCACATTTCTGTTGTAACAACAAAAAATTTCTTTCGTTACTACAAGTTCATGGGCAGAAACATTACAGAAAATCTGTTGTGAGGACAAAAAACGTTCGCGTTTCTCGAATGGGTAAACAGATTATTCGCATTAGTTTTGGCCATCCACTTGTAGTAACAGCACAGTTTTCTGCAGTATTGCGCTGTCTCTTCTCGCAGGGATAGAACTACAGAAACATACTACGAAAAAATACTATACACTACTACATAAAAATGTGTCGCTACTGCAAAACGGTGTTTCGCGCTTAGAGCAACATTATGTCGAATCGACTGGGTTGTATTATAATGCTTTCACGAGCTCTCTTTTTCTTCTATTTTTTTTTTCTGACATTTGTTTTCAACCACTCCCCTCTATGATGTCTGCAAGCCCTGGGGACATTTAAATAAATAGGTAAAAATAAATAAACGCTACACAGGCACATGCAAGGCAGGAGGCACATTATTGCTCACTAGAGCAGTGGAACGCATGATAAGCGGGATGAAGCAGAGCTAAATATTGCACCTTATCACTATGTGCTGGTGCATGCGTTCTTAGGGCACGACAGTCATTGGGCCAATAAAACGATTAATGTCCTGTTTACACAGCTTGTGTCCAGGGGCGTCCGCGGAACTTTATCCTGGGGTGGGGGGGGGGTGGGGGGGGGGGGGGGCAACCGCCCCTCTTGCCCCCCTTCTGGACGCCCATGCATGTTTCATTCATCTTGCCTCCGCGCTTCTGACAACGACGCGGTGGTGCGACACTCACCATCTCACCACTTCACCGCAAAATAAAAAAAAATAGAAACAGCCGCTACTAAAGCCCACTGACGAACCGACCTTGCTTGAACCCGAGCTTACGCATGAAACCGAGGCCGCAACTACAGCTTTCGTTGAAGTTATCTCAACAGACGGCAGACCTCATGCAAACTGGAGCCACAGGTTGCTCCAGGGTATTGATACTTGAGAGACCTATAACGTTGGTGTGAGACAGTATAGTGATGCACTGAAAAACAAAGAGGGCGATACCTAGTTTACGGAGGTTAGCGTGTGCGTTCCGGTTTTTACGCTATTCCTCTCAACCTTGTCCCGCCATGTCAATCACCATTTTCGCTTATTGGATTCGCAGCGAGCTCCCGCCTTGAGGGGTTAGCTCCCATTCGTCCAGACTCTCTCGTTTTTTGTTGTTTTTTTTTTTTTTTTGCATGGACATGCGAGGCCCTCTAAGAACACGCCAGGCAGTATCTGAAGAGGGCAGCCTATGCCGCATGTCAACCTCAACGTCACGCAGCTCGCGCGCACGTGATACTTCGAGCGGAGATGGCATCGACACGCCTATCTGGTTTCCCGCCGCTCGGACCGTGCCGGCCAGTCTGTGGTCACTTGAAACCAGGGACAGGGGGCGCCACTGGTGCCGCCCGTGGAACTCGGATGCACAGCGCGCGAAATACAAGCCGAGGATGAGGTGAAAAGTAGCACAGCTAATAACACAGTGGGTGAGCGGCGGTGAGCGAGAAATTGTCTGTAGAAAAACTATATTCGCCCCATTATTTTTCTGTCGGACAAGTTCACGAAATTCAATAGAGACTGCCTACATTCGCCCAGTTTACTGGATACGGCGGGGAATCTTAGTATTGCTCCAATGCATCACTGACTATTCTCATAATCGGTCGTGAGTGAAGAATTAGTGCGTTATTTGCGCGTCTTCTTAACATGTCGGGAACACTGTTTTATTCAACGAGAAGCTCGATGCTTGTTACGCTCATTAATTTCCATTCTTCTACGAAATTTAAAATAGAATTCGCTTCCTGCTTATAAAACAATTTAACGCTAGACTTGCTTGCCGCCACACAGAGTGTGCGCTTTCTTTCTTTCCTTTTTTTTTTTTACAGCTCCCTTTCATCCCTTTGCCTCCAGCCTTTGAGGCGCTCTAGAAAGCATTATAGTATACCCGCAGCAGACACAACAAAGCCTGTCAACAAAGCACAGAAATTGCAGACGTAATCTTCTTCAAACCGAATAAAACAGCTGTGTTGAAAACCACGCACAAACAGCTCGGAAGACAGTTTGTTCACACCTACATGCGCTCAGAATTTAAAAACGATGGCTCCTTATCTCCATGTGTTTCTTGTGGACTAAGGAAAGTGTAACCCCCCAACAACTGGCAGCACAGCGGTCCCTCAGCAACAACCGATGGGCCACGGCCCGCTCAGGAGCGATGCCACAGTCGGCACGAATGCGCAGGCAACGCCAGCTAAGGTAAACGCCTATCTGGGTAGCAACGCCTTCTGCAGCTTGCTAGAGTAGCACTTTTCGGCCGCTCAATAAGTGCCAACCTTGGTCAGAAGCATGCAACTGCGCACGTTAGAAAATGTGGTAAACAAGTGGTGCAATTCCCACAAGGAAGTGTCTGTAGGAACTGTACGACGATGTATGGTGTTCCACCACAGGGCGTTCGCTGTTGTTGTTATGACTCTAACTTCTTTTGTTTATTCCTCTCTAAACGTTTCCTTTCTAAGTGTTTCGTAATGCCCTGAAACTGACAGGTCACCCAGTAACTGAAGGGAATAAGCTACAAGGCAGCTTTAGATACGAAGTAGCCAACGCCCGCAGTGTGAGAGGTGCTTTCAGTTTCTGTCAGCTACTGCAGATACGCAAGCTGACATATCAGCGCCGGGATCTGATACAGAGAACTAGCCAGCATTTCACGGAACGTCCCGCGCGTACCAAGCAACTCCCGGTCACCCTTTGAAACTGATCGAAGTCGGGTCCACACGAGTTACAGCACGAAACCGAGCCCCTCAATATCGTAGCGTTAACAAGACACCACATGCAACGCACACATACGGAAGCCCGGCACGGAAAGGTTGGTAGCACAATCAAACTGTTAAGCAATGAAGTGATGTGCAAGTGATCCGAGCAGAAGCTGTATACCTAACTTGACACATAGCCGCGTACACGCTTGCTGTGTTTGCCATCGAAGCACCTCCACTCATCATCGGACAGCGCCCTCCGGCCGCGACGGCCCTGCGCACACCTCATAGCTACGCGCACAGCTACGCGCGGCCAACCTAACGGGGCCTCGCGAGCGCGCCCACAGGTCAAAACACACATATGCATCCCCGTCGGAGCATCGCCTCGTGACTCACCCGATGCAGCTGCAGGCGGGTAGAGGAGGCTCAGCTCCCCGCATGCGTTCTCGACGCCGATGGGGGCGGGCGAACGGGGCCTTATCGACGACGACGACGCCGACTGGTATGCGGGCGACGGCAGATAGCGGCGCGGCGGTGGTGGTGACGACGGTCCGCGAGCCGCGCGGGTTGCCGCCGCCACGCGCCGTTGCCGACGCAGCCGCGGAAGCAGCGGGGGTCGGATCGGAAAGAGCGGGCAACCCCACGCCACACGCCAGGTCGCGGCGAGAGCGCGTTTCGCCAGTTTCGCTCGCTCGGGCGTTGCCGTGACCGGGCTTTCGAGGAGAGCATGGTCAACTGGCCCTCTAGGCCATTTGTCACCCTGCGGACTTGCACGCAGCGCGAACACTTGCACGAAATCGAGTGCGTTTGCTGCCAGTGGCAGTTTTTGTAAAAACGCACTCCTACCAAAACGCACTCCCTGAGCGTTGCCATATTCCTAGCTGGGCTTACGTGTGCGCCCGGCCCATGCCCAGAGGAAGTGGTAGCGCAGGTGTTCCGCGCCTGATGGCAGCCGTCCAATGAGTAGGTGTTCTGACTTCCGGGTTTACTGATGAAAATGTTACTGCACAAGGAGGAAATAACTAGAGCACCCTATTCGGATGCACCAGACTGCACGTGGACTCCTCACTTGAGAATAGTACGGGGACGCAGTGGCGGCCCATGTGAGTTTCCCGTGCTATGCCTTACGTGGGGCCAGTTAAGCCCATGTATATTACCACGGCGCTGGACCTATAAAACAAAGTGGGCTGCCCACATCGTTAGGTAACACACAGGCCCCCTACACTGAACGAATAACGGCCGCATTAGGGTATGCGGGCTTCCTACGTTTCTCCAAAGCTATCACACGAAGCTGGGCCCCTTAGATCTCACGTGGGAAGATAGGCCCGGGGCAGCCACCTGTGGGGGGGGGGGGGGGGGGGGGGGGGGCGTGTTAGCAAGACTACATTTAGCTTGCCCCTGCGAAACGCATTTGTCCTATGTAGATATTAAAAGACCAGCCAACTTGCAAAACCGACGCTTGATGACCTGCCTACACCGGTCATATAATAGGATTTAGGGATTGAGGAGTCGGCTGGGCTACCCACAATGGGACGATGCTGGCCCGAGTTCCAGAACTCTCATCGGCTCAGTGCGGACTATCCGCATCGGATCAATAGCAGCCAGACTCATAGCCCACTTTACCCGCCGCGATGGCTCAGTGGTTACGGCGCTCGGCTGCTGTCCCGGAAGACGCGGGTTCGATCCCGGCCGCGGCGGTTGAATTTCGATGAAGGCGAAATTCTAGAGGCCCGTGTACTGTGCGATGTCCGTGAACTTCAGCGCATGCACAGACAGGAAGGAATGTAACACAATTACACAAACACAAAGGCGCTTTCTCCAGTACGACACGTGAAAAAGAGAGCGATGTATCAGAGATATGGTTTACGCGTGACATTTTGGGCGAGTTAGTTCTGCATTGATTGGAACTTCTGCGCCCACGCACGATGGGACAAAGACACGAACACGCGCACACAGGCGCTAACCTGCACGACCACAGCGCGGCGACCGCTACCGCTACTGAGATAAGAGAATGCGAGGCGTCGCTCACTGTGTGTTCTGCCCGCTGGGCCTATGTGAAGCTGTGTAAGCAGTAATATCAGCAGCACGAGCTGTCGGGGGCATTCGTACCAATAACGCACGACTGTACGACTAGTCAAAAGCGTTTTCGTTCTCATTCAACCCGGTGAATCGATCTCATATTCCTATCTGCACGTGCTCTCACTTTCAGAAATATGGAGGCGAAATTCTAGAGGCCCGTCTACTGTGCGATGTCAGTGCACGTTAAAGAACCCCAGGTGGTCGCAATTTCGGAGCCCTTCACTACGGCTTCCCTCATAGCCTGAGTTGCTTTGGGCCGTTAAACCGCAATAAACCAACCAACCAACTTTCAGAAATTCCCGTTTTCTCCAGCCGCGCCTCAACTGTGAAAGGTTGGTGAAGCAATGCCTCTCTATAGGCACCGAAAACGAAAATCAGAACCAGTAAAGTTTCGTATAAACCAGCGCCGGGGAGTATATTTTGGGGGCAGAAGGGTGGGTTAGGCTGTGAAGATTACTCATCGTGTCTTATCGACGTCTTTCACTTGCCATGCGAAGCACCATGCTTCAACGCGACAGAGTCAAGGGTTTCGTGTCGCAGAAAGTCCGGCGTTGTCGTCGATGGCAAAATACGGATTGGTCGAAAAGGTGGCTGCGTCACGCGTACGTGAAGCGATGGAGGTGATTAAACATTAGAAAACCGGTCATCAGAAGGTCGCAGCATGACTCAGACGTCATTAGGACAGGCAAGTATACAACGTAAATGAATTGCGCTGAAAAGAAAATTGTGGTAATTAGACTAAAATAGAACCCCTGACCCTTGAGATGCGAGTCAGATACGCTACGTATACCCATAGGCCAGCAGACATGTTCGTACAACTTGGTTAAAAAGGGGCTTTATGCGTATGTCGTGCGGTCTTTAACATAATATGTAAGGAGTGTCCGCGTCTGCGTGAGAAAGAGGAGCCTCTGCCGGAACCCTTTAACGCTTTCGCGTCGTACCCTTAAAGCTTAAGCGTCGTCCAGATTGTTTGCTAAGTTCTACTGGGCGCTTGTCAGGCGCGACTGAAGTTCCAACTTAACGATAACTCTACCTTCAGCTTCTCCGTCCCCAGGGGGTGACGTAAACGCAACGCAACCATACTGGTTTCCTAGGAGTATATTCTTCTGTCGAGCTCCAGCCATTGAAGAGTAAACCAGCTTATCTAGTCACAGTTTTGTGGTAAGGGGGAGCAGCAGCATCCAATCTAAGTGTCTCGATGGCCAGCGCCGCTTAGGCAAGCGGGCATCAAGGCACTGCATATTCTAACACCAGCGCCTTCGCGAATAACGCGTCTAAGTCCGGTTGGTGCCGGAGCTTTCTGGTATGGCGAGTGATTAATTTGGACCACCTGGGGATATTTAACGTGCGCTGACATCGCACAAGCACACGGGTGCCTTTTGTATTTCGCCTCCATCGAAATACGGCCGCCGCGGCCAGCGTCGAACTCGCTCGTTAGATCAGGCGCCTCTGATTCAACCGGAGAGTTCAGAGAATTTCACTTCATCAAAATTACATGGAACTCCCTTCGTTGAGAGGAGAAGGAAGTCTGACTTCACTTGCCTTTTTTTTCTTTTTTTACAAGAGAGCTGAGACACATCTTGCAATTGCTTTATTTTTTCATAAAAGAGCCATATTTTTGTGCAGAAAAGAACATGGGTAATGTTATCAAACGCTAATCTGCCAGTATACAGAGTACCTATAATCTGGCTACGCTGGAAGTGTCTTCAACGGCAGTTGAAAATGACATTTTGCGTTCGTCGCCACTTCGCAGCGCTGGGAGCAAGTCTGCCAATACAGGGTCGATCACTCGCAGCGGGAACATCTGAGCGCGTAGTCTTGCCCCTCGCACAGCGCCAGCTGCGAGCGCCTCGCACGGAGACCGCGACCATGCAGCGCGAAATGGTCCAGAGCATGTGCAGAGAATATAACAGCGCGCCAGCTGCGTGATGTGCTCACAGATGGCGTCGTTGAAGCCGCGCCCCGCCACGGTGGCTCAGTGGTTACGGCGCTCGGCTGCTGACCCGAAAGACGCGGGTTCGATCCCGGCCGCGGCGGCTGAATTTCGATGGAGGCGAAATTCTGGAGGCCCGTGTGCTGTGCGATGTCAGCGCACGTTAAAGAACCCCAGGTGGTCGAAATTTCCGGAGCCCTTCACTACGGCGTCCCTCATGGCCTCAGTTGCTTCGGGACGTTAAACCCCAATAAACCAAACCAAAGCGTTGAAGCCGCGCCACCACGTATTCAAGTGTCCCCGCAACGATTAATTAACCCTGTATATGCCCGGCCCAGTTGAACGGATTCGGTCACCCCACTCTGGGCGTTGTGCTTTCACTGCACGGTACTCGATCGCTGGGAAATGAAGTTCATCGAATAGAGACTCAGGAGTTGGCGAGTGAAGTGAATGATCTTCGCCAGTACATGCTTTATGTGTCCAAAACATGTCTGAAGTGCGCTAGCCGGCTGTTACCGTTGCAAGGCGAGCGAGGCAGTGAAAGCCGTCGGACCGAAGCGAGTCAGCCCCTTGTGAGCGCTTGGCAAACGCCCGGAAGTCATGCGGCAGTCTCGAGAACTGGAGCGGCGCAGTTTCAGTTGGTATTCCGCGTAGCAGGAAGGCACGTCCTTATACACGTACGCGCCACGGTTGCTCAGTGGTTTCGGTATTCAGCTGCTCAGCACCATATCGCGGTACGTAATACTGCGTGCAGCGGCAGCATTTCAATGGAGGAGGAGTGCCTCCGGAGCAGGAGCCATCCACTACAGCGAGTCTTTCAGTCTCTCCCTCCTTTCGCTTCCTCCGCGTTCCTTCCCTCAAGGCGCAGTTTAGGTGTGCACGAAAAGTGGGAGCTTCTATTGCCTGCGGTTGCGATAGAACTATGGTAGGAGTTGGTAACACCGGGCCACGGTCCGCTGCGTCCTGTATCACTCCGCTGACAGTGATACAGGATACAGTGATACACAACAGTGAACGAAACCAGATTTTTAATGTTTGATGACATTAAACAGCCCAGGCATCAAAATTCATGATATTCTATTTTTTTCTTGTTATTAACTTCGTGTTTAGGTAGCAAGAAAAGTTTTAACAACATAACTTTTTTTGTCTTGGAGGAATTCTGTGCGGTGGTCCTGAATGTGGGCGAAGCTAGCTTCACTGCAGATTTAAGTTGTATTCTACTAGAGTAGTGGTTTTTATTTTTTCGCACTTTTTCTTTTCTTACTGTGCCATTCCTTTCCTCACAACCACCCAACAGCCGCTACACGTACGCCCAGTGAACGTCACAGGTGGTCGAAACAGACAAGCCAATTTTGATAAGTTCCGAACGGCGGCTACCGTTTTGTATCTTCAAAAGCAAGAAAAAAATCTCTGTGCACTGTTTTTGAACACAGTGTGCGTGCGTGCGTGCGTGTGTGTGTGTGTGTGTGTGTGTGTGTGTGTGTGTGTGTGTGTGCGCGCGCGCGTGTGTGTGTGTGTGTGATAGAGAGAGAGAGAGAGGGAGAGAAACTCTGTTATAAAAGTTCAACTACTGACCGTAAAGACGCGGATTCGAACCTGGCCGCGGCGGTCGCATTTCTGCGGCGGCGAAATGGTCTAGGCCTCTGCTCTGTGCGGTTTCAGTGCATGAAGAACGCCAGATGGTTGAAATGATTCTGCGGCGTCCCCCGTTTATCCTGAGTCGCTTTGGGACGTTAAACCCGGCAAAAAACAAACCATAAAAGGCAAATCTGTTACGAAAGACAGCGATTAAAGGGGCATTAAACCTCGCTGAGATGCTACTCTGCGTCGGGGAGGGGCTTGGAAACAATATGTGTCACAAGTGTCGCCGTTATTTTCATTTGAATAACAAGGCGGGGGCTCAGTGAACAATTCTTTTTTTGTGGCCGTACGGTACTCGTCCGCGTCAGTTTCAGCTCCGGTACTAGTAAGGGCAGCAAAGAATTTTCTGAGGCCCTTGAGGACTTGAAGCCACGAGCTGAGAGTGGGTCTGAGGCCGCTAAATTACAGTGTGAAATTCTGCGGTGATACATGTGGCGGTGCAAACGATATCAAAGAAAATTTAAAGTGACTGTGAAAAGGGCTTCAGCAGTTGGCGAAGAGAAACGAAGGACCAAAAGCCAAGAACCGCCCATCGAGTGCTAAAGCCGAGGTGCTGGAATAACATCAGGTATATGTGGCTAAGAAATCGAGGGTGATCCCACAGAAGAAGATGCAAGTGATGTTATAAAAATCGGCGCGCCCTTGGGCAAGCCAGTCAACGGCTCAGACATCGACATGTGCCAGCGCGTCCGTGTACGAGCATATTTAAAAGATCAATATGCAGTGATTCGTTTCGTCCAGCGTGTCAAGCGAAACGCGATTTTACAAAAAAAATTGCTGAGGCTTAACTTGGTTAAGCCTGGAGAATGCGAAGCATCATCGTGTCGCGTAATTTGGAGGCGCACAACCACAGCGACGGCGCGAGGTGGGCCCCCGTTTCTCCACTGCCGTGACGTCAACAAGTCACGTGGTGTGGCATCATCGTGTCACGTGATTTGGAGGCGCACAACCACAGCGACGGCGCGAGGTGGGCCCCCGTTTCTCCACTGTCGTGACGTCATCGTGTCACGTGGTGTGACGTCATGTATCACGTGATTTGGAGGCGCACAACCACAGCGACGGCGCGAGGTGGGCCCCCGTTTCTCTTCTGTCGTGACGTCATCGTGTCACGTGGTGTGACGTCATGTATCACGTGATTTGGAGGCGCATAACCACGGTGAAGGGCTGAAGTGGTAGTTAAAGTAGTATGCTTCGCATAAAAAAAGAGGGAAAAAAAACGAAGGCTAATCTAGCCAGGGACCTGACTACCGAGAACAAACAAGTCCTCCATATGTGAATGATTATTTCACCCTTTTGAACAAAAGGCATCTGGGAATTGCAATGGCCAAGAACTGTTCTCGGCTACTAGTATCGGCAGTGACATAGCCATTTTTCTCAAGGTAAACAGACAGTATCAAGTGTTGATTCACTGGATGTTAAATGCGTCTTTGTCAAATTGCCAAACATCACTATTAAATTCATGGCATAAACTCGGATATTGTCTCTGAGCTCAAGGTTCTGTCTTGGGGCCATTTTTACTCTTTATTTTTCGTTAATAGCATTTATTCTGGCATTCAGTTTAAGATTTGGTTGTTTGCCGATGAATTTACTATGTAAACTTAAGAGTTAGGAGAAACGGATCTCACACAGTTAGCTGATGACCGGAATTGTGTTGACCTATGGTGCTTCAAAAACTGGATGTTCTTGAATGTGAAGAAACGTCAACATTTATCCTCCAAGCGAAAAGGACACAAACTTACTATTATTCACCGGACGGAGAGGTCCTAAAGAGAGAGTCTACGTGTGAGTGCTTTTTCAGAAGGTAGTTCATGCGTTGCTCCCATGAACCAAATTACACTCGGACGTCAAAATAGCCGTGGATGTCGATATAGTGCCTGGTCGTCTGAACAGCCACGGACGTCGATATAGTAAGCGGACGATTTGCTTTCGCACTGCTTCAATGCGGGTCGTCGCAGTGATCTGAAAGTTTTTCTATTTACCACAATCAAACCGAAATCTTCGCGTCACCTTATCTTCATCCGCTGCATTATAAGCTTACTCGAAAAGGTCACAGTTGTAAATATCGACCGTAAGCACCCAGAACAAACCTTTTCGGAAAATCTTTCTTCATTCGGATCATTGATTACTGGAATTGTTTACCTGCGGAAGTGGTACACCGTAACTGCCTGTATAGTTTTCAAAAAGCTGAATCCCCCCGCTTCTCTCCAATAATGCCCTTAGTGTTGCGGCTTCTTTCTGAATAAAGCCTAATAAAGAAACAAGACCCGAAATATGCAGCAAGTTTGAACGACCTATCGAAAACAAGCATTATTCATTCAGACGACTAATATTCTCAACAGCAAAGCTACGCAGACAGATTTTAACAAAATTGTGAGAACTTTCAAGAAATGCTGCGGGCAATTTCTTGTAGAAGCATTAAAATTCCGCTAGTGTAAAGTATTCCAAAAAAAAAAAATCGCGATTTTGCAGCCATGTTCTTGTCCTTTACTACAGTTGCGCTTGTTAGTGGAAATTGTGTTAATGTTTTTATAACACGATAGACATCACAGTTCTATCTCATAGTGAAGACTGCTGATAAGAAACTGGTCTATTTTATATTGGTCTGTTGATTGAGACATCATGGTCCCGGTGCATCATTGAATTAACCTGTTTTCTTTTGTGCCTCGCACGTCACCGTATAGATAAATCAGTAGCCTGTTATGACATATAACTCTAATATTGATTGTTTCCTTCTTCTATAAGTTCAGACTGCCTTAGCCTATGACAACTTCTTGGCCAATCTTTATGTGACGTTATTTTCGCTTTACGTATATTTTGTAAGGGGTCGGCGTCGTTGTCAGGTATCTATTTCATTTAGCCTCTAACCCCTCTTAGACTATGTCTACTATATAAAAAATCACACGCGCAAAGTTCAGTCAGGAACTCCAACTTAATACCCATCTTACACAGACATGCCACGAAAGAAAGCACAGATGTGATAATAAGCAACTGAAGTTGTCCTATGGACGTCGATGTAATAAGCGCTAGTTTTGGAGAGGAGCCAAGGACCAATCATGCACCGTTACCCTAGCGTCATTAGCCGCGTACAACGAAGCATGGTGCTGAAAGGCAAACAGATCATTCTGCCAGCAGCCACAGCTTCGATACAGGCCTCGGCTGCGGAGCGCGAGGGAAGCCGTCTCGATCCCCTAAATCGCTTTCGACGCGTTGTTCCGCGAACGCCTTTTTTGTTTCAGGGTGCCGCGGCGTTTACCGCCGCTCGTTTGAGGGTACCCTTTCTCTCAGCTGGCCATTCCCCCTCCCCGGGCCGGAGTGTCCTCGCCCTCCCCGCCGCATCGGCACCACCCCCAACCGCCCCCTCCGAGAAACACTCGCGTCCCTGACTGTTGGCCGAGCAGGTTGCTCGCTCACGCGCCCCGACCGAAGTACCGCGTGGCCCGACGCCGGAGCTGCTGCTGCTGCTGCTGGGTGAGTCGTTCCTCACGCGGCCCACCGCATGGGCACTGGGCCAGTCGTTGCACGGCGCGCGACTGATGCTCGTGCTGTTGTAGCAGGTATAACGAAGCAGAATATCGCTTAATTCGAACTTCCGGTTTATCCGAGCTGACTGCCTTGGTCCCGTCAATGTGAAAAGTATTAGAAACGTCCCGCTTAAGTCTAACTCCTCAGGATCTCGGTAGATTGTTGATCTCCTTGCAGCCTAACATTCGAGAGTATAGTGTTCATGGTGTGGTGTGGTATGTGGGGTTTAACGTCGCAATCAAAGCTGCACCTGGGCCGTGGGGACGCCTTATAGTGGAAGGCTACGATTAATTTCGACCAGGTGGGTTTCTTTAGCATGCCTTGAGATCGCACAGCCCGCAGTCGTTCTTGTTTCGCCTGCATCAATATAACGACTCCTATTCTCGTTCTAGTTCATTTTTGTTATCTTTGTGATCACATCACGCGACGCCTCACGTTCCATCTGCGTGATTGACTCAATCCCATCGACCACGCTGTTGTTGTTGTGACTGAGAGAAGGATGAAAAGGAAATTGCACGGGCCTGCCTACTGGCTCGAGCCAAGCCACCACCGCTGCCACGTGCAGATAGAGGAGAGTGAAAGATCAGAGGAAAGAGAAAAAGGAAAGAAAAGACGCGCGTCGCAGCAACAACTGCGTCCGCCGGAGCTGACGCTGCTCAAAAAACAGATAGCGGCCGAAGCCGCGCTCGCCGAAGCGAGAACAGATACACCCCTTCGACATGCGCCTCGACCACGCTGCAGTGCCGCGGAGTCATTTAAGGAAATCTTGAGATGAAAATAGAATTAAAAGGAATGGAATGAAAAAGAGGAATCGTTGTGTTATGCCATCCCCATATACCTGCTCCCCTTTCCTCGAATGGAGAAAATAAACGTCCCTCGCCATGGCAACCGCTGCCCACACTGAAGCGTGCAGCTTTCTCTGCGTGCTACTGTAACTGCGACGTCCTGCGACACTTTTTTCACCAAAACGTATTTCGATTGGAAAACGTTTATTGCCAGGACTGAGCCCTAGTGGGCATTCTACTAGATGGCTTCGAGCCCATGGCTTTCGGAGACCTTGTGAGCCCACTCAGTGGCCCGGACTTGCGTCAACGGGTCTGAGCTGACCAGTATAGCCTCCCACCGCTCTAGAGAAGTGACTGGTAGTAGGTCTGCCGGTGACGGCTCCTTTTTGCAGCTCCATAAAATGTGGTCGTATCCGGCTATCTCGGTGCATTGTTTGCAGGTCGCATGGTATTGTGTTGGATACATGTGCGCTAGTCTCGACGGGCTAAAGAAGGCTCGCGTCGGGTGCCGACGCCACGTTACCTCCTGGCTTTTGTCGAGCTTTTTGTCTGGTGGCGGATAGATCCTCCTTTTCAGTTTAAACTGATTGGTGTAGTCGTGAAAGAATATGAATGCATCTCGTGAAATTCTGGGGCTCAACCCGGCTCACTGCTCGGCTGACATAATCTCGAGCTCTATTGTGAGCCAACTCGTTTTCCCTGTTTCCCGAGTGTGCCGGCACCCATATTAGTTCCACCTCGCTTTGGTCCCAGTCTTGATGTTTCAGGATTCGTTCTGCCTCCTGAGAGATCATACCCCGCGCGAAATTGTTTATAACCCTTTGGAGTCGCTAATTATGGTGACTGCTTTGGTGCTGGCTATTGCCATGGCGATAGCCGCGTCCTCCGCTCTCAGTGAGTTGTTTGTTTTGATCGAACCGGTCGTTAATGTTTCACCCGAGTCGTTCAAGCCCACGACCACAAAGGAATCGGCTCCTTCGTATTCCGCCGCGTCTACATAGGCTGTGTATTCTGAGTCTTGTAGCTTGGCTTCAAGGCCCTTTGCTCTAGCTCTCCTCCTGCCTTCGTGAAAAGCAGAGTGCATGTTTTTTAGAATTGGTTTAATAGTGAGTAATTTTCTCACTTCGGTCGGTAATGTCGCCTGCACGTTTCTTTCCGCAATTCTATCATGTAGTCCTAGGTTGCTCGGGATCTTCCTACCCGGGGGTGAGGTTGCAAGCCTCCTTAATTGCGCAAATATATGTGCCTCGCATAGTTCCGTGGTGGTGTTGTGGATCCCAAGTTTAAGAAGCCTTTCCGTAGGAGTGCAGTGGGGCAGCCCCAAGGCTGCTTTATATGCCTGCCTTACGATCCCGTCTATTTTGTTCTGTTCCGCCAGCCCTAGCTTGAGGTAGGGGACGGCGTAAACTATTCTGCTTATCACGAAGGCCTGAACCATTCGGCAGAGATCTTTCTCTTTGACCCCCCGTCTTTTGTTAGCTATTCGCCTTATGAGCCTGGTTGTCATGTTAATTGTCGACTTAAGTCTGTTTACTGTATCTGTGTTCTTTCTGTTGTCCTGCATTATAAGTCCTAGGACCCTGATTTTGTCAACTCTGGCTACTGGAGTCTCATTGACCTGTACGAGAATGTCTCCTGCGTTGGTATCGCGTTTGCTAGCCCGCCGGATCACCAGAAAATTTCGGATTTGCTTGGCGAACATTTTAATCCTGCCCATTCCGCGTATACTCGCTCGTAATGCCTCCCACGGCTGTGACAACCTCGCGATATACTTGCATAGACCTTTTCATCGAGAGCCATGCATTGGCAAAGCAATTTATCTATTTCTCTGACCTCAAAGCTTCCTTCACCACAATCAAGAACTGTTAGTGGAGTGTTTCTTGAGGAAAGAATATGTGGGAAAAATTACAAGTTGTCTGTTAATTGTACACAGATGTCTTGCTCGAATTCTTTGCCTCATACTATCGAAAAGCTGAAACAGCGGATGTGCTGCGCTCAAATTTCGCATTAGGAAGTAACGTAATCATCGGCAATTTTATTGCGAAAGCAATACTACTTGCACTTTCAGCCCGTCGCGTAGCGAGGTCGGTAGCCCATATTAGCAGATCAGATCGGATCGGATCTGATTCGGATCGAATCGCCGATATATCACCACAAGTATAACCACCAGCTACACCACCAGCTACACTACCAGCTGCACTACCAGCCGAACCATGGCGTAGTCAGCTACACTACCAGCTGAACCATGGAGAAGCTACGGATATTAAGGTTAACGCCTCAGCAGTTGTCGACAGAAATGTCACGCTTTTCAATTGGTCGATTGATTGATTGATAACAACTTTTATTTCCACCGATGTAGGAGGCCCCCTACTCCCCGTCCCTGGCACGCAGGCCTAGGGGACGGGGGACGGGACCTCCGCGACTAAAGAGTGGCGAAGATACATTGTCTCTTCGCGGCTTCAGCCGCCAGGCGGACAGCTCGTTTCTGGTCGGCGGGGACCTCGCTTCGCAGAAGGGCCTCCCAGGCTTCTCTACTCTTAATATTGTCCTCAGCACCCGGGGATCCAGGGCATTGCCAAATTATATGATCGAGGGTCCCTCTCGCTCCGCAGGTCAATTGGTCAAGTTTCAATTGGTCAAGTTTCAATTGGTGGTTTCAATTGGTCAATTGGTCAAGTTTCAATTGGTCAAGTTTCAATTGGTCGAAACGGTCGTGACGTCACAGTGCGCGAATTTCAAACGGGCCAATTGTACTTTGGCTACTAACCATGCAACCAATTAATGGATCGTATAGTGATGCTCCAGGTAAGTGGGACTGAGTTTAGTTAATTGCTTACTTAACCAATTAGCCTAATTAACCTTTCTAGTCAGACCAGATAAATAAATAAAACCGAGTAGGAAATTGGCCGAGCTTGGGAATTGAACCCCGGTCTCCGGAGTGCGAGGCGGGCACGCTACCACTCCGCCATGCCAGCTTTTTTTTTTAATTGCATTTTCACAACGTGTACAAAGAAGTAAAACTTGTCAGCAACACTTGCACTGACACGGCAGGTTAAAATTTTTTCAGTTCAACCAAGTCATCCAACACATTTAACCAAGTTGGCTGATCAGGCAGTGCCTGATACACTTCCCTCAGACGTATGACACCTTCAATGAAATGCTCGCGTGGAGATCTCACAACTACTTCTGCATTGTTGAATTGTGTCCTTGTTTTCCATAAACTATGGAGGCCAAGGAGCATAACAGTGTCATAAGGGATGTCCTGTTTTCCTACCGGTAAGAACCTGATGCCATGCGGGTGTAGCGGTAAATCTTTCTTTAATGTTCTCTGAAGCACATTCCAGAAAAAAACCGCATCCCAACAATCTAAAAATACGTGATCTATTGTTTCAGGTTTTTTACATAGAAAGCAACCTGTTGACCAAGGGACAAAGAGTCCTTTATCATGCTTCCATGTTTTGACCGACAGAGTTCCGGTATGAAGTTTCGGAATGAACAAAGGCGCGTCTAGTGAATACGGTGTCTTCGTTCACTTCCATCTTCCTCCCTTCAAGTTAGGGCGAGGTTTAGGTGTCCACCGAGATATGAGAGACATATAATTTCCTTACCTCAAAAACCAATTTACCGACGAGCAAGGCGTAGAACCGAACGGGTGATGGCGTTCTATGGACTCTCTGGCAGCGTTGCAAGACACTGTCGCGTTCCGTTCTTAGAGGCGAAGCTTAACATCTTAACCACACATCAGTGACACAAGCAGCAACACTGCGCTTAAGGCTTTTGCCACACCGCACTTTAGGTCAACAAAGTGCCCCCCTGAATTTTGCTTTCGCAATTACCGGGCTTAACCAAGCTAAGCCACAGCCATTTTATTTTTCAGGCCATCGCAGTCAGTCGTACCAAGACACCCGTGGAGGTGGTTTTCACTTCCATCTTCCTTCATTCTTTCCATCCTTCACGCCACGGTTCAGGTGTCCACTGAGAAGGGAGAGATTTACTGCGCCTTTACTCTCTCCGTAGCCTCAAAGTTCTCGTCCTACTAACATATTGTAGAACCTCAAACAAATCCGCGTTGTTTCCTCTTTCTGGGCCGGAGTTCCTCATGTTAATGATTACTAATTAGAAGAGTCAAGCAGCTAGCGGTATATACCACCACTTTAGAGCCTCTGCCGGGGAAATACAGGCAGCACTTTGAAAACTTTTTCCTCAGGTCCAGTCCACTTAAGGACGCCTCGGAAGGAAGCGTGCCGGCGGTTGAAGAGCGGTGCATTCAATATTTAACTGTCCGTATCCAAATCACCTGTGTTTCGTATGCGCGTATGAAATGCGTAGCTGGCAGATGGAAGGCAGGGAATGAGTTATGAGAAAACTGCTGAGCGCGGTATATTATAAATGGAGACCCAGAAGCTTAAAAAGAACTTTGTAGAGGTGGCAAATAATTCTGGCACACAAGGTTCTCTATACATGCAACAAAAAAGTTCTTAAGCCAGTAGCACTGGGCAGTTTACAAATTCGCGTCTGTCATAGAATTCGGTCTCAACAAGGGACTGTTAACTAACCTTTCCGCAAGAGGAGGTATGCCCTCGTTTTTTACGGCTTCAGCATGTAGTTTAAAAATTCACGTCTGTCATAGAATTCGGACTCAAGATGGAGCTGTTAACTAACCTTTCCGTTTTTTACGGCTTCAGCATGCGACCGTTCGGCACTGGTGCGTTATACTTCAAATCAGTACACCGGGTTCTTGTACCACATCCACCCAGTCTACTCTTTAAAGAAAGAAAAATGTCGTTCGTTCCTTCAAGCAAGGTGGTCGCTATTGGTGACGTGCCTCTCTCTTGGACGAAAGGTCTTATATACGCATGCTGCAAAGCCAATACTGCAGAAGGCCAAAAATTTTTAAGGCGGGAGCCTTTAATGCCTCATCGTTGTAAGCAGAAGTTGTCGACAGAAAATGTCACGCTTTTCAATTGGTCGTGACGTCACAGTGCGCGAATTTCAAACAGGGCCAATTGTACTTCGGCTACTAACCATGCAACCAATTAAAGGGATTGTATAGTGATTCTCGAAGTTAGTGGGACTTACTTAACCAATTAGCCTAATTAACCTTCCTAGTCAGACCAGATAAATAAATAAAACCGAGTAGGAAATTGGCCGAGCTCGGGAATCGAACCCCAGTCTCCGGAGTGCGAGACGAGCACGCTAACCACTCCGCCATGCTAGCTTTTTTTTAAAGGCGAAAGCCTTTAATGTCTCATCGTTGTAAGCAGCAGTTGTCGACAGAAATGTCACGCTTTTCAGTTGGTCGAAATGATCGTGACGTCACAGTGCGCCAATTTCAAACGGGGCCAATTGTACTGCGGCTAGTAACCATGCAACCAATTGAAGGGATCATATAGTGATGCTCCAAGTGGGACTGAACTTAGTTAATTGCTTAATTTCCCAATTAGCCTAATTAACTTTTTTAGTCAGGCCATATAAATAAATAAAACCGAGTAAGAAATTGGTCGAGCTCGGGAATCGAACCCCGGTCTTCGGAGTGCGAGACGAGCATGCTATCCACTCCGCCATGCCAGCTCGATGGCTTGGAATGAACAAAGGCGCGTCTAGTGAATACGGTGTCTTCGCTCACTGCCATCCTCCTCCCTTCCCTTCCGGCGAGGTTTAGGTGTCCACCAATTTACCGACGAGCAAGGTGTAGAACCGAATGGGCGATAGCGTTCTATGGACTCCCTGGCAGCGTTGCAAGACGCTGTCGCGTTCCACTCTTAGAGGCGAAGCTTAACATCTTAACCACACATCAGTGACCGCACTTTAGGTCAAAAAAGTGCACCCCCCCCCCCCCCCCTGAATTTTGGCGGGTGTCCACCGAGATATGTGAGACAGTTACTGCGTAATTTTCTTTCCTCAAATACAATTTTCATTTTCTTCATTACGGACCATCTTTGTCTTTCTTCTTTCACTCCCACTTCCTCCCTTCCTCTACGGTGCGGTTCAGGTGTACACCGAGATGACAGAGAATTACTGCGCCATTTCCTTTCCTCAAAAACCGTTGCGTTCAAACGGCACGGCATCGCGCCGAACGGGTGGTGGGGTTCCGTGGACTCCTTGGCAGCGCTACAACACGCTGTCGCGTTCCACTCCTAAAGGCGAAGCGTAAGCGTCATTAATTAGCAGTTAATTAGTATTTAGGCATTAATTAGTGATTGACCACTAATTAGTGATTTGTCATCACTTAGTAATTAGTACTCAATTACATGTGACGCCACCAGTGCCACAGAAGCAGTCAAAGTGGTGCGGAAAACGCTTTCGCCTCTACGCACTTTAGACAGTCTAAGTGCCCCTGAATTTTTTTTCTTCTTTATTGTCCGCCATTCCAAGCCATCGAGCTAGCTCCGCCATGCTAGCTCGGTGGCCTGGAATGAACAAAGGCGCGTCTAGTGAATACGGTGTCTTCGTTCACTCCCATCTTCCTCCCTTCCCGTTACGGCGAGGTTTAGGTGACCACCGAGATATGAGACACTGATACATTTGCTTTCCTCAAAAACCAATTTACCGACGAGCAAGGCGTAGAACCTTTCCTCAAAAAGCGTTGCATTCAAAAAGCAACGCATTGCGCCTAACGGGTGGTGGCGTTCCGTGGACCGCCTGGCAGCGCTACAACAGGCTCTCGCGTTCCACTCCTAAAGGCGAAGCTAAAGCGTCATTAATTGGCAGCTAATTTAGTGCACCAACATAGTGTGCAGTGAACAATCGCGTAGCAGAATGCAGCACTCAGGCTTTCGCCTTTCACCACTTTAGCCGCTAAAGTTCCTCGTAATTTTTTTACTTGTCATGTCCGGCTCCAGGATTGAACTTCAGGAGGAACGTAGCCACTGTATCTCACAGTGTGTGAAGCTACGTAAGAACCCCCCAGTGCGCCGATGTAATGACGTAATATCCCTATTCTAACGCGCATCCGATCTCTATCACGCAACCCATTCGTAGTGGGGCCTCGGTTTTGTATCCGATTGTAACGGGCATGCCGTTTCGAGGCTCGATTTTCACGAGAAAAAAAAAGCACTTCAGTTTCTACAAGACGCACGCATGATCACCCGCATCGCCAACAGGCGACATGGCATGCGTGAAGAGGACACACTCAAGCTAGTCAGAAACCTGATAGTTAGCCGAATCACGTACAGCCTACCCTACCAGTGCCTCAACAAAAGCGCATGCCCTGCTACGCAAAGCGTATAAGACAGCGCTCCGACTACCGTGCAGCACGTCTGCTGAAAAACTCATGGCCCTGGGATTACATAACAACTTTGAGGGAGCTACGAAAGGCGCATCTTGAGACGCAAACACTCAGGCTGTTGCAGACAACGACTGGAAGAGCTCTCCTACAGAGGCTCGGATACCGCGAGCAGATTTGAGAAATGACGAGCCCGGAAACGATCCCCGACGAGCTTCGCAAGACCCTCAAGGTAGCGCCAATACCAAGAAACATGGATCCCAACCTCCATTGAGGCAGAAGGGAAGCAAGGGCCGAACTCATCGAGAGAACATACGCTCCTCAAAGCACGACCGCGTATGCAGACGCGTCTTGAAGAGGAAGAGACGCCAAAATCGCAGTGGCGGCAGTGGTCGATTCGTCTGTACGCGAAATGACCAGCGTGTCTCTGCGAGACTGCACAGCTGCAGAGGCCAAGGAAGTAGCCGTTGCTCTAGCGGTGGCGGAGGGCTATAGAACCGGGCGGTCGCTAACAATACTCACGGACTCTCAGACAGTCTGCCGAAATTACATGAATGACAGGATAGGTCGTCACGCGCTCCGTATACTCCTCGCAGCGAGTGACAGAATTAAAAACCACGAAGAAGGAAACGACAAGATCACACACACAATTGTGTGGGTACCGGGGCACATGGGGGTGGCAGCGAACCAAAAGGCTAACAGGATAGCTCGGCGATACATTACTTTCCAAGCATCCGACTGTCGTGTTAAGCCGGGGGGGCGTAGCCGAACGCGAGCTTGAGCGCTGTCCGAGGAAGCAGTCCAGACACCGTGTTCCCAGGTGATGAAAGAAGCCCCCCTTTATTATCGCACTAAACTTTTATACACTCGCGTCACACGACCACAGATCCACTATCGCAGTCGCAGCTGACGATGCCTGCTGACGTCACGCAAGCATGAACAAATGATCTCAGCACACCGACGAGACCACGGAACTCGCGCCAGCACCCCAGGAATACTCGGCCATGATGGATGGAAAACTTTATTAAGCAAGTGAGTTTGGACCGTACAAGGTCTCAGGGCCACCGCACAGCCCTCACATTACGCGCATGTGTCCAGGCCACGTAGGGCCATGGCACTGGCACCCCAGTTCACACAGCGAAGTTGCGCGTCCGGGTCCTGCGACGCAAGGAGGGCCTCCCATTCCTCCCATGTACCGATGGCGGGCTTTCCCTGCGGGGGAGGATCGGCAGGGCAGCCGAAGAGGTTGTGGTCTAGGGTGGCGTGCGGTTCTCCGCAGAGAGTGCACTCTGGGGAAACATGGCGGAAGTGGGATAGAAGCTGAGGGGTAGGAAGAGTTCGGGTCTGGAGTCGCCTCCAGAGGATTTGTTGGGAGTGGGATAGGCGGGGGTGGGGAGGGGGATAGAGTCGGCGGGCAAGGCGTGCTTGTTGAGTTAGTTCTGAGAACGTGTGCCATACTAGAAAACTACAGAGGCAGAAGAATGCGATATCCCCCGCCGCACAAATTTCTCAGCAGAGAAGAAGCTGTCACTTGGAGACAATTACAAACAGGCTCTTACCCAAGCTTACATATACTGAACAAAGTGCACCCTACGATATACGCGGGCAAATGTCCCTGGTGCGGTGAAAAACCCACTCTATATCACATCACATGAGCCTGCCAAAACAGACGCGGTCCTGAAAATACAAAACCCGAGTGCGGAGCAACGGGAGACTCTGCTGTCCAGCAAACACTGTGAAGACCAACAAGGTCTGGTACAGCGAGCTCAACGGGCGGCAGTGGCCAGCAGAGCCCTGGACTGATGGCAACCGACCATTGATTAGAGGTGGACGACTTCGACACAGAAGACTCCTGAGAAGAGAACGTCTCTGAAGATGCCCCCAAACCACAGTAAAAAGCACTAGAGTAAAATAAACTTTCCCTTCCTTTCTTCAGGTCAACGCAGCCAGTCGCACCAAGACACCCGTCGAGGTGGTTTTCACTTCCATCTTCCTTCTTTCTTTCCATCCCTCACGCCGCGGTTCAGGTGTCCACTGAGAAGGGAGAGATTTACTGCGCCTTTACTCTCTCCGTAGCCTCAAAGTTCTAGTCCTACTAACATATTGTAAACCTCAAACAAATCGGCGTTGTTGCCTCTTTCTCGGCCTGGAGTTTCTCATATTATGATTATTAATTAAAAGCGTCATTTAGCTAGCGGAATTTATCACCATTTTGGAGTATGGCAGTAATGCCTGGAAATACAGGCACCACTTTTAAAGGTTTACCATTAGGTCCAGCCCACTTAAGGACGCCTCGGAAGGAAGCGTGCCGGTGGTTGAAGAGTTGTACGTTCAAATTTTAACTGTGCACATCCAAAACGCCGGTGCTTTCGGCTTGCACATTTGAATTGCGTAGCAGGGCTTTGTAAGGAGGAATTGAGAAAAATTCAGGGGAGCGCTTCATTGACCTACAGCGCGGAGAGGCGAAAGCCTTAAGTGCGGTGTTGCTGCTAGTGTCACTGATGTGGGTTTACGATGTTAAGCTTCACCTCTGAATGTGGAACGCGATAGCGTCCTGCAACGCTGCCAGAGAATCCACAGAACGCCATCGCCCGTTCGGCTCTACGCCTTGCTCGTCGATAAATTGGTTTTTGCGGAATGGAAATTTATCTGTCTCGCATATCTCGGTGGGCACCTGAACCTCGCCGTAAGGGAAGGGAGGAAGATGGGAGTGAACGAAGACGCCGTATTAGCTAGACTCGCCTTTGTTCATTCCAAACCATCGAGCTGGCATGGCGGAGTGGTTACCATGCTCGTCTCGCACTCCGAAGACCCTGGTTCGATTCCCGAAGTCGACCAAATTCTTTCTCGGTTTTATTGCGAAAGCAATACTGCTCACTCTTTGAGCCCTTCAGCGTAGCGCGGCGGTGGACACGTTTGACCTTTAGTGTGACCTTAGACGTGACGTCATACTAGCTGCGAAAAACCCAGCTCGGCTGGTCAGTGTAGAGCGGCGGTAGACGCGGCGGGCGGTGAGCCTCTCGCTTCTCCCACTATATAGAGGCGCTGCGGTAGGAGTGACGTCACACCATCTGTGGAAGAGAAGGGCCCCAACCAACACCCTCTAAAAAGAGGGTGTTGCATCGCGCCGAACGGATGGTGGTGTTCCGTGGACTCCCTGGCACCGCTACAACACGCTGTCGCGTTCCACTCCTAAAGGCGAAGCTTAAGCGTCTTTAATCAGCAGTTAATTAGTATTCAGGCACAAATCACTAATTAACCATTAGTTAGTGATTTGTCGTCACTTAGTAATTAGTACTCAATTACATGTGACGCCACCAGTACCACAGAAGCAGTCAAAGTGGTGCGGAAAACGCTTTCGCCTCTACGCACTTTAGACCGTGAAAGTGCCCCCTGAATTTTTTTCAGCAGCGTCCGCGCGGTTGTTGCTGCGACGCGCATCTTTTCTTTCCCTTTTCTCTTTCCTCTGATCTTTGAACTCTCCTCTATCTGCACGTGGTAGCGGTGGTGGCTTGGCTCGAGCCAGTAGGCAGGCCCCGTGCAATTTCCATTTCATCCTTCTCAGTCACAACAACAAAACAACCGTCGGCGCAGAGCGGCGGTAGACACGGCGGATGCGGGCTGAAGAAACGGATGAAGTTGCTCTCGCAATTTCCGGGCTTAACCAAGCTTAGCCTCTGCCAATTTTTTTATTTCCTCGAGCTATCCTGTCGGCCTCTTGGTTCCCCGCCACCCCCGTGTGCCCCGGTACCCACACAATTTTGTGTGGGATCTTGTCGTTTTGTTCTTCCTGGTTTTTAATTCTGCCGCTCGCTGCGAGGAGTATACGGAGCGTGTGACGACCTATCCTGCCATTCATGTAATTTCGGCAGGCTGTATGAGAGTCCGTGAGTATTGTTGGTGACCGCCCGGTTCTATAGCCCTCCGCCACCGCTAGAGCAACGGCTACTTCCTCGGACTCTGCAGCTGTGCAGCCTCGGAGAGACGCGCCGGTCATTTCGCGTAAAGACGAATCGACCACCGCTTCTACAGCGATTTTGGTATCTCCTCCTCTCCAAGACGCGTCTGCATACGCGGTCGTGCTTTGAGGAGCGTATGTTTTCTCGATGAATTCGGCCCTCGCTTTTCTTCTGCCTCGATGGAGGTTGGAATCCATGTTTTTTTGGTATTGGCGCTACCTTGAGGGTCTTGCGAAGCTCGTCGGGGATCGTTGCCGTCCTCGACATTTCTCGCATCTGCTCGCGGTATCCGAACCTCTGCAGGAGCGCTCTTCCAGTCGTTGTTTGCAACAGAGGCGGACACACAATATGGATGGATGGATTGGATGGATGTAAACAACTTTATTACACACACGCAACAAAAAATTCTTCCAGGGTGGTCCCCTACTGGTCCAAGAGTCCACGGGCTTGTGCTTCACGTAAAGCCCGATCCACCAGCCATTTCTGGCCGGCGGACTGAGCGGTCCGTAAGGCAGCCTCCCAGGAAGAATGAGTGGGATTGGGGATGGGGGGGGTACTTCTCCATACATGCCAACAAAAAAGCTCTTAAGCCAGTAGCGCTGCGGTAGTTTAAAAATTCGCGCCTGTCATAGAATTCGGAATTCAGCATGCGACCGTTCGGGACTGGTGTGTTATACTTCAAATCAGTACACCGGGTTCCTGTACCACATCCATCCAGTCTACACTTTAAAAAAAAGAAAATTGCCGATGATTACGTTACTTCCGAATGCGAAATTCGAGCGCAGCTCATCAGATGTTATAGCTTTTCGATACATTGAGGCAAATTCGAGCAAGACATGTGTGTACAATTACAGACTTGTTATTTTTCACACATATTCCTTTTACAAGAAACACTCCACTAACCGTTCTTGATTGTCATGAAGGAAGCTTTGTGGACGGAGAAATAGATGGATATATGCTCGACTTGCTGCCCCAATGCCTGGTTCTCAAAGTCGAAGTCTGCGCAAGTATTTCGCGAGGTTGTCACAGCTGTGGGAGGTGGTGGTGGTGAAAACTTTTAATTGCTGAAATAGAGATTGGGAGCCAAAGAGTGGCCCTGCTACATGGTCGGCGTCCCTAGTCCGGGACACCGCATGGCAATGCCCCGTCTCTCGCCCGTTTCACCAGAGCTCTCCCTTTGGGACTCAAGCGAGGAGCAGTTGAGGAGGGCAGTCTCCCATGCCTATCTGGAAGGGGTAGGGGAAGAGGGGAGGTGGGGATTTTGTGTACATGCCCACACCATGTGGAAGATATCACAGGTCTCCCCACGGCGCGGGCATCGCCCATCCGTGTTAGGATCGTAATGTTTTAAGATTGCAGGACAGAGTAGAGTACCTGTCTGCAGGCGCCTTAAAGTTCGCTCCTCCGTCTTACTCAGCCCCTTTGCAGGGGCCGGGAAAAGGCGGTGGTTGTCGTTATAATGCGTTATTATTTCCCTGAATCGCAGCAGCGGCTGGTTAGTCTCCGAGCCAGAAGAGCTGGGATGAGGAGCCCGGTGAATAAGCGCTCGGGCAGCCGCGTCAGCGGCCTCATTACCTCGTAAGCCCTGATGGCCAGGAGCCCAAATGATTCTTTTCGGTGTTGGATCCGTGGCAGTCCGTCTTAGAATGCAAGCAGCTAAGGAGGAGATCTCCCCTGCCAAGTAATGATCACATGCTTTTCGGGAGTCCGTAATGATGATTCTCGAATTGGCGTGGGCGGCAGCAAGCGCTATCGCTGTTACGAGCAAGAGGAACGTAATGTTCCCCTGCAAAAGTGTTAAGCAATTCCCGCTTGTCTTTATATCTACATTAAAGTCCCCACCCACCCTGCCACCCTGGCAGGTAGCAGCGTTTCTGGCACAACGTTGTCAATGCCAAAGCATGCAGCGCACATCTTTCACTACCGCCACGGAGCTTAAAGCACTGCTCCAAGAGGGCAGTTATGCGCCTTCCCTCTGGTTCAGGTGTCCACCGATATGTGTGAGACAGATACTGCGCATTTCCTTTCCTCAAAAACTAATTTACAAATTTTACCCTCTGCTTTCCATGCCCCCGCTCTATTGATTTCGCAGCTGTGGAAGACAGATACTGCGCATTTTCTTTCCTCAAAAAATACCGAAGCCACTTTGGAAATTCTAATGTGTGCTTGGCGAAAGCCTTGTGGTCAACCCACTGCCGCTTCCCCGAACTGCTAGGCATGGAATCACTGGGCCGCTTCGCAGCAATGCGGCTCACTCACTCGCCTGCAACGAGACGTCTGGCGAAGGAGCGGCAGTGTAGCTGCCACCGCCGACGCGCGCGCGCTCGTTCTACCGCTACTGTGTGACGTCACGGTTGCTATGCACAGCTGCGCCCCCCACTGGCATGCCGGTTGCTAAGGGAGGGAGGAGGCTGCACTTTCACTTTCTTTTTTTCAAGCTCCCGCTCCATTGCTTTCGCAGCTTAAAGGGTGTCCACTGCTGGCTACAACAGTCGGTCAACGGCGACGCCGTGAAACGCAGAAACGGGCGCCTATAAGAGCTGCGCTCTAAAAATGTCGTTCGTTCCTTCAAGCAAGGTGGTCGTTATTGGTGACGTGCCTCTCTCATAGCAGCATCGCACGTTCTTGGACGAAAGGTCTTGCTGCAAAACCACTACTGCAGAAGGCCGGACATTTTTACTTGTCATGTTCATCTACAGGCTTGCACTTCAAGAAGAACGTAGCCACTGTATCTCAGAATGTGTGAAGCTACGTAAGAACTTCCCAGTGCGCAGTTGTAATGCCGTAATTTCCCTATTCTAACGCGCGTCCGATTTCTAGCACGCAACCCGTTCGTAGTAGGGCCTCGGTTTTGTATCCGATTGTAACGGGCATGCGGTTTCGAGACACGATTTTCACGAAAAAAAAAGCGCTTTAATTTCAGTTAAATAGAGTAAGTAGGAGCAATCGGATATAATAAATTGAAAAATGAACAGTACAGGCCTGTCGACGTAACGTGTGCTCCTGTCTGCAACTCTACACACTTGTTGAAATTCGGGCTTGTTGGTTCATACTTCGGAGCAATAGCACAAACAGGACAAGGGACCAAGAACGAGTAGACACACACAGCGCTGAGTGTGTCTACTCGTTCTTGGTCCCTTGTCCTGTTTGCGCCATTGCTCCGAAGTATCTACACACTTGCTTTGGTTATTTTTCTTCAGCGTACTGCGCGCCTTATTCTGGCAAATTAAAGTACTATGCGACCTGCATATGGCACATTACATGTTGTAGCGCGTCGCTTTTATGGATGGCCGCTCCGAAGTAACATTTCGCGCGAGAGCGCTGCAGCTCTAATCTGCAGCAGTCGAGACGACGAAAATTCCATTCGTAGCACTAATAACCTATTTGCTTATTGACAACTAATACGCAAACAGCTGTAATAAAGATGCATTGAACTGAAAATCTATGGGCTACTCTATTTTCTGCATTTCTTATTAGACTAACAGCTTATTAGTCATTGACAAGAAAATAAGTTATATTTTGTTCGAATTTGAATCTGACATGTTTCCTTGACACTGGGAGGCCAGAGAATTGCATTTACCTTACAAAAAATGTTTTAGACCGTCTATAGAGTGTCTATAGACTTCTGTGTATAATATCTATAGACTGTCTATAGACAAATCCTAAAGAACAGTCTATAGGCAATACAAATGCCATAGACAGTCTATAGACAATCTATAGATTTATGACCGTAATCTTTTAGTAGACTTTTGTCTATAGACAGTCTATAAACTATGAATAGACAAAAATCAATGTCTATAGGAAGTCAATAGAGTCAATAAGAAGTCTACAGACTGTCTACAGACCATTTTTATAAGGGTTGCAGGCCTGTCACCGCGAAAAACAGTCTCCTTTTGAAGCACGCATACAACAACGTCCTTTGCAAACTCTGTGACAAGACCAGGACATGCATGCTTTACACTTATCGTGTACAATTATAGGCAGACTTGTTTCTATAGTTGCGACGAAGGACGAATGAAATGGGAAGTCACGGGCCTGTCCCCTGAGTCAAGCTGAGCCACAATCGCAGCCATCGGCAGTCAGGGCAAAGTTGAAAGCAATGTAAGAGGAAATATTGACAACCGCGTCCACCTAAGCGACGACGCCAGCTTTATAAACTGATACTCCGGTGGCAAGGAGACGCCCGACTTGGACTTTTATGGTCCCTCTGACCAGAGCAGCCATGTGCGCTGGTGGTGAGTTGCTGACTACCGAAGCTATCTAAATAAATATTACGACTAGATAACCGTTTGGTCACTGCTACCCCTCCTTCTGGCCGACGTCTTTTCCTTCAGCGGCGGCCCTCTGTCCGCTGAAGAGCCAGACAGGCCAACAGGGGGCGACTTCTAATGTACAGAATACGACTTCTAACATGCACGCCTTCAGACCGTCAAGTCGTAAATCCAGTCATATATACCCCTCTTTGCAGCAGAACTTTAGGTGTATACACTATAGTTGCAGCGTCGCAGCGAAAAGTCTCGCCGCAGGTACACGTGGCGTGAAGGGACGAGACCAACAGAACTGCACTGCACTCACAAGTTAACTTTGTCTGCTAAATGGTAGAGCAGAAATCGGGGGTAATTTCTTAATAGAAATGCATTTGCGGAAAAGCGGCTGCAACTTTTTTTTCTTTTGTTTTTTTGAGCGTGTCAGGCGTTGTCCGCCGTACAGATGTGTGCAGGCTTTTCATTTAACAGCGCTGGAGCGGTGTGGTGCGAGACAAATAACGTGAAACCTTACTGCCGAACCTTGAGCATTGTACTCGTGCCTTTATCGCTCATGTTGCTATTTTTGCTATTTCTCAGAGCTTGAGGGCGACAGTTACCTGTGAAGACCACTACCTGCTGTGTTTCGCATCTTGTGCTCTGCGGACCACAACTTGAGCGCTCTAGACAAGCCTGCTCACGTCTGCACAAGCTTTGCCCATACGCACCTTATCTGTTATCTGTTTTGCTGCTCACACACTTCACAAGTGAGCGGAGTCAGATATACCATTACCTTTTTCTTTGCGTTGCAGAGAATGAGTGCAGTTTTTTTATTCGCACGAAAGAGAGCTGTAGCACCGTTCGGCGACTTCCTAGAAGCAACGGAAAGTAAGAAATCAAGAAAGTGGGTTTCAGTGCAGCTGCGTGGCTGGACAGCTCTCCGCGCGACGTCCTCTTTGTGCAGTCCTTTACGGCCACTCGTCCGCACAAAGTTCGCTCGTTCCCTCACTCACTCGTTCGCTGGACCGTTAATGAACTAATTAATTTGAGATAGGTCGGACACGCTCAATATTAGCTAGAATCCGCTGGCTGCGTCGTCAAAAAATCACGCCTGAGCAGCTCATGCGCACGGTCACAGTCTAGATGGCGGCAGCCGTCAACGTTCTCCTCTCGCGGGCCCCCGTCCGCTGTCGCCGAAATACGTTTACCATGGATAGTAAACAGTGTGTTTCGCCTAAGACTTTACACAATTTTTAAAAATTTGCTTTATCATTTAGAACAACGCTTTTTTTCGGCGTAGCATTGTCAGCGGTGAAGTACATCAGAATACAGCTAAGACCTGATAACCAGCAGGCTGGTTAACTATTGTTGTCAGAATGGGACCATCGGAACACAGACGCAGGACAAGAAAAAAGGAGGAACACACCCTCCTGACAACATTATGAACCAACTAGCCCAGCAATTTAAGTTTCTGGTTCTTTTTACCTATTACTGTTAGGCTTCGTAATTACTGAGAGGCGTGTAGCCCACTTCAAATAAATCCATATCAGTTTTTAGAATTTCGATAACGCGGTTACCCTCGGCGCTGTGGCCCAACAAATTCTGGCTATTTCGACGAGTTACGTGCACCGGAGAGGTTGCTTTGCCTGTAAGCTTCTCGAAAGCGCATGTATTCTGGCGCGATGTCGGCACCGTGTAGACGCATCGTGTAGAGGGTCGCTCCAAATTATTTTCGACCACCTTCGATTCGTTTAACAAGCGCTCACATCGCGCATCACAGTGATTTTTTTTTTTTTTTACATTCCGCATTTACACTTTCACCGTGCGCTGGCATTCGATCCCGCAACCTTGGGCTCAGCAGCCGCACCATCTGCCGTGGCTGTGTGTGTTCTGTCGGCGCAAATGCAAACCGGCGTTCATGGATGTTTCCCTGTAGGCTTTCTCAACATCAGTGGCAACGGAATGCTACGTATAGGCAAAGAATCCGCCACCAGAGCGTCTAAGTCAGCCGCGAAGAATTGCGGGTCTTTGCGGCTGATCAGTGTGTATGTTCCGTTGCCATTATAAGTTTGGCTTCTAGAATAGCTGTCGTGCTCGTGGCAACCTCACGTGGTCTCAGTGGCACGCCCTAAGGTTCGAAGAGACGCCGCCTTCTCCGTAGCACTTCCCAGTCGGCTCGGTATGCATCTTGCCTTTCGCGTCCATATACGGCCGACTGTTATCGCGCGGAAAGCGTATTTTATGCATTCAGTGCGAATTGCGGTGAAAATGGAACTTCTCTGCACTCGGTAGGGCTTCGAAGCATCGGGCTGAAGGGACACTAAGGACGGACTGAAGTTGGCCGAAATAGATTATCGAGTTCTAATGACAAAGAGGCTACTGCGATGATGCCAAGCGATTGACTGCGGTGACGCCAAGACATTACTGTTATGCGGATCTCTGAGCCTAGTCATGTCATTCACTTACAAACTGTGATCACGGAGTACGTCATTTTCATTCATGACATCACGAGTTTGAATCGAGTAACGGGGAATATAATGCTCCCTTTTTAAATGCACTTTTCTCAGCATTACATGTGTATCTTGAAGCTGCCCAAATATCAATATAGCCACAAAGAGCCACAGAACAAATTTTTACTGAGGACAAACATTGCATCGTGTTTTTCGCTGTGTCCCTTTGCAACAGACGGCGTGCTGCTATATGCTTCTCCGGGCCGCCCTCGATAATGTGTGGAGAAGTACTTCTCCTTTTGTGTTAATGAACTCCTTTGCTCTGCAACCTTTTGTGAGCCCCTTCGCTGACTGCGGCACCACACGTGCCAAGACCCGAAATAAGCGCTAGTCCAACGTTTAGAGGATCCCCCAAGGTGAAGTAGTTTTGTAATAAGAGAGTAATAAGGGAGTAATTTGTAGACGTCCGTCTGCTCTTGAGTGGATGCTAATTTGTAATTGCTCCCTTATTACAAATGATAAATACGGTCAGGCTTATCGACGGTTATGCACGAATCCCTCGTTTTGGCATGCGTGGCGCTAAGTCGCGTGTAAATGCAAGCATATCATGCTCAGCTCAGCTGTGAATCAATATCCTTAGTTGTAAGAGAGAAACGACTTTAGCCGATGGGTTACTCGTACGTTTTGACGCCACATTTGCATATGGCGGTATTCAGGCTTTCTCGAAAGGTAACAAGGCGTCAGAAGAGTGCGTTTTCCCGACCGTGGTGAACCCAGAAGCCCATGTCAACCATTATGCGATATTTCGAGCATCTGCTTTAAGTTACTGCGTAGCAGCGAGCCGTGTGCTGCAGCTGCTAATCGCCTCGTTCACACTTCGTGTCTCCCCGCAGCCGTGCCTATGACTGCCCCGGCGGCCGACGATGCTGTCGCAGCTGTGCCGAGCCCAGCTGTGGCCTAGCCGCAAGCGGAACTGTGCCGGTAAGTGTCTATATAAACTTCCGGAACGTTCGTCTCATTCCGCCTTTCCTTGTTAGGCAAGTGCTTTTCAGACACTATTGGAGAAGTGTGCTGGACAGCTGTGTGCGCGACGTTTTTTTCTCGGAACTGAATTCAGAGGCAGCGCATATCCGATGTTGTCTTAGCGCTGTTTTGTTCATAGCAGTGGTGCGGTGAAAGCGTTAAGGCGGGATGTATACAGATACGCGAAAACCTGTGGCCCCTTTCAGTACTTCATTTTGCTTGCTTTAAAATGCTTCCTTACCAGCTTCAGACGGCAGAGCTGTAGCTGGTATTGATTGCTTCCTGATAAACTTAACGCTACCGAAGGAAAATCAGAGGGTGGTTACGATTTTGTAACCGGCTTCAGCTGGCTTGTGATCGTGAAGAAATGAACGCATATCTAATTGTTGTTGGTTTTTTCAAGGCAGCGAATAACACTGCATTGTGATCGCTGAAAAGCGCTGTTGTGTGTTGCATATCTTTAGTAATATTCTTGCTTTTCAAGGCTTAGTTAATGCATTTTTCCTGGATGCAGCGACTGCTTCGAGGTCGGTCGCCTCTGAAACAATGGCGTTGGGAATGAGGTAGTCGGAGGCACCGCATGATTGGCCACCGCGGTGCCCTAGATGTTACGGAATCCGTCTCGTAATGTGGGAGGTGCATTTGTACCGCTGTGGCTTGCGGACGCCGATGCCATCGGCGCAAAACTGAGTAAGGAGTTAAGAACAGCTAACGCTGCCAAAAGGACACAGTTGGTACGTGAGACAGGCTTCGAGCGCTGTCTAAGAGGTCGATGCTACCCATGCAACTGAAAGCTAATCAAATGAATTGTCCTTCACTGCCGCTTCCTTCGCGCGGCTGGTCGCAGCGGATTCGCGACAGTGGTTTTAATGTCTCGCCCATGCATGCCGCGGTAGCAAGCACGCGAATCGCAGGATGCACGCCAACGGTAGCAGGATGGAAAGAAAGAAAAACAAGTGATCCCCCCCCCCCCCTTTCCGCTGAAAAACAAACAACAAAACAAACAGGGCAGATCTTTCCAGCTCCGCGCCGTACCTTCCGCGCTCTGCCTGCCTTTAGTGTAGCGGCGATCACGGTGGCTTAATTCCTTCGCTCGCATGGCTGCGCGCGTCGCGACTGAGCGCATGTTATCACCGCACGACCGGCCGCCAGAGTCGCAGAGAGGGAGGCACTCGAACCGCTCCGTTTTTCCGGTAAAACCGCGCGAGCTTCGCGTCGTTGTCCCTGACGCGTATTGCCAAGGACGCCGTCCAAGGGTGAGACCGCAGGGGCGCCGTGCCGAGAGGTCTTCCTCGTTGCGCTCGCAGGCCGCCCGAACCTTTCACTGGCAGACAGGCACTATCAATCGGCGCTCTACGCGACAAAAGAGTGTTTCCTAGAATGGCGGAGACGCACAGCAGGCGTCAATATGAGGTCCATCGCTTTCGTGCCAGGCGACGAAAACGATTCTTTCCTTCTTTTTCTGGTAATACCGTCCCTCGTCTTCTCAAAAAGTGGTGGTGAAGATTACAAGGACGAAGGAGCCAACTAATTTCATGCATTTGTTCGCTGTTCTTCAAAGTATAGATTGCGGTAAGAGCACTTTGTCCAAGTAGGTTTACCGTGAAGTGATCACCTTCAAATTCACGCCCGCTCAGCACCAGACCAGACGGGTGCCCGCTCGCTGTTGCACGTGCGCAGTGGCAGATATGTAAAGTTCACGTTTCCACCCGAGCATTGCGCACGCGCAGCAGGGATCCGCTTTCTACGATATAAGTGAATTGCACTGCTGCAACAGCGGTCGCCGTATGGTGTACATCACGACCACAATGAAAGGCCACTGCTTATCTGCTCCGCTTACCGCTATCTGCTCCGATCTGCATAGCACACTTTACCCGTGGGCCGTGGTACATCACCATGCGGCCGTGACACCACGATCAAGCCATCTCAGGCAACCCTCATATAGTTGTCATGTCCGCGTCTCAACGGTGAAAGCTTGTGGGCAAATCTAGTCCGTACATCGCCATTTTCTACGATGTGCACCGTGGAAGCTATCCGTGGTCCACCATTACGGCGCCCGTGACGTCATGTGGAATCCATCTTTTACTGACCTCCTAGCAGTCGCCATGTTGGTAGAGCAGGGCAACGATGAAAATCTGCCCGTTTTCTAATGCGCTTATCGTCGTCTGTTCCTGTGAGCGCTGTAGAAGCTTTAAACGGTCCACCGTCATGGCGACCGTGACGTCATGTCCAAGCCATTCATACTTCTATGCTAGTACTCCGGCGCATTGCTAAAACGCTCCAAAGGTCGCAGGAGCGGCACAGCGTCTGAGATGCGAGCGGAGGGGCATGCCCCGTCAACCGCGCTCGTGTCTCGCGGGGCGACGCGCGGTCGGGGCTGCACGATGATGAACGGCCGTGCGCGCGCGTGCGCTATGCGCCTGCGCGGCCATTGTGTTGGGCCGCGAAACTCGAGCGCGGCGGCCGCCTAATTGGGCCCGGCGCGTCCGCATGCTCGCCCCGGGGTCGGCCGCCCCCGCACTCGGCACGCGACCCTGCGCAGGAATGCGCCGCCATTAGCGCCATTATGGTAATTATTTATTGTTGGTCACGACGCCCGATAGGCATCGTGCGCGCCCCCGATGACCCCCGCGCAACATCCGCTTCATTGGAGGAACCTGTTCCCGGCCGAAACGCCGGGGGGCGACCTTCGCTGTGGCGAATGCCTCGGGACAGCAGTGCGATATGGGCGCGCAGAGGAGGGTCGCAAGGGGCGTGCTCTCATTCCCAGCGGCGAGAGGAGCGGCGGCCGAAACAAAGCCGCATCCGACGTCATCCCTCCTTCTTCGCCGGGGCTCGTGATGGCTTCGCGGTCGCGCTCTCTCCGCGGACGCGTTTCTCCATGACAGCAGACAAATAGTCGGCGAAACAACCGCACCGACAAAAAAAGTCCCCGGAGGAAAATAGCGATTTGCCCCGCCGCAGAGCTATCAGGATGCGCCGCTTTTACGATCAGGTTCTTTGCGCGGAGTTTCTAATCTTGTTCAAGAACGCGCCGAGTGTTCAGGATGCTGAATGATCGCTTAAAATGGCTCGCGAATCAGGGTGACAACATATGTAGCAGAGGTCGATGAAGGCAGGTGAAAAACGTGACCTCACCTCACCTCGAGAGCAGGCGTGGGGAATGAACGAATAGTTCAGGACAATGACTGCTATACGTCTGCTGCGATGTCAGTATAGCTCATGAGCGAATGTCGCAGAATAGTGCGTTGCGTGACGTTTAAATGGCGTTTTGAAGAGAACGCGATATCCAGACGTCTTCTCACATACTTCCGAGCACTTGGTTCTTTGCACTTATTCTGGGATCGAGATGGATCGCCAATAAATTTTCTTAACCCTTTCTGGCGCCGCTCGCCATTCGTCTTTGAGCAAAATTTGCCACCTAGATATGCTACTCAGGCCTCAGGAAAGACGTTTGTTCAAGTTCGAAACACGAAACACCAACGGTTACTTTTTTACAGCCATGCACAATATTTCGTATAAAGTCTCATAAAGGATGGAAATCGTAACATCTAAACAACAGGGTTAGTCGAATGAGTACTCGAGGTATCAGGGGATGCTACCCCCCCCCCCCCCCCCCCTCCGCACACACACACAAAAATATTATTGTAGGCGACAAAGACCGCAGTGGTAACCTAGTGGTTTCAGCATCCGCCTCACATGTGGGAGGTGCGGGTTTCGATCCCCAGTGCCGCCAGGTGCTCGCCGGTGACACAATGGGTACAAAGCTTTCCCCTCGCCTGGTTCTTTAGGGTTATTGCTTGGGAAATAGGTCTCTGACCGCACCTTGAGAAGACGAGAAACACCTTGTGCCATGGCACTCTTTGGCCCTGCGCCATAAAAATTCACTCTCATCATCCTGTTCAAGGAGATCAAATCTGTCAAAACGGGTGCGTCGAAGGACGTGCTATCCAACCTCATTCCCTTCGAAAATACAATGTTATACTGCACTCGGGAGCGAAAACGAAAAAGCAGCCCATTTGTGACATGAACAGCGCTGAATTCGTCTGAAACAAATAAGTCACTGCTGGTTGCAGCGCATTGCCAGAAAAGGCCGCGATCGAACTAGCAACTTACGCAGTTGCACACATGCAGCCTGAAAGGGTTGAGCACCACATAAGAACTTGCACAGCCCACACGAAGCGTGTGGAAGCGAAATGACATGTTCACAAAGGAGCTGCAACCGCCATCTAGAGACAACAATGAAAAACTGAAAGAACATAATAATAACAATAATAACGGTAATCAAAACTAGGGGGTCATTCAAGCTCCGCCTTCATGGTATGACGCGAAAATGTTAATGATAATTGCAACTTTATTGATTAGTTAGCATCTCTCTTAATTACACGCACAACCTGGCATACACCAGTAGGCATGCCAGACCACATGATGCACCACAAGACACGCAAGTTTTTCCTTGAACAAAGTCGAACGAACGTGCATTCTTAGCTTAGGGTTAACGTAACTATACTAGCAACCCAGGGGTCATGGGTTGGATTTCCAACTGAACCCCCAATTTTCTATTCAACGAAATAAATTTACTTCAGATACTTGTACGTCGTATGATGTTTCAGTCATGCTGCAGCCTTGTAATCGCAATTTAACTCCAGTCTTAATCATTCTTATTCCTCAGTTCAACGTGTGACCTCACAACCCTGTCGACCATTACTGAATTAGTGTGACAACACGCACGGCTTTTCCTCCGAACGTCAGCTCTAACACTACCGCCTTAATAATTATCAGAAGAAGAATAATAAGAATAACAAAAAGACAACCTTGCGTTGGACTTTACAGGATATGTGCGCACTTCTAAAGCGTAGTTGTTCTAGCCATTTCAAGATGCAGGTACATTAGAGAAATTGAAGATTTTTGTTTTTTCATATGATACTATGATGCCTGCATCAACACTTTTCATACTATTGAAAAAAAAAACTGAATTCATCAAACTCATCCAGCTAGGCATCGTATAACTCGTGGTAAGTGACAAGGCAATCGGAAATGCGTGGCGGGAATGGAGCAGACTTGTGAGGCAACGCATGGAACACCGAGGTCTTGCTGCAGAGCCTCAAGGTGGGCCACGTGTCCGAGCACGGTGCGCACCGAGGCCCGCCTGTCTTTCCGTGCGGACGGGAAGCCTTGCTGCCAAAAGAGTGATATGGAACTCCATGAACTCATGAACATGTAGTGCAGCGGGGTGGCGCGGAGACCACAGAAACTGCGTGCTCTAAATTCCTTGGTCAAATAAAGCTAATTCCCTCTCCCTCTGATGTCTGGAACGAACTTTGTCAGTACTAAATATCATGCTAGGTAGAGTCAGCTAACAGCTAAATTTTGGTCAAATGTTTAGGGGAAACCCCCAAGGTGGAGTAGATTTGTGATAAGGGAGTAATTAGCTCAATTGGTAGAGCGACTGCTCCGGTGAAGCGGTGGTGGTGGTGGTGAAAACTTTATTTACAACTGGGGAGACAGCGTGTTGCAGCGCTGCCAGGGAGTCTACGGAACGCCACCACCCGTTCGGCGGTGGTGGTGGTGAAAACTTTTAATTACTGAAATAGAGTTTGGGAGCCACAGAGTGGCCGTCCCGGGTTCGATCCCCGGACCAGGATGAATTTTTCTTTAACTACGAACTTTGTGAGAAAGCTGTATAGCTTTCCTTTGTAGCCGTATGGCTGCGCTCTGGTGGATGCCAATGAGTAATTACTCCCTTATTACAACAGCTAAATTTTACCTCAGTTACGATGCCTGAAGTTCGATTCGAAACAATTTGGTAACTTGTCCGTGCCCTGCGCATATCTACTGGTAGATCTCGAAAACTTTAGGGTAGGGTTGCAACAGTACTGTCACATGCTTGTATAACGACAGGCTGGAGGTAGAACTCGAAAGTCAACTCTTTATTCATAAGAAAGAATGAACTTGGTGGCGGCGATAGTGGCTTGCTCCTTTAGAAATAAAACGCCTGATTTTACAGATAACAGTTGTGCATGGTCAAAAACAGTCCTGAGTACAGAATATTACACGCTTGCGCGGTCGCGACGTCGCGGCGTATAAGGAGCGATAACTGATTAAAAACTAAACGTAACATAACTTCCCCGCATGCAAACGCCTAACGAAACTGCCGCATTCCTTCTAAACTGAATCCGCACAACTAGTGAGTAAAGTGGACCGCGCTCCAACAGCGATGCCCAGCGACTCTTTTCGCACAAACAGCGGAGCCGCGCAACGTAGTGCGCTAAGTTCTGTCCACGGCATGCAGCACGATTCGACGGAGAAGGAGCAGGTTTCGATGCCATATATACTGGCTCTACAGTGCTCAAGCTACGACAGCGCTCTCTCTGCATTTTTTTTTTAAATTTCACTGACAGTAGTGGCAGCCATTATGGTAACGTCTCTTAATAGCCGTTCCCATGCGAACGAAATGCGTGTGGAAACAAGGAGCTTTTCAGATTACGTGGTTCTAAGTAGCACTGCGTCGTCCGCTCCTGCGGTGAAACTGAGACGCCATTCCTGCAACGTTTATTTCTTTCTAGGATCAGGATATTTAGAAGTTCAAAAGCATTATCTTCAAAGCATATTTCAGCGCTTGCTAAAATAAAGAGTAGTAATTTCGCGCAAGCATCCTAGACAATATCCCAAGTAGAAGCACCATGATGGCACCGGCGAGACAACGTATCCTGGACGCACTTTACCCCCTTGTTCGATGCGACGTCATTTCGTTCACGCATGTGCTGCGTTCCTCGGCTGCGCCTGAACCGCGCGTAGCTATAAGACGGCCGCGGTCGGTCGCGGGGCGATGGCGCATGCGATAAGCGGCCCGCGATTGACCCCGACCTCTGAACCGCCGGCCGCGTGTCGACAGGGCGCCCGCCCGCCATTACCGCCGCGCCCCCCGGGCCTCGACGCGCGCCCACGCAAGCGGCGCTGCTGCTCGCATTCCGTGTCGCTGCCGCCGTGTATAGGGCTGAAAACAAAAAAAAAAAAAAAAGATGACGTGTCGCACGTTTACCATCGCTGTCTTTGTTATAGCGGGTTTCCTATCCCAGTGATTGGTATCTGGCCAGCTACTTTAAGCGATTCTTTCTCATTGAACCATTTTGCTGGAGCAGGGCTAGCCAGTGTTGTGTTACGTCTCGTCGCTGCTCTGGCTATCGTAGTTGGGACGGTGTGCTTATGGTACAAGGAGACGCGCAGCAACTGCCTCACTTGCTGTGAACAACTGAACCGCGCCATAAAAACAATTTACAGCCGCTTGCCCTCAGGGTACGACGAGGGATCAGCGTTAAATTGTTCGCGAAGTGATGGACACAGCGGTGACGCCAGCACGCAGGGAGCTGCCGCGGCGGTTCAGTGGTTATGGCGCTCGGCGGCTGAACCGAAAGACGTGGGTACGATACCGGTCGTGGCGGTCGAATTTCGATAGAGGCGAAATTCTAGGGGCCCATATGCTGTGCGATGTCAGTGCACGTTAAAGGACGTCAGGTGGTCGAAATATCCGGAGCCCTTCACTACGGCGTCCACATAGCCTTAGTCGCTTTGGGACGTTAAACCCCCCATAAAATCAAACCAAGCCAGCACGCAGGACTACTTCTGCCATTGAACCCCTTTGTCACAGCTATTGAACTGCCACTGACCAAACACAAACAGCCGCAGTCTCCCCGCCATCTATGTATGCGATTTAGAAGGTCGTAACGTAATTGACACCGCGTGCCCACCAGTGGACCAATCATAGGGCACCGCCAAATTTGAAAACCTAGGGACCCTACCAGATTTGGAAGTCTGCCTACCTCCAAAAATTCCAAAGGACCTCTAAAATGCTGTTAGAACCCCCCCCCCCCCCCCGAATATAGATTAAAATGGTTTAGGGGGTGAATTAACGTGGATTAGCGGGTCAGATTAGCGTAATCCTATAGGGTAATCCGATAAACAGTGCTCGAACATTCTACAGTAAGGGATGACTCATGCACACCATACAACGGTAATGGAACCGGTTCCAGCCGGAGTTCTGGCGGGAAATCAGAAGAAGAACGTTGGACACTCATTTGAGGACACCATAGCAGGCAACTTAAATGTCCCCCAATTTTTTTGGCGCACAGATGGGGTTACGAGCAGTTGTGAGGCAGCGCACTGAGCTCTGTTGCTCACGACGCCTACCTGGAATAAAACTTGAACGCCTAGAAGCGGTGCCCAAGTTTCACGTCATGTACAGGCACTTCGAAGCTCAGTGTCCGCACCGGTAGTAAAATCTGTTTGGACTGCCCTGAGAGCCAGGGGTTCATCTATATCGAACGGTAGCATTGAGACACGTTACCTCTGGAGTCCTCATAGCTTTGGCGACCACAATTTACTCGTTCGGGATGCAAGAAGGGGCTTCATTGTGGGTAGCAAGGACGCACTATAATCATAACTCCCCTTCCCCCCCCCCCCCCCCCCCCCCCCCCCCCCATGCCATGTAAGCGCCAACTGCTGCCGGTGGCCTGTCTCCAGCTTGCCTGAGTATAAAGGGTACCTCTAGTAGCCCACGTGCGAGCGGCTTCTGTCCAGGATCGTGACGAGTGTCATAGGTCTAACAACCGCGCATGCTGCAATGGGCCAGCCTTTGGATGTTTTCTTTGTTCTTCACAAGTCCCAAGAGTTGTTACCACGCGTCCCGTCCACTCACCTGTGTTCGCCGTCTGGTGGTGCGCTGCATTCAATCATTTGAAAACTGTGCACCAACTATGCCATCGGCTGGAGGGGCTATTTTTAAAGGCATCTGCCGCTTCGTTCCTGAGTTGCATGCAATTATAGCCCAGAAGCGAGCGCTGTATACTCTTGGCATATATGCCTGCGCACTGCGTAGACAGTGGGATTATCAGTGTTGCCTCGAAGGTGGTTTTAAAAAAGAGGTCGAGAACAACACGCGTCTGCGCTAACCTATATGTCGGCGTAAACGAAAATAGTTTGGTTTATTGGTTTATTGAGGTTTAACGTCCCGAAGCAACTCAGGCTATGAGGGACGCCGTAGTGAAGGGCTCCGGAAATTTAGACCACCTGGGGTTCTTTAACGTGCACTGACATCGCACAGCACACGGGCCTCTGGAATTTCGCCTTCATCGAAATTCAGCCGCCGCGGCCGGGATCGAACCCGCGTCTTTCGGGTCAGCAGCTGAGCGCCGTAACCACTGAGCCACAGCGGCGGGGCGTAAACGAAAATAACCTGTCCTTATTTCGCTCCTTCTACTCCGATGATGTCCTTCGTGATTCATTGAAAATGGATCCCTGTAAAGTGAGCATTGAATACATATAGGTAAAAAGAATATCGCCAATTCCTGGGCTGCACTTTTCGCCGCGAACAAGGAGGCGGCGTCACCGTCAGCTCACGTTCGACTGCGTGTTTCTGTTTCGCACACAGGGCCCTCGCAGAACAAGCCGCCGATGGACTCTCCCAACATTGTGCACTTCAACTGCAGCACCAACGATCTCCACGGTATCGGCGATCTCGACGACTTCAGCTGCGGCAGTGACGAGGACAATGACTTCTCAGACGTAAGAGCTGTTCCATATCTTGTTTCGAGGAATGCAGTGCACACTGTGGGCCGCGCGACTGATTTTTACACGTGCGCGACGCTCGCACAGTGTGCGCTTATCTTAGCGGCGGAAACACAATCCGCTAAACATCCTTGCGCTGAACGCTCGCGGTGGAGACGATAAACAACGGAGACCGAGAGCAAGCTAGTGTGCTGCAGTGCTAAAGGAGCAGAGCAAATGCGTTGGCGATTAAATGAGAAACCATCCTTGGCCATAATCATTACTTTTGCCAACGTATATGCCTTGTTTTCGTTAGAGCGAGAGCTGTTTCTGGACCATTTTAGCCCCGGAGCACACGTCGCCCCGTCCGGTCTTGTATCCTTAGCACGACATGGCGCTGACAGTTTGCGACCTTTCGCTTCTTATCAGCATTGAGGACAACTGCATGCAACTATTTTCTCATAAAAAATAGATTATCTGTTTCTGGGTATGTTGACGTTCGCCCGGCAGCAAAACACGTATTTATCGCCGTTAGCTCAGTTTTCTAGGCGCTGAAGCCAAAAATTCGGGGGGCACTTTGGCTCTCTAAAGTGCTGCAAGGCGAAAGTGTTTCCTGGCGCACTGTTTGTTTTTATTTATTATTTTATTATTTTATTTATTAAAAAACAACATATTATATTTAATATGTTGTTTTTTTTGCTCTTTTTCTTATTTTTATATTTTTTATTTTCATTTCTTACTATTGTTTTTTATTTTTGTTTGTTTTCTTATTTTTATTTTTTATTTTTGTTTGCTTTCTTATTTTTCCTTTCCTTCACTTTATTCCTTTTATCTTATTTATGAAACCCATGCATTCACTAGATGCGCCTTTATTCACGCTCGAACTCTGAGCCTTCGTGGCGGAGTGGTAGTGTCTCCGCTTCAAATGCCGAAGGCTCTGGTTCGATTCCCACCCTCGGCGCAGTTTATTTTTAAGCAGTGACGCCGAAAGGCGGACAAATCTGCCGACGCCTCTGTCGACATGACTGCCGACAGCGTCTGCTAACGACAGTATGAGGCATTAAACGCTTTCGCCTTAATAGGGACCGCTGTAAAAGAGGACGCGCTAGGGTGCCTCGATGCCAGCACCGCCGTAAGGCGCGCAGCGGCGATTTCGTTGCGAGTACCTGTTTTGGTTGGCTTCACCTCACAGCTAACATACGGGCCACAACACTTCTTCGCAAGACAGGAAAGTCTTGTGGAGAATGCATGAGCCAGATCAAAGGCTTTGGCGATGGCCGCCTTCTGGTCAACGGAAATTGTTTTTCGTTTTCGTTTTACGCCACTTGACGCTTTGAAACCAGCGCAACCGCGATACCGACAAGCGAAAGCAAACGCGCTGCCAAATGGGTTTAATCATGTGACCATGCTGCGAAAACGGAAACTAAACTGCACATGGAACCAGAGAAGCAGAGGGCGCTCGCAGTGGGCCGTGCAGAGTGAGGAGTATTATAGTGAGGAGGTAGGAAGAATGGGGGAATTGCAGTTTGCCGCATCAACTCGGTGCGGAAGTGTTGGACACCGCTACAAATTGACATAATCCACGCGAAATAGCCAGTGGAGTTCATTGTAGGTTCGTTACATCCCACTGTAGGAAAACTTCGTGAAAAAGAGATTGCAAATAAATGACCATCCATGGAAGCTTCCAGGGAGAGCGGCTATCCCTTCGTTATATCCATCATTTCGTTATAAACAGTTTCGTTACAGCGAGTATCGATTGTAATTCGAACACCGCGCAGAGTTCCGCAGCCTCTGCCGGAACCTAACGTACTACCAACAACAAATTAACGCGAACAAGAGAACTGAAGTGCCAACACAAAAGCACAAACATAGCAGCTCCTCGAGAGAAAATGAAAGCGAGTTGATTATTACTTCTAAAGTACTAGACTTCGCGCCGTCCAAAGGAAATTAGCTTTCGCTAATAATGAGCTTTTCCTGGCTAAGAACTTTTTGCTGCTCGCGCTTCAGTTGTCTTGTTCGCATTTCATTTGTTGCTATAGTACCTCTTCGTAAACTCACCTCGCTCACAGACGAATACAGGATCTTACTCGCAAAAGGAGTCAAAAGCTATGCTTTTGTGCTTGTCCTGGTTTTCACAAATTTCATGGAGGAGAAAAGGGAAGTAAATGAATAGAAGCTCCGACACTTCCCTTCCACTAGGATATAGGTTTGTAGCTGCAGATACAAACAGCCTCAGGGATGTTCTTCTACAGAATTATAAGTTCGTGTTATGCTGAAACGGTTTGGTCCACAACCTGACAGAAATGGCAGCGGTGGCGTATAGAGATAAAGCATCCACCTCGGGTGCAAGAGGACAGCGGTTCGAATCCCGGTGCCGCGCAATATTCCACCGAAAAAAAAGAGAGAAAGTTGCATAACCAGGCCTTGGGTGCGGCCTGATCCATGTGACGACAGCCGACAACGCACTCCCTCTCCAATACAGGAGTTGGCGACCCTGGTGTAGTAATTGGCCACCATCTCCTATATGAATACACCAATTAAGTACCGGGTTAAGTCGACAGATATGGCCTTTGGCGTAGTCAGGCTGATGATGATGATGACTTTATGCTGGAATTATTCGCGAGCTATGAGATTCACGAAAGTTCGAGCCCTCGCAAAAATTAAGTCGTTTACCGCATTTCTTGCTGTGCCCTGTAACGCCGATACCTTTGAGCCGCGATTCCTATTCCGATCAACGTCAGCGCTGAAGTGCAGCACGCCAGTTCCTTGTAGCGGGAAAGGTCGAGGCTTTTGGCCATGCTCTTGCCGGGCCTGCTGCTAAGATGAGGCACTCATTGCCGTTATCTCTTCCGAGCTTTCAAGAAATACCTTGTCCTGACTCAAGTGATCGAATGTGCTATGTGTCAACATTTCACTTGGGCCACTTTCACGTAGTTCTTACGGTTGAGTGTGCGGTGGCGTGCGTTATTTTCGTTGTCTCGGAAATTTTTGCGGCAGATATGGGGAAATTTGAGACGCACGCTATTTTGCTATGGGTGATTAGGCGCGTTGGTGACCGTCCCCTCTCCCCTCAGTGCGGCGTTACGAGGTCAACTTGACTCTTTTCATTATACATAAACCTCTTCAAGTCATGCGGCATTTTGTAATCGAGCCCGACATATATGTGCTCACGGAAAGCTTTTTTCTAGCCGTCGCGGTGGCTCAGTGGTTATGGTGCTCGGCTGCTGACCCGAAAGACGCGGGTTCGAACCCGGCCGCGGCGGTTGAATTTCTATGGAGGCGAAATTCTAGAGGCCCGTGTACTGTGCGAAGTCAGTGCACGTTAAAGGTAAGGTAGTCGAAATTTCCGGAGCCCTCCACTACGGCGTCTTTAAACCCCATAAACCAACCAACCAACCTTTTTTCTGCACTTTGCTCCAAACACATTGGAGGCAAAAATATCAGCAAACTGCCAGTTGATGCGTCATACGTCAAAACGCCCGCGTACCGCTGGTCCAAACCTACTGCAGGATGCGTGCAGATGTTATGCACTGCCGACTTCGTCTGGAATTACAGTGCCGAATGGGATGTGCAGTCGAGTTCCGAAGCCACTGCCTCGCCATGGTCTGGCCACGTCCTTAGAACATCGATGCCTTGTTTGTCATGGCGCGGTCGCTTTCGAAATGCGGTTTTTTTCATTGTTTAGATTCACCGCGCTCCGATGAAATCGCGTCGGTGGCGCCATCTTCTGCATCCATAATGTATATCCAAGCCGCCGCGGTGGCTCAGTGGTTATGGTGCGGGTTCAAACCCTACCGCGGCGGCTGAATTTCTACGGAGGCGAAATTCTAGAGGCCTGTGTACTGTGCGATGTCAGTGCACGTTAAAGAACCCCAGGTGGTCGAAATTTCCGGAGCCCTTCACTGCGGCGTACCTCGTAGCCTGAGTCGCTTTGAGACGTTAAACCCCATAGACCAAACCAAACCATAATGTATATCCTTTGTTAAAATGTCGAGGCTGGCTTCTAAGTCGTATAATGGGGTTATCAGCGCCTGCAGAGTGCTAAGCATCGGACGGCGGAGGATGAGAGCCCCTATCCCTTCCGAGATTCGGAATGTTGACTATTCAAAACGAGCCACGTATGTCAGAAAACAGTGGCGCAATTGTTATATAGCGCGACAGTCTGCGAACGGAACACTAATGAGCAGGGAACGAACAGAGTAAAATGCAACATTCATTAAACCCTCTAAATCCCACTTGGCGTGCACATTCCTGTCCGTGTGTCGAGGACATCGAGAAGCTCGGGCAAAGCATGCGGCAATGCGCCAAGGTCACAATATGCGACCCCTGCAGCCCACGCGTTCGCGAGGGAATGCCGAAAGCTGTGAACATCCTGGCCCCACCTTTGCCACGTTTAATCATGCTCAGTATAAATGGTACCATGGGTCAGTGGCGCCTCTTGAATCAAGCTGTAGCAGCATTCGCTATGTGTATGGCTGAGAGGACCACTAAACGTCATATTGGGCCTCAGTAAAGTGCCCCATGACGGTTGCTGCCATGTGCAAAAACTCAACTGGCACTGTATTGAGATTGCGACTATTCTTTCCTTCAACGCGCCAACTGATACCGCAAACCGTTCTGAGTAACAATAGACACCTTTACCATACGTGTTACCGTTACCGGAGTACCGAGAGTCCGCCAACCGCCGGTGAGCACGCGCTGATTGGTCCCGATGCTGCAGGCGCGCGTTTATCTGCCGGGTACGTGGCGCCATCTGGCGCCGTCAAGGAGATTTGCGCATGCGCATTGGCTGCGCGCGGGCTCCCGGTACTCCGGTACCGGTAACGTGAACACGGTATGCTAAAGGTGTCTCATAGATACCTTTAGCATACCGTGTTGGCGTTACCGTTACTGGAGTACCGGGAGCCCGCCCACCACCGCTGAGCGCGCGCTGATTGGTCCGGATGCTGCTGGCGCGCGCTGATTGGTCCCGATGCTGCAGGCGCGCGTTTATTTGCCGGGTACGTGGCGCCATCTGGCGCCGTCAAGGAGATTTGCGCATGCGCATTGGCTGCGCGCGGGCTCCCGGCACTCCAGTAACGGTAACGCCAACACGGTATGCTAAAGGTGTCTATGAGACACCTTTAGCATACCGTGTTGGCGTTACCGTTACTGGGGTACCGGGAGCCCGCCCACCACCGCTGAGCGCGCGCTGATTGGTCCGGATGCTGCTGGCGCGCGCGCAGCTGCCGGGTACGTGGCGCCATCTGGCGCCGTCAAGACGATTTGCGCATGCGCATTGGCTGCGCGCGGGCTCCCAGTACCGGTATCCCGGTGCACGGTATGCTAAAGGTGTCTAATTTTTTTCTTGCGAAAAGCTGGTGCCTCGACATGTGTCAAACCCCACGCAGGAGGACGACAGCTGCAGCGACTGTTCCGTGTCCGCACCGCTGCGGAAAAACTGCTGCTGCTGCTGCCGTCAGGAGGCGTACAGCCTCGCCAGCCAGAGTGCCACTCCCCAGGTTCCCCAGGCGGCCGACTGGCCCGAAGCCGAGCTTCGGCGGGCATCGGCCAAGTGTCCCGCTCAGGTGGCCATGGTGGTGATGCGGTGCGCGCGGCTACACCTGGGCGGTCCGCAGTCGTTGCTGCTGCCCATGGGCGCTCTGGTGACGGCGCTCTACGGGGATCGCGACTGGATTTGCGTGCAAACGCCGCACGGCGTGCGCGGCCTGGTACGCCGCGGCAGCTGCGCGCCGCTAGGGGCGCTGCTGGCGCCTCCCGTGCGCCGGGCGGTGTCCGGCCGCCGGTCCAGCGGGGCCGTCAGCGCTGCGTCCAGTCTGGACACGCTGCGACGCAACTTGGCCCACCATAGGGGCCGTGCCGCGGATAAGCTGCTCGAAAAGAACATTGACAAGCTCGTCTGGGGCAGCGCCAGCCACCTGCCCGGAATGGTGGCACTCGGCGCGGATGTTGCGATTCGCCAGTGAACGGCCGCCATGGTTTTTCATCGCTGCACTAAGAACAGGCTGCTGGCACCCCTTTTGGTTTTCGAGCTACGCGAAAGAATTTCACGGTGACCTTACGCTGGGGGAGGTCATTACTGATGTTGGATTGTAAACGAGAGCTGGGCCAGTTGGTGTGGGTTCATGTTTGAATACAGCGAACCGGGTCAAGCGTTCAAGAATACTAGTGTCCTTGTGTCGCATTGTGCAGTCCTTGCTAAGCTTAATGTTCTGGAATAAAAGCTTCAGTCAGAGCTTTCCCTGCTTTGTCTTTATTCCATCTCTTTTTGCACTGTTCAGCCACGAATGCGCAAAGAACAGCAACGCATTAAGCACACGGCCTTCTGTCATGGCCATCAAGACGCATGCATGTGCATTGCAAAATCCATGCCAATTTTAATCTCCATATACCCTCCCTCCATCACATGCCCTTATTACCCTCGCGTCTGCCACAGTTATGCATAAGGGCTACTATACTGGACAGTGACTTTTCAGTCATGGAAAAATTATGGGCATCACAGATATCCTGTTCTTCTCATTTCTGTCTTGTAAGGACTGCTTTTGCTGCGCTTTTACACCACGATCACTGGAATACTGAACGGAAGCAAAAGAATAATTAAAGCAAAGGAACATAACCCCTGAAGAGCTCAACGCATTCTACACCATTACTTTGGATGAGCTTCTGCAAGACAATACAAGAAAGTGCAAGAGGCGTATGTTCACTGTGCTTTCTTAATGCCGGCTAATGCCCACAGCTAAATGGTACGGAAAACAATGTTCTGACATTAGGTCAAGGATCAAGCGTGCACAGCGACAAAGCGTATGTAGAGGGTTCAGATTTAATAAGGCTCGCGCATTACTTGCAGCTTGCTCCATAAAGGAGCCATCTTTGCTGGGCTCTAACATCATGGTCTTCGTATCCTATGCTTAGAAGCTGAGACCTCACACAAGAAAAAATTACAAACTCTGTAGCAGGGAGCACGTATGGCTTGACTGTAACGTGCCACCTCCACGTGAGCCATTTTGCTGATGTCATAGTTCCCCTTGCGGTTAGAACTGAGCAGTCCCCATGCTCTGTGCTTTTTCTCTTTTTTTAATGCGATAGTATTAGGAGGTTCATGCAGGTGAAAATTGTCCACCGGCATCTGTGTGAAACCTTCACCTGCTAGGTGGTGTTTAGAGGGATCTGCCTCCCTCCACCTGTATAGATTGATGGGTGAAAGAAGAATGCTATAATGCTATCACATTTCCTTTGCATCAATACAATTGATCGCCCCTAATTTTTTTGCAACCAGCAACTAAATTCGCTCGCATAAGCCGCTTCTTGGCCACTGTATGTCAGCAGTCTGGACAAGGCACGCCTGCACACAAGGCCCAAAAAGTGCAGCATGGCTTTTTGAAAAATTACAGAAAAAAACTTTGGGAACATTGAACACACCTAAAGAGGGGAATGCGATAGCATAGAGATACTCATTGCTGCTACTACGTGTGTTTCCGTTTCACTTTTTATGCATTTCGGGGTTGCTCCTCAGACACTCGTCAGCACTCAACCAGTACACTTCGACCACACAGCTAAATCAGTGGATGAGGTCACAAGGCCATGTAACCTCTCAATCCAGTGGACTGGTTGCGGTTGCCACCTACCACAATGGGCACATTGTGATGACATGACAAGATCATGTGACCTCTTTCGACCAATCATCAATTTAATCTCAATCTGTCACGGCGGGCAGGCTGCTCACAGGTGATCAAGATCAGAAGCTATGCGAGGAAAAAGCACCGTGGGGGATGGGGAGGTTGGCGCTAACTAAACTGGTGAACAGAAAATGCGATGGAGGGGCTTTACTTCCTTAGTTCCTACAGAAACGATGCTGGCGTTTGCTGCACACACATTCAGCCAGATGCACACATTCTGATCTCTGTCTTCCTACGCTGTGCTGCAACCTCTGCCCACAATTCTTTGAGCACCCGCAGGGTTCAAGGTTCCAGCTGAATGTTTAAAGGAAAAGGTCCTGAAGACAGGGCTTCAATATCAAAGGATGCCTCACCCACGCCACTGGAAAAACGCTAAAAGAGCGAATATAGAGCCCACACACAAGCCTGTCATCCAGAATCCTTGCTGGGAATTGAAAGGGTGGAGGTTCCACACAACTAGTGGTAAAAACTCTCCCAGTGTTTCTTACTCAGGGAACATGCAAATGCCACATGCAAGAATGTGTCGTCTACAGTGTGCCCCGTTCTCACAGCTTAAAGCTCTCAAAAATGAGAGATGCAAGCGCACTCCTTGTTTAGAAACAATGCGGCAACCAAATCTTGTGTTAAGCAAACCATTTCCTCTACAGTGTATGACGCACATGAATATACAAAACTTTCACAGGACTGTATGGATGATGGACGTGACTACTGCTATTTCAATTTTGTTGTTACTTTTACAACAGCAGCTTTGACACAATTTCTGAGAGACAAATAACAAAGTCTACTGCTTGCTCTGCAGTAAAAATGAGAATGAATGCCTGACTGTACATGAATCTTTAATGATGCCACTGCTGAAATGAAGCGATGCTTTAAAAGTGCAAGGAGAAGTCCCGATACAGAAAATTTGAGCAAACTTCAATCTTGTAACTTGAACCTGCAACACACAGCCCCTGAAAAGTAAAACACAAGAATAGCCTAAGAATTTGCATAGAGTGCCATGCACTATACAGAGTATGTCCCCTCCAAAAGTAAAGCATGTCTCTTGGACCTGTCATGAATGATTTTACCTTCAATTTCCTATTTAGCCACCCTATTGAGTTATTTAAATATATATATCCAGGGTTTTGCTTAAGCAAATACTTTCCGAGTTTCACCTCATTACTAAGCACCAGAATATGATCCTGGTAGCTCTTGCATACTGCAGCTAGGCCAGCATGTGTCCCCTACTCGGCAGACACGCTTAGAATCATTTTCAGCATGTGCACAAGACATGTCCAAAAATGAAATTTTTAGTAAGCAAGCAGGCCTTTACCTTTTGGGGTGGGCCCAATTGAAAAGCAACACTGTACAAGCTTGATGCTGACGTCTCTATCTTTGCCTTGAGGTCACCACTAAAGGTCCAGTGGTAGAGGTTCGGCTCACCCCCTCCTGCTACTACCTGGAAAACAGGTAAGAGAACGAGAGAATTAAGAACGAAAGAAAGCTTGGGAAGCAAGGGACCCTAACATCATGCCTGCTTCCAGAACAACTTGGCACAAGGGGTTTTCTCACTAGAAGCTCACAAAAAGACCTGTCCTTGCTTCCTATTCAGAAAACAAAAAAACAAATTCAAGTATGCAAGAGCAACTGCCCAGGAGACCAAGTCAGCAGACAGCGCTTGATGCTACTCAAGCTTTGCTTGTTGCTTAAGCTGCCAGTGTATCACGAAAGTCAAGTACTACATAAGGAGTTGCGTGAAAGCCATACTGCATTTGCTACTTAAGCCCATAAATGGAAACTGCTTCTGGGCAAAGGCATATGCGATGTGCTCCATGTTGCTAGTAGCCACCGTATACATAGGAGCAATGATTCTGAAGAGTGCTGTGCTTTATCTCACAGTTCAACTGTCATGCGTCGGCGCATAAAGAGCGAGATCCATGTACACGGAAAAAAAGAGCAATACAATGAGGCAGCGGGGCGAGGACTCTTGTTATCTGCTCTGCTGCTTAGTGGGTAAACTTCAAGCAAGCATTGGTGACAGCATGGTGAGTGACACCTAAAAGAGTTGAGAAAAGGCTAGCAAATGGGCATTTGTAAAACTCAAGATTGATTCAAATGTCCTGTTGACAAGCATCTTTTTTTTTGCATAGGTGGGAAACTCAAATTTTCTTCACGTTTTATTCTTAATTTAAAAAAACTATAGCTGCGCCTCTATCTTGAAGCAGGAGTTTATGTACTACACGTTTCCCTTACCCAAGCACAAGCTACAAAGCAGCAGAGCTGCTAAACACCCAATGCAATCGCCAGATATATGGAAGGCCACTTGGAAGTCACAGGTATTGGACCATGGCACGAGGGGATTGACTAACCATGTCGTCGTAGAAATGCGCCACATGAGCCGGCCTTGCCAAATCTGCCAAGCGTGTGGCAGGAGACGACATCGGTATGTGCCAGATGCACAAGCTGGGGCCACCACCGCACACCTGCAAATGTGAGCAAGCATTCATTTGCCACGGTGAATGTCAAGTGCCAGACACATCAAGTTATTATGCATCCATGGAGTTAGCAATCTTGGGGCACACACTAACCCATTCACTTCCAAAGACAGCAAAAGAAAGGAAGAATTCTTGGTTCATATCGCGTTCGGCCTATCTAGCATTGCGAAAACACGAGTGCAGTAAATGCCCTGCCTGTGTCCACACCTTGCTGCTAAGGGCCCTTCATTACTTGTATTTATATGCAGGAACTCTCCGGTCATGAATAATAGCTTGCCACTATCCCTCAAGCTGTATCAAACAGCTGCATCTTTCCGGAGCATTTCCAAGCACAGCAATAGACTACCTCTGCAACACAATGTGTGTTAGGCAAAAGTGGCTCAGTGGTTAAGGTGCTCATCTACTGAGTCGGAGTACCTGGGTTCGAATCCAACTGCGGCGGCCGCGTTTCGATGGAGGCGAAACGCAAAAGGCGCCCGTGTGCTGTGCAATGTCAGTGCACAATAAAAATCCTCAGGTGGTTGAAATTATTCCGGAGACCTCCAATACGGCACCTCTTTCTTATTTCCATTTTCACTCCCCCTTTTATCCCTTCCCTTAAGGCGCGGTTTGGGTGTCCGCCAAGATATGCGAGACAGTTACTGCGCTATTTCCTTTCCTACCTCACAAAGCAGGCATATGTGTGCAAGTGAATGCTTGGCTAATGAATACTTACCAGCCATTCATCGCCAGCTTCGAGAGCAACGCATCCAATCCACTTGCCAAACCGTGGCCGCTGCAGCTCCTGCAATTAATTAATAGCAGCCAAAAGTGTGAAACCTGGCCTCAAGGACCCTTTCTTTCATTTTATATATACTATATATTTTTATACAGGGGAAGCCAACATACCTCATGCTTGAAAGGCTCAATGTGAAACACTTCTCGGCGGAGGGTTCGAACATCTGCAACAGAGAGCAAGTTGTAGCTTGTAGCAAGCTGCTGGAACTTTCAAGCAACACCAAGTAATAACAAGGGTGTCATATAGTCCTGCTTGAACAAGACAAGGATACAGCATTCAGACATTAAAAACAGCAGACAATTCCTTGCTCAGTATGATGAAACAAATATGCTTTTGAATAAAACTCGTCTCCTGACTAAAAAAATCCTTTATAGTCTCAACACCATTACATCATGAAATGGATGACTTTTTTACTTGGGGTGCACAAACAATTACTTTGTACCTGCTACCTCTAAGCAAAGATACGCCTTGGAAAGCAGTACCAACAAAAACAGCTTTGTGTATTGCGACTTCTGCTAAACTGCTTAAAAAGCCGTTACAGAAAATAATGCTGCAGAAAACTTAAAAAATCATATCAATTGCACTTATTACTGGGCACATAATCATCTGTGTCTCTTTACATCTTTCTTATCTTCATGCCAAAGTTGCCTAATGCACTTGCATAGCTCAAGAAAGCTGGTCCTACAGTCCATACATTTTGCACAAACTCTGGCTTTAAATCATGTGAAATACTGTTCCTCAAAATACTTCTCAATAAGCAATGAACTGCTTACCCCAGCTGAGAACGGCGCCATCTTCACCAGCAGAGTAGAGCTGTGTGTTGTTCGATGCCAGGGCGAGGCCATGAATGTAATCAGTGTGCTTATCAAGCATAGACTGTAAATGCAAGAAAGCGACAAGGCATGAGAAAACAGCATGGATAGTGCCACAACCTGACAGCACATATAACATCAAGAGCTTTAAATTGAATTCACAGTCATAGCTTTTGCTTAAGAAATGGAATGCTCAGGAGTTGAGCCTGTAGTCCATTTAATCGTTGCTGCCTATGCACAAACTTTGTTTACAATAGTTTTACCGGAAAACCATCACAGTTCATGAATTCACTTGCCAGTGTATCATCACCAGCTATATATGCACAGGCGAAGAGCTAATACCTAAACGGGAAACTCTGTAAAAACGTGAACTCTGCCTTCAAGAAATGCCAAAGGTTTCTAATCCTGCTCATGGTAACATTCTGTGATTATATGTAAAAAGTGTTAAAATGATATTTTTCATGATAACCAGTCATTACACTGGAAGTTACAAAATAGTTATTCCATTAAGACAGGTCTAGTGTTTCAAAGCAGGACAAAAATGCTTTGGTTAGTCCACTCACTAGGAGCGTTCTTGTTTCAATGTCCCAAACGTATATCTTGTTGTCTCCACAGCCAGCTATGAGAAGCTTCTGCTCTGAATCCTGGAATGGTAGTGAAGAAATGTAAGGCCATGCTTTTGTGGTCACAATAATGAACTTTGGGTGGAACCGCTGTACTCACTTTCCCAGAAAGGACCAGTGCATTGACTTCAGGCTGCACAATACTCTCACTGGAAAGACCAAGATCATCCACTGTTTTGTCACACCATAGAAAACAAAAATTCAAACAATGATTAGTAGAAATAGGAAGTTATATGGTATGACTATCAGTACTATAACCAGCATTTCAAGAAAAAAAAAGCAAAATGATAAATCCTTCTCTTCTGCTACAATAGAAGTGTTCTCCGACCATTATAGCTGTAAGCATGATTCACCATTATACAGACGTAGATTTATGGGCGACTCCTAGAAGGGGGGGAGGCAGGGTTCCCATCTGCACAAAATATTTCTATGAAATTTCTTTGTCAAAGAAAGAAAAGTGGGGGAAGAGGTTTTCCTCAATAAAATTTCTTGTTAAATGAAGTGCACCCCTTTATAATTGCTCCTGCCGCTATATCAGTACAGCAGTTCATCTAAGCTAAAATGTCTGGCTAGATCAGTCTCCTTGTAAAGCGACTAGCTTTTGAAACCCTGAAATACCCATCCCATCATGCATGGTACAGTCATGAGTAAGAAAAGATTAACACAATGATGTTACCAAAGCACTGAAAATCATAAAGTGCAAAGTTTCCAAGGGGCTGTAAAAACCAGGGACAGTTTTAGGTGGGCAGGTGGAGGCAGGCAGTGGGGGGCGGTTGTCCTCTCCAAGCGAGAAATTTGACATAAGAAATCGTGCCGACTGCCATTTTTTCTGTGAAAACAGTCGAAGAAATATATGGTTTGAATGGGATCACACTCCCCATTCACTTTCTCCAAAAGCGACCCACAAATCCACCCCTGGTAAAAACGGGCACAACAGGTGCGCAGAAGAGTACATCTTTGATTGGGCTCACAGACAAGGAACTTAAGCTTCTTGAACAGCATTTCACAGGCCTCCACTGACTCTTGATCAAGGAACAAGTGAAAGAAGTACACTGATGTAGAGGAAAACAAAGAGCTCATTTGTTTCATTCGCGAATGTTTTGCGACTACAATTGCTAGCTGCACTCAAGTGCTCGTGTCCTGTGGTTCCTGGGTCCACATGTACAATGTTGACGATTGCGCAGGATCTTCAAGCGTTAATGTCAAAACAACTACCCCAAATCAAGCCACTGTTGGGTGCAAAACCCTAACTTTGCTTCAGGTGATAATGCCATACACTAGAGATTTTGAAAAGTGAAAATGAAGCCTACCCTTGTGGTATGCTAAGGGCCCAGCACTTCTCCACGGATTTCTTCTTTAGCTTGTCCCAGTTCCAAGCAAAGATTTCACCACTGCCTCCGCTGCAGAATAAAACAAGTGTTGCTTATTAAGCTTCAGCTAGGGGCTGACGTCATGCTGGAAACAACTAATTAGTTGTTTTCAAGACACAATCCACTGAACAGTAATCCTCCAAGCTTATCAGAAAGAGGAACTCACCTGATCAAGAAGTCTTCACACATGACCATTGCGAAAATGCTGCCTGAGTGTGCTGTAAGATTGAAAGCGTGAGAGATGTGGAGAAAGTGCAGGGAGCCAAAAGTCACATAAGGTAGAATGCAAAATCATGAGACAGCTTCCATTAGCTTTATTAACTTTGTTTCAAAGAAAAATAACAATATCAACGCGTATTTAATTAAAAGCCCATCAAGGCAAATAAAAACACTATAGCATGAAAGCACAGTAACTGTACGAGACAACAGACTGCAACTCAAACTGTTACTTTAGAAGGAGAAGATAAAAACTCAAGAAATTTCAAGTTAGCAACCTCTAATTCTGAGATGAATTTGACAGTATTTGCCCATCCACTTCTGCAGATGAGTGCCATTGCCCGTTTCGGCTGTCTCACAACTAGCACAATCATCAAACATAGCACACTTCTCCATATGTCTCAAGATTTTGGTTGTTGTCATAATGTACAACTCCGTTATTTCCCCCCTTGAGAGCTGGCTGCTGGTTTAAGTAACATCACGAAAGCTTCATCATTGGAAAGCCCACCTGTGAACTTGTAAAACGGGTCTCTTTGTGAATTCTCTCCATCCTCCTCTTCTACTGACAAAAAGTGAGAAACACTGAAAACAAGTAATGATATAGTTATTTTAGCATGTTGTCTTATTGCCACAGTGAAAGGAAACAAATCAGGGGGCATATTTCGTCTTACGCAAAGACAGCAATCTCTCCGTAGTTGCTTGCCGCCACGAGGTATTTGTTGCATGGGGAAAAGCACTGGGCATATATCACAGTGTAGTACCTCCGCAAATTCGTCATGATTGCAGGGACCTGTTGTGAAAAAAGAATGTGGAATGTCGCACTGAAAAGAACGTGAAATGGCGTAACAAAAGGAAGAAACTAGTTGAATTTTTAAAAATCTACATTCCTCATCGCATTTCTTGCTCAATAGGAGCTCTGTAAACGTTAAAGCTGCTACACGCCGCGATTGGCCGGCGAGCCCCAGGTCGTGGGTTCGATACCGGCCGCGCCGGTTGCGTTTCTGTAGAGGCTAAATGCAATCAAGCGAGATTTCGGTAAGCATTGAATCCCAGCAGGTTGGAATTAATCCACAACCTTTCACAGCCTGCACTATCGCCGTGGCACCTAAAATTCATCAAACAATCGTCTCGGCAGCCAATTTACATATCGTGCAGTGGAGTGCAACTCCAATCACGCGAAGTGTCACACCGCAAGGGGCAGCTGAATCACGCGAAACTCTTGTCTACGCTCACATAACACATCAGCACGTTTGCAAGATACAATTTAGAGAATAAGAACAAACCTTCCACAGGAGTCCAACTTCCTAATTAATGACACAACCGCTCCAACGCTACCTCGCTGTTGTAGAGTGGTACACCCGCGTGTATTAGACCCGGAGCTTGCTGCCATGGAGACATGGCTTGCGTTGGCTTGGTATCGGGCTTCGTGCCTCCTCTAATTTTTTGCTTGTTTTGCGATTCTGCGTCTCGGTTGCTTCTGCCATCTGCAGCTAGCCTCGATGGCCGAGGGATAACGTCACGTACGCAAAAGCGTCGTATATTGTGCGCGATCGTTTTGTTATCGTCGCCACACTAGCAGTGGACGTATTTTTGGTGCACTAGCTTCTACTAGCGGTGAGTGATACCGTTCAGTCACTTGCGACGGCCGTGAACGCGCTTCAGCGTATTGCCGTTTGCATGTCTGGTCTGTGTAAACAAATTGGTGTTATCGTGGCATCGCCGGTTTCTCAGCGGCATCACATTCCGACAACGAAGCAGGGACAGCTAGAAATGCTCTTGCTTTCTGTTGTAGTAACACGAGCACTGAGTTCACGGATAGCTTTCAAGTTAACCGAGACGGTAGTCCGAGCTTGCTCGTACTGCAGCTCTAGCGCGAAAACAGGCGCACACATTTGTTTCTGCGTTCGTACGTTTTGTTTTCGCGGTGGTCTTAGTCACTGTGGAACTTCAGCTTACATGGAAAGTTTCCGACCAAGTGGAAGCGGGCTGGACTCTCTACGGCGCATATTTTTACGGTCGTGTGGCGCAAGATCTCACTCACAGGGCGGGCTTGTTTGCACAGGTGGTCGCGTAGTCACTACATGATAAATGGCAGCCTCTGTATGAAACGCTCGCACTTTGTCAGCCCAGAACTGTAGCTTTTCCATACGTGTGATGTCTAGTTGGCAATAGCAGAGGGTTGCGTACTATCTCCTAGGAGTGTTTGCGCAGGGGGCTAGTGTTGCTTTCGCTGCCCGATCTCACTTTTGGAGAATCTCGCGTGGCACTTCTTCCTCTTCAGCGAAAAAAACTGTGGGAACACTAAATCTGGTACTTTTATCGTGCTTAATTGCTTTAAGATAGTAAACTGTTAGATAGCAGACTGTAAAATAAGAAACTCATGGGATGGAGTGTTACACATTGTCAGTGGCACCTGCTTTGCTTCACTCTTCCGGAGCTTGTGACGCGTGACTAACCAGCGGATTGTGCCCGTTTGATTGAGGGTGAATTGAATGTAAGCACCAGCAGACAAGACAAGCAGCTACAAATTATGGGGCAGGATGTTTACAACTATTAGATTATTCTGCTTGTTCACACTCGCATACTTGCACAATCTTTAATCCACAAAGCCAGCAATGGTCGATCTTTGCCACAGGTATGCGTGGTAGCCGAGGCAAGCTTATTGGCTCTCTTTGTTGAGGCTAGTAGTAGTCTGGAGTGCCGTGCAAAAATGGTCGAATGCAGTCTGGGTTCCTGGGAGTGTCTGCTTCTCAGCCTGGGGTTATGCACGCAGTGGGTCTGTATCACATAAGCTAGGTGCTAAGGTCGATGTTGTGTCCTGTGGGCATCCGTGTAGTTTTCCCAGCCTTTAAATCCCAACCAGCATCAGCTACAGTGGCTTAGTGGCTTTTGGCATTCAGCTGCTGAGCATGATGTTGCAGGTTCGAATCCCAGCTTCTAGCTGCCGTGGTGGCTCAGTGGTTATGGCGCTCAGCTACTGACCCAAAAGACGCGGGTTCAATCCCAGCCGTGGCGGTTGCATTTCCAAGGAGGCTCGTACACTTTGCAATGTCAGTGCAGGTTAAAGAACCCCAGGTGATCGAAATTTCTGGAGCCCTTCACTACGGCATCCCTCATAGCCTGGGTCACTTTGGGACGTTAAACCCCCATAAACAAATAAGCGAAACGAATCCCAGCTTCAGTTTCCACATTTTGATGGAGGTAAAATGTAAAAGTTCCCATGTGCTGTTGAGGCGTCAGTGCGCATTAAAGAACCTCAAGGGATCGGAATTTACCTGTAGTCTTCTAGTCTGTCATCCTTCATAGCTCATGTGTTGTTTTGAGGTGCTAAACCTTCCATCCCCATATTGATCTTAACCCACTACATATACTGAGTTCTCGTAAATTTTGATCATCTGCAGGGTCTTATAGTGGAACCTCTCTACCTTGCATTACCTCCTTGGAGCTTTACAGTGACTTCCTTTACACTGAGATGACAGGATCAACATCCTCAGAGTTAATCGTCGAAGAGCAGCCGATGGCAGTTCTTAAAACTAGTCTCAGCTGCTCAGGCTAGTCGGAAAATCATTGGAAAAGCTGATTATATTCACTAGTGATGGTACCTTCAATGGCTATAAAAGTTTGTTTAAAACTCTTAAGGCTTTATTTTAGGCAACACAAAGCCAGAAATATCCACTCAAGGTTTTATGAAAAATATTGCCGATTTCTTGCGCTGGTAGCATGCCAGAGATATATCAGTGTTTAGAGAAGTAAAGGAGTGTTTACTTGTAATGTCTGAGAGGGACCAAGGCTCCATATGTAGCTCTTTGTTGCTGTTCTTGTGGCATAACGCGTGGGATATTCTAGCATGGTCAGTTGGCATGTTCTGCCCAGCCACTTGTTTATACCTAACTACTCTGATGCAGGAAGCACAGGTTCTAAATTTGTTAGCCACACATTCGTGCTTTGCAAGACGCTTAAGGCTGTGGAGTGTCGTTTCGAAGTTGCATCGGTAAAATGAGTTATTTTAGCCAAGTGTTGTAGGTATTAAGAAACTAAAAGCGCCTTTAAGATTTAAACTGGGTCTATTGCATTTTTGTTGCACAAAAGTAAAAATCTTTAACATGAGTTTACCTCAGAAATAGCCATTTTTAGGCATGGAGATCTGACATGGACATTCATTGGCACTATTAGATAATTGTTAAATGACTTGTTAACACCTTATTCAGTGTTAGTTTCGGTAATTGTATACTCACTGGAGGTCCTACTGTGTTATATACACTTCAATTAAACAAAATATGTTGTTAGATTCCAGCATTCTGTTGACGGATGTCACTGGTCTCTTCCTTTTGACTGTTTCGCTTACTGTGCTGCCATTCATTCCTTATGAAAGTAGGCGTACAGCCCTCCACTACGGCGTCTCTCATAGCCTTAGTCGCTTTGGGACGTTAAACCCCATAAAACCAAACCTAAAACCAACTATGAGTACCCACCGTCGTCAGTCACTTTGGCAACAGGGGCATATTGGTGTAATATCCATAGTGCAGTAGCAATACTAATAGCTGCTCATGGCGCTGACCAGCTTGAGCTGAAGTCAGTTTACAGCTGTGGTGCTCGAGGAGTTAGGTTTACATGAAATTACCTGAGCTTAGGCTGACCTCCATTACTTTCATTGGAATTTAAGAAAAATCCTGTGTCCTAGGCTGGCGTGATAAATGTTTCGAAACTGAAGCCCTCTGGTTTCCTCTACCATGCACATTATGCAGTGCGGAGCCTTTTTTGCCCATTTATTTTGCAAGTGCAGTGCAGTCGGAAAGACTATTGTACTGTAATGATATTAGGTGTACGGAGTGATGTCTGTCTGTGCACAAAATGCTGTTGCTTATATGCTGGACTGCATTGTTTTCTACTGATGAGTCCATAATTGCAAAGGGGGCTAGATTGTTTGTGTGTGTTTCTGAGAGAGAAAAAAAAAACTTGTGCAGGCAACAGGCCATGTACAACGGCATTGGACTGCAGACTGCCCGGGGCAGTGGCACCAACGGCTATGTCCAGCGCAATCTCTCCCTCGTGCAACGCTCGCGTGAGAAGGTTGCCTACAAGACGGAGGAAGACATCCAGCGCCTGGATGCTCAGCTCATCCGCAAGGCCAACTCCGAGATCCTCGACCATGAGCGCAAGCGCAAGTTGGAGATCAAGTGTTTGGAGCTGCAAGAAACTATGGAGGAACAAGGGTAAGGATTTTGTCTGAGGCGCAGTTTTCGAGGTGGCATTGTTTTATAAGGATGGAAGCAAAAACTAGGTACTCTGCTGCTTTTTTCTTAAATACAGTGTTCTCATTCAGGAAGAGCAGCTGCAAAGCACTGTGGTCATGAAATGTGCTATGTGGTTTGCCTCCAGCTGGATATAAAGTCAAGAGTCATATTCTTTAACTCCTTCCGTACCATGGGAAAAATGGGCATTTTTTCTGGGTTCTTGTTATTATTTTTGACTGAAAAAGTTATATTGTTACATTAGCATGCAGCACATTAAACTGAAGCCGAATAAACGTACCATTTATAGTATGCATTTCCAGTAAAAATATAAGGGAGTGGTGTTATATTTTATTTGGCTAATATAAATTTCATGAGAATTAACGTCAATATTTATGACATTAGGCATATAAGATGAAAAGAAGAGATGGGTTATTGGATTTAGCTCAAGGTTGTTTGCTCATGATGAGCATCCAGACATACTTATTCGTATACACTGATATCTTATTTCCACACTTGAGAAAAAAATTACAGCCAATTTGCATTGCTTACCAAAGGCAAAGTAGGTGTAGCAGTACTGTTTACCCCTACTATACTTTACTATGCATTATTACACTTTGTTGTACATGAGCAAAGCAGGTGCTATGGAGTTTCGGCATCATCAGAAGAGGTTGCCAGGGTGAAGGTAGTTAATCCAAGAGCTAGGAAGTACACTAGGAAGAGCTGGGAAGTGAAGCAAAGTGAGATGGTGCTTAATTGAGCAAGGGCTTTCAGTGCTACAGAGAGCATCTCAGACATACACAGTTCCCCAGTTGCTAACCACTGTTTCACTGGGCTGATCAAGCCTTATTAAGGTTTCAGTAAGGAGGGTGGAAGGTCCTCTTTAAAATTCAATTTAACCATAGGCTGCTCAGCCTCATAATGAAGCAAGGAAGCTTGTCACTCAATGGAAATGTTTCCTGTCTAGTGGTATGTGGGGAGGAGGCACTACCGCATTTTTCAATGCAAAAAGGAACATTTGGTGCAAATTTTGGATGCCAGCTTTGCATCCGAAATCTGCAGAAAAGCAGGAACCACACCACTGTGCCCAACATGCGACATACGACATGCGGCTCTGCTGCTCCCATGCTGTGGGCCTGTGCCAAATGCAATGACGCCAGGAGAAACCATAGCATCTTTTGTCGAGGGTGCCTATCCTAGATCATTTTGGAAATGTACCTGGCATCCTAGGAATCCCAGCATGGTTGTAACCCCATCTCTTCAACTGAATGTTAAGTCTGGGATCCGTTGTAGGGATCTTTTATGAGATTATGGAGACAGGATGTTGGGCACACTCCGCAGTAAGGCATGTCATCTGCTGGTCCCCTTATTCCCTCCAGAACACTGCTTCACCTTGTGACCCCTGATGCTTCCCCCTTTACTTCACAACAAATACTTTTAGCATTGGAGTGGAAGCTGTGAGCCGAAGCACACCCCCTCTTCCTAATACAGCGGAATATAGTTCCGGCGTGCAGTTATTTTTCTTTTAAAATTTGGTATATTGTCGATAATCAGTATTTAAGGCATATTTCTGATGCAGCTACTAGATTTCAATGTTGAAAGTTAAGGAAAAAACGGTTTTTTGATTACGATAAATTTGAGAGGCACGTCTAGTTGCAAAAAGCTTCAATAGATGGCGGCAGCTGTTCCAGCGACAGAATGAAGTTGTTATGGAGGGAGCAGTGCGCCAGACGGGCAGACAATTTGGCAGAATGACGCAGTTATGGACGCTGTGCCCCTTTAGCCTTCCTTTCATTGCCAGGAAAGGCTGTTGTTGAGTATAGTAGAAGGTTATGATTTACAGTGGAGGGATGCAATCATCTTGTACACAATGGGTAATGAATCAGTCAAAGTAAAAGTTAATGGCTGTGAATAGTATATTAGGTACTGGTTTCTGTGGATCACAATTCACATTGAGGGATGTGCATTGAAGGAACACTGTGGTGGAGGCAAAGACTCTATAGTGCCAAAGAAAATTTAGTCATTGCATCATAAACACATTGCTTATAAGCAGTGAACAAGCATTATCTGTGTAGGTTCAGTGGGCATAAGCCATACTTCCCAGCATCCAGTGAAATGAGTGTCATTTCCTATTCCTGCTACTACTTTAGTGAATTGGATAAGTGTATTCCCAGAAGCAGTAAATGCTTTTGCTTGCAGTTAGCATAACTGGAGCTGGGGTACTGCAGTGTAAACTCTATATGGGCAACTTATACTGATTACATAACACACACACAGCACAGAACCCATAGCAGTCATTAGTTAAAGGTGCACTGAAGAGGATTCTGAACTTGTCTTTTTGCCGCGGGAACTCGATCTACACGTTCCTAGCATTCTTAGAAACTGCAACTTATTGCCCTGTATGGCCGATTTCCCTAATTAAATCGAATTAACGTCCGGCTCCCGCCCTTTTTTTTTAATTCTCACTCGTACGGTGGGCGGAGTCGACCAACGCGTGAAGTTCCTTTCAGCCAGCTCCGTGAAGGCTTTGCTGTCGCTTTATTTTGTTTTTTAGGTTTCCATGAATAAATAGTTTCATTCGCAGATAATATAGCCGCAAAATAAGCCCGCAGAAATAAAAATACTCACGGACTATTTGCTACTACGGACTACTACGTATTACTCCGCCGATGGCAGAGCGGCAAGCCGCCACGGGACTGGGTGAAAGGCACTCCACACGTTGGTTGACTCCGCCCACCGTACGAGGGAGAATTAAAAAAAAAGGGCGGGAGCCGGACGTTAATTCGATTTAATTTGGGAAATCGGCCATACAGGGCAATAAGTCGCAGTTTCTAAGAATGCTAGGAACGTGTAGATCAAGTTCCCGCGGCAAAAAGACAAGTTCACATTCCTCTTCAGTGCACCTTTAAGCACTACCTATGTCAGTGCTTACTTTGTCTTGTCTTGCACGCTGTAATTTCTTCGATAATGGATCTGCACCAACTACAGAACACGTCTCCACTAATAAGTTGCACAGCATACACTATGCCCACCATGCTGTGGCTTCATTCATGTGAATTGCCAAATAGAAATATAAATTTGTTTTTGTCTCTTACATCTTCATGCTGTTCCCCTAATTGGTGTGTGCATATTTGAAACTTGTGTGCCTGCAGCTATGACCCGGAAGAGATTACAGCCAAAGTGGATGAACTGCGGGAACTGCTGCAGCAGCAGGGGCACCTTCTTGACTTCCCAACTCCGAAGGATGAAGCCGGGCGCCCCATGTAAGCTGGCTCTCTCCACTCTGGGGACTACGGGGAAGGCTGTGTCGTGGCTAAAGCCTTCTTTCGGTTTCACAGAAGGCGTTAAAAGGGTGCAAGGGGTCTGTTGAGCTACTTGTGCAGTCCGGACACCTGGTACTAGTGCTGATGTCAGAGTACTTTCTTTTCTTATTTTTTGAACAAACACATTTCAACCACTGCATTACATCTTGTGACCTTTCGTCATTTTTTAAAAGCTATCAAAGCACCGCATGTAGAACTGACTGGAGTAAGGAGCATGGCACAATGTTTAGATGTGTTTATATTGTTACAAATGTAAGCCCTCATGAAGGACAAGGTTCAGTCAGAGGCCCCGATCCAGCTGCGAGCCCTTTGAGGGCCCAGAGTGAAAGAGCTGGGCTTGTCTTTCTCTTTCATGCGCACATAGTGCTTCAGTGTCTTTGCAGTCATTTCACTTTCCCACTGCGTAGCTGACGCCCACTGGGCGAGTTAAGGGGTCTCTCAAGGGTGACATGGCTTCAACCGTGCCGCGTCCGAACATGATTTTTGTGGAACAGTGACCAGTTGCACTGAGATGTGCTGTCTTATCAATCACATCACTGAGGCGATTAATGACGGATGTAAGGCCCGTCGTAGTGTGCCAGCAGTTTTTGATGAAGGCTGTGCCACCTAAGTGGCCGCCAAAGGCAGACCACATTGCCTGGAGCTTAGGTGACATGCCGATGGTTTTCATTGTAGCATGCCTTGGAGCGTTCTTGCGAAGCTATTGTCTGTAGGTAGGCAATATGCAGCCCGTCTTCGGCAGGTCTCTGCGATGCGGGGTCATCATTGGCAGAAAAAGGCAAGATAGTGTCCAGGGTGTAAGGCAGTGGCTGGGCGTACAGAAGAAGGAAAGGGCTATATCCTGTAGTCTCATGGGTCGCAGTGTTGTCAGTATAAGTGGTAAAAGGCAGTACGGTGTCCCCAGTTGTTGTGGTCAGAGGTCGCAGATATCGAAAGCATATTGGTTAAAGTTCTGTTGATGCACTCAGTCAAGCCATTCATTTGTGGGTAATAAGGCGTCGGGTGGTGGAAAGTTGTTGTGCACAGACACAAGAGCGCCTTCACACCATCTGCAGTGAACTTACGGCCTCGGTCACTTCTTATTACTAACTCATAGTGAGCCATGGCGTAGGATGACGGTGTGGAGCAGAAAGAGCGACACTTGATACACGGCCAATGGGAGGGCTACCATTTCACAATAGCCAGTAAGATGGTCAGCACGGACGACGATCCAGCGATTGTCACTGGAAGACTTCGGAAGCGTGCCTATCAGGTCTATGCTGACTTGCTCAAATGGAACATGAAGAGTTGTCACAGGCTGCAGCAGACCAGCTGGAGTGGTCGAAAGGCGTTGGGTTCTGACATTGCATACAACTGGCTGGCCACATACCATTCAGCCGTGGAGAGCATTTTCAGCCAATAAAACCGATCTTGCACATGGCGGAGTGTTCAAGCTGGTCCGAGATGACCGCTGGATCCATAAAACAGGCGGCAAAAGGGGTAACCATGAGTAGGAATCGTGTGCCCACAGGGGAGTACTATATTCACTCGCGTAATTTGCACGCTTTTTTTTGTTTAAAATTAAGGCTTCAAAAAGGGGTGCACAAATTGCACAGAAATTTCGCGAACACATCCTAAAAAACTCTACAAAGGTCATAACGCACAATGTATACGATATATTGCTATATATAAGACAACCCCACAACTCGCACGCGCCCCTCGCTGGCCAAAAGAAAGTTGACTTCAAATATAAATCAATGCTTTCCCCAGCCCCCAGACCCATGTTACGTAGTTCTCCGCTCAATGGCATTACGACATATGCACAGCTCAAAGCAATTAACATGGATTGATACAGTCACAAAGCCAGCAGTCATTGCAGAGTTCATCGTGATCCACAACCTTTTGAGTACTTGCCAACCTGTATTTAGTGAGGCAAAAGAGTACTTGTTTTTCTGAGCTACAAAGCTTTGATGCAGTTGATGCCCAGCATGTTCTCTACGGTTTCGATGCGATGTTATCGTGCCATACTGACCCATGCCCCCTTCTCGTCGCATCACTCCCTTCCCCCTTCCCTGAGCACCCTTCTTGTGTAATGTTTCGGCTTCGAATGACGACGACTTAAAATGATTCAGCGACAGTTTTGAGGTGTCTGGGATTAGTAACATGTGCGATAACAATAGAAAGTCAGTATCTCCTATGATTAAGCAGTGTTTGCTCCATTCATAACTTCGGCCGCTGAAATTGCATCTAGGTAGCGCTGTCTCGACTGACTTCAGCCACTCTTGTGTGGTTGCTCTGAGTTAATTGATGGCTTCAGTTTTGTAGCGTGAGCTACACTGGCCGTGGATGAGCAGTTTCGCGTGAGAGTGGCTGAGCCAAGTTGCACATGCGCGAGGAGCGAGTGACGTCACAGCTGCGCAGCTGGTGCCCCGGAGCCACCAAGAAGAAGGAGAGGATGATGAGGAACAACAGCCAGGCTACAGCCATGGAGAAGGAAAGCAAAGTCGCTGCTGAGCGTCACAGAAGAGCGGAAAAGTTGAATTCGCCGGATCCCGAAATGGTTGCCTGGCAGTTGGCGGTTACCCAGAGGAAGAACGCACAGGCCAAGGCCAAGCACGCAGCGGAGATGCCAGAGCAACTAGAGGAACGCCTAGCAAAGCGGTGTCGCCGGGAGGCTGAGCAGCGGGCCAGGGCCTCTCAGCAGCAGCCTCAAGATGATGTCAAGACTCGCTGATCGACGGACTATACGGTGAAACTCAGTGAAAGCGCCAGTGCGACTCAGGCCATTCAGGCCGACTTTGTGAACAATCCATTTGTGTATGTGTGCGACGTGTGTGAAAGACTATGGCACTTGAAAGACTTGACGCCGGTAAGTAGCGAAATGTGTGAAACATTGAGTTTGGCGGCGTCTGAGTGGGGCAAAGAAGGTGGAGCCGTGACGAGGGTTTGTATGAGGTGCAAGAACTGTCTCATTAAGCAACAAACCTGTCACTACCGCCACTTAAAGCAGGGTTGAGGTGTCCACTGTTCTAAGAGTGCAGTTATGTGCCTTTCCTCTGGTTCAGGTGTCCACCGAGATGTGGACACCTCGCCCTCACCTCACACTTACTATATCCTGGCATAGCAGAGCTAAGCCACTGCCAATTTTTTTAACGTACATTACGGACCTGATGCTTTAACTTGTACTTGTCCTTTTGGAGCTTCTGTCGCAAAACTGTGCCCGCCTGCCTCCCCTTTGCGTCTTCTGGGACCAGCAGGCCTGTTGTTAGAGGTTGTTGGGAGACCCTACCACAAGCATCCAAAGGACACAGCCATCCCGATGATACAGGAACTGGAGCACAGTGTATACAAAGAGGCTTGGCAGCAAAGCAAATGCCGAGCAGAGGGGAGTGTTTAGGGAAGTCTGCGTGTGTGGATCCGTGTCTTGCCGGGCGTAAGGCAAGGCGCAGTGGTTGGCTAGAGAAAAGCACCAGTTGCGGGGGCCTGACTTTGTTGCTCTAAAGGGACAGCTGCACTCCATTGAGTAGTGGCTGACCTGAAACGGCTGGGACATACTCTGCATTGCACAAATCCAGACTGACAAAGGCTGCCAGTGGTCGCCATGGTGTCAGGCATGCGCGCCTTCAGAGCCGATGTCATACATCTGTAAAGGCAGTGTCTGAATCTGCAGGGGTGCAGCAGATGCCAACAATTGCAGCAGAATCTTATCAAGTCCCTTTGCAGGTGGTGACAGTGTCGGTTTACTGAACCTGTTCCTGTCTTCGAAGTGACATCTTGTACAATCGCTGGCGGCTTCCCTTCCCTTTGGAAGGCCCACCATAAAACCATGCGCTGACTTTGCGTTGTTGCCATGCAAAAGGCTGCTTCTGGCCACACTGGGGTATTGTTGCGCGCACCCGTTCTTAAAGAAATATAGACACCTTATTTTGGTTGCGCTTTTTCTTCTTTGTAATGATGCATAAGACATTACACTGTAAAAAAATTTTTTCCTGAAAAGAACAAATTTTCGGGCAGCTGGCCTGCCAGAAATATTCTGTAATGTTCTGTTTTCAGCTTTTCTGCTTCTTACCACATTTTTTGTCTTCATATACAAAAGAATTTTGTAAAATTTCTGTTTTCTGTTTTTTTTTCTATATTTACTAGACTTCCTGTTTTTGACTAACTGAAATTTTATGTAAAACTTTTGTTTTCTTGTTCTTTAGCGTTATGCCTTAGAGACGGTTTGTGTGAAATTTTTATTCCAAGAAGACAAGCAAAGATCCATTTGAACCATGAAGCTCTGAATTGACATTATTAGTGCAGGAACTTTTTGTGCCAGGCAGTGCTGGCTTTTGAAGGCTGCTTCTAAATATCCACAACTCCTGTGGCTCTCCTGGAAGGCAGGACATGTATAGTGTAACCATACAAGAATATCCGAACTATATCAGTCACATAATGAACGAGAAATATTATAGTAGAATGAATAATATATTGCCACGTATCATTGCAGTGTTTGTTCGTTCACGCTCAAGGCAGCAGGAAAGGGTCGTTATCACTTTTGTTCGTGATGTCACGTTGTAGTGACGGCAGTCCAGCGGTCAGGAAGACACCAGAAATACTTGCAAACGAAGCTCTTTATTTGGGCTGACTTGCGCCTGCAAAAGAACTGACTCACTCGGTGGCGGCGTAAGCAACAAGCGTGCTCGTCAATCGTCGAACTACGAATGTCCGCCGCTCGCGGCATCGCTCAATTTAAAGCCGGCAAGGAACTTTCCAGATAACAGGTCAAGATCATCTACGGTAATCTGGAAAAACCTAGATGCAGCCTTTCATGGCTGCGAACAATCGAGATTAGTCTGGTCGCTTCTCGCGCCACGAACAAAAGTGATAACGACCCTTTCCTGCTGCCTTGAGCGTGAACGAACAAACACTGCAATGATACGTGGCATTACCCCCCTTCCAAAGAAGCATCGTCTCGATGCTTTAAAATGAAATTAAACACGGAGAATGCTTCTAGAGCTTAGAGTCCTTTAGCGTTCCTAATAAGGTGTAAGGGCAGCGGTAAAAGCTTCAAGTCTGGCCGTGTCGTCGTCGTCGTCGGTGTTGTCGTCGGTGTTGTAGTAGTTTTTGTCGTCGCATTTGTCGTCGTAGTAGTCGTCGTCGTCGTAGGGATCGTCGTCGTCGTAGGGATCGTCGTCGTCGTAGGGATCGTCGTCGTCGTTGGGATCGTCGTCGTCGTAGGGATCGTCGTCGTCGTAGGGATCGTCGTCTTCGTAGGGGTCGTCGTCTTCGTAGGGGTCGTCGTCTTCGTGGGGGTCGTCGTCTTCGTAGGGGTCGTCGTTGTCGTAGGGGGCATGGTCTTCTGTTTTCGTCGATGGAGGATCTTAGTTCTTGCGCTCAGAAGCAAACTCACCTCCAGAGGCTGCTTTATTCAGGATAATCTTCGGGGGCTGGAGAAGCGTCGACGCACTGCGTAGCCTCGGCTAGGAGATACTTAGCGCGGTGACGATGGCGACGGAGAACGCGATAGGCGGCTCGGCGATGAGTATCCTTCCCGACGCAAAAAATCCTCGATTTCGCTGGTCGCTGGCCGGGTCGGGGTTGTGGGTCGTCGTAAGGGAACCCTCGGATGCCCATTCTCCTGAATGGGCAGTACCGGAAAATGTGACCGGCTTCTCCACAGTGGAAGCATAGTGGGCGGCGCTGGTCGGGTGTTCTCCACTCCTCGCATTTCCTTGGCCGTGTGCGACGCTCGAAGGACGGGCGAGTTGGGGCGAGAAGGCGGGGCTCCAGCGCAGCTGGCTAAGGGCGATAAGGGCTTGTGTCCCGTCGTCGAGGTACAGGACGGCGCACTGCTGCGGCGTAAGTCATGGCTGGAGGCTCGAGAGGCTGCGTGGTAGACTGGAGTCAGGTCTTCTGGTGAATAACTCAAAGGGCTGGCGTCACGACTTGCAGGGGTTGTCCGGTACCTGAAAGGCTACCCAGCACCTCCACCAGATGTCACGTTGTAGTGACGGCAGTCCAGCGGTCAGGAAGACACCAGAAATACTTGCAAACGAAGCTCTTTATTTGGGCTGACTTGCGCCCGCAAAAGAACTGACTCACTCGGTGGCGGCGTAAGCAACAAGCGTGCTCGTCAATCGTCGAACTACGAATGTCCGCCGCTCGCGGCATCGCTCAATTTAAAGCCGGCAAGGAACTTTCCAGATAACAGGTCAAGATCATCTACGGTAATCTGGAAAAACCTAGATGCAGCCTTTCATGGCTGCGAACAATCGAGATTAGTCTGGTCGCTTCTCGCGCCACGAACAAAAGTGATAACGACCCTTTCCTGCTGCCTTGAGCGTGAACGAACAAACACTGCAATGATACGTGGCAATATATTCATAGCTCATTATGTATCCAAAGATAGCAGTGACCTTTTTAAAAATCTGCAAGTGTCTGAGGCTCATGTGAGGACTGAATTGTGTAGCCTGCATTAGGTGCCTTATCTAGGTTTTTACACATTGTAGTACTAGACATAATATTGTAGAAGTCACAGTCACAGTTTAATGGTGAGCGGCCCTTGGAATAAATCTTGATTCCGATGCTATTCATATAAACGTGCAGAGGTACCAGGGTTAGGTTTCAAATGGCAACATTTTATGACTGGATCCACAGCCAACAAGTAAAGGTCATCTCACTAAATTTAGTGTACTCCAGGCTCATTGTTAGCATGATTATTGTGTACTTGTCAGTGGGCATATAGGTATGGACAGCGCGAAGTGATGCTCGCGAATGCGCGCCACCATCGGGTGACACACCTGTAGGTGCTCTAAGAAAGGAAGAAAGTGTCGTTCTAAGCCCGACGAGGCTTTCGTCCAATTTCGCAAACAACAGCATGCCTCGAAAGACTTCTTCAGCATGTGCGGCCCTCCTGCTTTGTCGAGTAGGCAAAATACACCTTTGATGGTGTTTGCTTCCTGTCTTTAGAGTGGCCAAAGGTGCATCGACGCGCCCAATGTGCCACTGACTTTCATGTTTCCTTTCATATTGCATGTATTTCCACTGCTATTACAGAAGAGTGCACAGACATAGACCCGTCTCAGCACACATATTCGCAGTATGGCTTTTCTCAACTAGCCGTGCCATGAATGCAGTTGCGTAAGTGGTGCGAGATATCTGCTAAAGGATAATGACCACTGCGACACGCGGGACGCTCGCACTCATGCATAAACCGCTGTCCAGTGTCCGGCGACACCAATTTCAGTCGGCCAGGATCAGCCGTTCAAACAAAATAGCAACACCAGCAAGGAACAAGTCAGTCGCAGAATGTATTATAAGGCAATATATATATATATATATTCCAAACATGAGGGTTGTGCACAGCTTACCATATTTCGCTAGTCCGATCAGCAAAACCAGCAGTGAAGACATGCGTAGTACAAGGGTGACCATATTGGAGAATACCAGACCGCAGCAAAGTAATGAAACACAGGGGACACAGCACATAATCGTTAGTGAAAAAAAATTGCTTTTATTCACTGTTACACTTTTTAAATATGCAAACCGATTTATAATGAGTTGCATGCATTTCAAAAATGGTTTTTTATATAGCACAGGGCCAAATTACCAGCAATTCTCTGTATGACAACCAAAATCTGCTTTAAACATATAAGGAATTTTATGCACATTCCTTACAGTGTACATAGATCACCACGTGGTAATCGCCTACGATTGCTACGTAGTTTGTAATTGAATTCCTTCTCGCACCTGCTTTGGTTTCGATTTCAGCAGCCGAGTGATGGCTGTGACGTAAAATGTCACTATAGTTCATGTGAGGTATGAAGAAAACTGCAGTATAATCACTGCTTCTTCACACGTGGTTCCGGCTCTGGAGGCAGGCTGGCTTTAGCGTCGGTAGTGAACTGAAATGACGGATCAGCGATTTTATCGCCTGTATTTTTCATGCATCACGTGATCTATACTAACCTTTGACGTCATAGCCGTTGTTGTGCTCTTGAAACCAAAACAAGTGAGGGAAGAAATTTTGCTTTTTTTTAGCAGTCGGAAGCGAATACTATGCAGTGATTTATGTGTACTAATGTCATGAATCATTATAGAGAGGAAAACACGCAGCCAAAAAATTTGGTGTCTGTACTCCTCTGGTGCTTCACGGTCTCCTTCGGACGGCAAATTGGTTATGAAATAAGGAAGGATATCTGTCCCGCTCTTGGTGTATACTCGCCGTTAAAAGTAAATGGAAGGCAACTTTGTCAAAAAAAATTAATTTCTTGAAATCTAATGGTCCATGCTTGTTGGTGCACAGTGCAATTTGGAAAATCACAATTAGGCTGCACATATGTATTCAAGGATGCATGAATTGGGGGCCAATGATTCAATTTTTTCGTGAATATTTCCTTCCATTTACTTTTGACGGCACCTGTACACTGTGTGTAGTGGAGGGTTCCAAGTTAATTTCGACTACCTGAGGTTCTTAACACTTGACGTCGCGCAGCGCATTTGACTTTCACGCCAAGCCTGCGTTCTGTTACTGAACAGCAACCTTTGAGGCACCGAGGCGAGTTGCCTCGTTGGGGGGTGAAGGGGTTGGGAGGGCAGAATGGGGGGGGGGGGGGGGGGGGGGGGGGGGTTCCTGCGCGCTCTCATTGCCGGGGTGCATCGAAGCGGCGGCGCACTATATTCCGCGCGTCTGTGTCCGTGATTGACGTCGCGACGCGCCCGCGTTTGCCTGCGCCGTCGCTGGTCGCAATTTCGCGCCTCTATATTTGCCCTGCGCCACGGGGTGACAGGCGCGCGCGCTCTGCCTTCTCGCGCGAGTCGCGCGTGCGCGTCAAACTTTTGAAGGCGGAATGGATTCGTTACGCGCGCGTCGCCGGAGTAAATACGCCGCGTTTCGCCGGCCGTAAATCGTCCTCCCAACGGTCCGCACCTGCTCACGGCTCTCAACGAGGCGCGCATTGAAACACATCCTTCCCCTCCCTCCGGCGTTCGTTGCACGCCACGTCGTTCCTCTGGGGCCTCGCCGAACTCTCTGCAACGGTAGGTCGTCGCGGTGTGTATACCTGGGGGAGACCCGTCGCACCCGCGGACGAGGGAAAGCCGCTCGGCAAGCGGCTTAAGTTCGGAAAAATGTGGCAACCGAGAGAAGAGGCTTGCTTCTGACCTAATTGCCGAACTGCCACGGCTGTTCTTTCTCTTTTTTTTTTTTTTTTCGCTGGTCTCGTCGCCCCTCCGGCACCGCTTTTCAAGCGCGACTTTTCAGGAAGCGGTGGCTTTGTGTGCCGAACAGTGTTTGGTTGCGATTTTTTTTTTTTTCGAGCACGGAGCAATGCGGGCTTTTAAATGTCGAGTGTTGCGACCGGTGCTAGTTGCCATTTGGAACTTCCGTAATCCGCGTTTCCTTTGGGGCCGTGTATCTGCCATGTGGTCCTCGCGTGACGTTGCTGGAGCAGTGTTAACGTTAGAAGAGAGGGAAGAGGACACTTCTCGAAGCACGAACTTCGCTTCTCTCTATTCCTTTGTTCAGCTTTGTGCTTGGAGCAGTGTTAAATGAAAAGACCTCTCCAGATACGGGCTCGCGCTTTTGCTTGCTTAGTTGTTCGCCTTCCATTGTGGCGGCAAACGATGCGGGCCGTGCGAAGAGCTTCGCTCGCCTAAAAGGCGTTACAGTCTGTAGATCGCTCGGAGCCATTAAGGCTCCCCTTCTCGTGGAGTGCTTTTATCTCTTTCGCGCTCTATGATCTCCGCTGCGACGAAGGGCACTGAAGTGCCTCCCGCAAAATGTACCCCTAGCAAAAACGAACAGAGGGCAAAAACGAGGCAGGCAGCAAATCAGGCGCCAGACGCAATCACTGTCCCGTGCGATGGCCGCCTTTCACTTCGCGCCTCGGCCGGTTATAATTGAGCCGCTGAGTGGCGAACTTGTTTTGTGGGCGGCCGTCCATTGTTCCGGTTACACAGCAAGGAGTGACGCCTCTTGCTGCTCTTGTCGGCCTTTTTCGAGGGCCTACTGTGGCGGATAAAGACTGCGGTTTTCCAAGTTGCGGGCATTGGCTTTTGCGTTCAGTATTGGAGGCGTTTAGCATAGCGGAGACGTATTAGCATAGACGCGCACCGGTTTACCGCACGCCGGCTGTGCGCGCGCAGTTCCATGGGTGGGGCCAGGCAGGGTCACTGCGCGTGCGCAGCCGGCGTCAGATAAACCGGTATCATCATCATCAGCCTGACTACGCCTAATGCAGAACTAAGGCCTGTCCCATATCCATACCGTTATACTTCTACGCTAATAACTATCCGGCGTTGTAAAAGTCTCTGTTGTCCCCTTTTGCTCGTGCGCAACGGGAACTGCGGCACAGCGTAGGCCGTGCACCTTGTGTGGAAGATATGCCGTAAGACGAAGGAATCCCTCGCTCCCGTAATGAAGGAAGCGGCACACGCCCCCCGCAATTTCGGCGCCCTCGTTCGGGAGCCGCGTGGCACACATGCTCTTCCATGTCACGTGCACCACTCTCGGCGGCAATGTTGGGTTTCTGTGCGCGGCTTTATCGAGAACGAACGAGGTAATCTAGACGTCGGGGACCGCATAACATTCGGTACGTGCGCGCTTTAGATTTCGGCAGCTGGCGGAGGAAAACAGAACGGCCCGCCACCTATTGCCTGCCGCTGCAGTGTCGCAGTTCAACTCCGTTGCCTCGAACTCGCGGAGAGCTCGTCTCTGAAGGCCACCCGTGCGCAGAACGTTCGGTGTAAACGGCGTATCTTTCGCGAGCGTTGAACTTCGCGAAACGGAGGTCGGAGGCCCCTTAGCGCGCCATTAGGCCAAATAGTTCGCGGAGACCCGCCGCGGTGGCTCAGTAGTTACGCGCTCGGCTACTGACCCGAAAGACGCGGGTTCGATCCCGGCCACGGCGGTTGGAATTTCTATGGAGGCGGAATTCTAGAGGCCCGTGTACTGTGCGATGTCAGTGCACGTCAAAGAACCCCATGGATGGTCGAAATTTCCGGAGCCCTTCACTACGGCGTCCCTCATAGCCTGACTCGCCTTGGGGCGTTAAACCCCAATAAACCAAACCAAATAGTTCGCGGGACCAGTTTTTCTTGAGGTGCGTGTGATTCGCGAAAGTAAGGTCCTCGCGCAAATTAGGACGTTTCCTGCTCCTCAGCTGAAACTTGGAACTCCGGATCGCCCGCAATGGGTCTTCCATATTGTGACGGTGGCGGCGTACCGCCCCTTTTTAATTAGTTCCCTTCTGAACGATTGTCTTCTAGCGGCTTTTGTTCGCTCAGGCTGGAGCGAGTTCATAGCTGTGTTCGCTCGCACGCCGTTCAGCGCGTTTTTCTCAGACGCTGCGAGCACTGAGCGCATGGGCGCCCCACCCGCGGTGTCGAAATCAGGTAAAGGACGTATACTATACTTCAGTGATCGCCGTGCCGCACCACGCAGTCTTATCGGCCGGAAAGTTCGCTCGTGTGGAGCCGCAGGCCAACGCTGCCGGGAGGGCAGCGCGCATTCGCCAGACACTTTCTTTTCACTGCGCGTGTGCGGCACAATCGGCCAGTTGGGCGATAAAGATTGCGTCGACATCTCCGCTGGCTGCGCCGAGCTTCCTCGCCAGCTGCGGAGCGTATCCCGGGAATCTGTGAGCAAAGTATACTCCTCCTGCGAAGGGATCGCCGCCGCCGACAAGTGCTGGGCTGTGCCGCTGGTCCCTTTCGAGGGAAGCGTGCGCTTCGCGCTCACGAAGCGGTCTACCGGCGTGCACTTCTCGCGCGGATGCACATTTGCGAGCGACCAGTATTCGCTCTACGTTGGTGGAATATTTTGGTGGGTTTTTCTTGCGAATTTTGCTCAGCTACGTTGGATAAAGAGCTGATATTGTGTCTTTGCAACGCCGAGGTTGAGGGCGTACGTCTTTGGGGCTGCGTCCTAGTCTAATACCTGACTTATTCCGAGAACTTGTCTATCGCGAAAGTAGGCAGAACCGATGCATGACTTGAGGAGACCTCCTCATGCAGTGCTTACATTAGTTTGGCCCGAGCTTGATGAGTCCGACACTGATTGGGCAGTTTCTGCGCGAAACTCTTTTCACCGTCTAGTTTAGTCCCGCTATCAAAATCGTGGCGCCCGACATGAGAGACCTGCCTCGTTTTCCCCGGTCGGCGAAACTGTGACGATGCCGATTGTGTGGGTCTTATGCGAACTGTCGACGCTACGGAAGACGGGTCCCTCTACATATTCTTCGCATTGGGTCTTGGCTGGCCCAGAGCGGACGGTCCGTGAACGCAGACGAGCACACCTCATCCGGCGGAGGCGGTGGCCGCTTTGCGCCTGTAAAGCGTGCTTCTCCTGCACTTTGACGTGTGCCACCAGAAGCCCATCACGGCGGCGACCCCACCCCCTCCCCTCTTCCCCTGACGCTGCTACCCGCGCCTCGTTTCAGCGAGTATATTCTTCTGAACGTGGGCGATTGGGAAAGCGACTGTGGACTCGAGGTATAAAAAAACGATGGAACACGTTACCGCTCGTCCGCTGTTGCAGACAGGACTCCGGAGCGTCGGCACTGGGATGGTCTAGCCAGCCGCATCGGCTGTAGCAGCATGCTCCTGAGGAGTTGCGCGGCGATGCACCACCCCGGACTCCGTGCCACGACGAAAGCCGTTGTCGCAGCTGTGCCGGGGCGCGCACGTGTGGTGGTTGCCCTCAGAACCCATAATATATAATTTCATTTAAAAAAAATAAAAAATTTAGAGGAAGGCCGAACCAGCAAACTCTAGAAGGATGCTTAATGCCACTCGGAAAATGAATAAGGAGGAGCTTAAAATCACGTCAGGGAAATTTTGAAGAAGCATGGGATTCTTGCTGCTCTGAGAAAGCGACAGGATTCTCGTTTTGGGGGGAAGAAAACACATGATGCGAACACAGTTCGGCGCAGCAAAGATGAGGAGGCAGTCTTGAGAAGAAAGGAAGCGAAGTAAAAAATATAATACAGAGGTCCTGGATTAAAGCCCCGGCAGGAAATTCACAGATTCATATTTGAAAGGCTGTGCGCTAAAAAGACGTTCACAGGAAAAAGGATAGAGACGACAGGAAAGAAGCGCAACTTTCAACTTTAAAAGTTGAAAGTTGCGCTTCTTTCCTGTTGTCTCTATCCTTTTTCCTGTGAACGTCTTGTTAGCGCATAGCCTTTCAAATATGAATATGTACCAACTAGCCCGTCAAAAAGCCTTACTAACGAAATTCACAGGAAGTTGTCTGCAAGTCGGCACCACATGCACTCTGCAAAGGAAAAAGAAGACAGAAAAAATAAATAAAAACAAACAGGAAACCAGAGATAAAATATGCTAGCAAAATTTGTTCGAAGTAGGTGTAATTAATATAATACTGATCTGTGGGTTGGCTGCCACGCATGTCCGCATGCTCGGGTGGGCGTGGGTGTAGAGGTTACGCAGCTACCTTAGCTGGCATCCACGGTCGGTGAAGGTGGAGGCGATAGCCGAAGACAGACGTGGGCGGTTGCTTCGTGTATTGCACGCGACATGCGAAATTCGGACAGTCACACTGACTGTGCTTATTCTGACTAGTCGCAAAAACCGGCTGGAACCTGCCACTTAACTGGCAGAGGTTTGTGTGTGGCCAGTCGCCGAGTGCGCACAAAGGCGCATGCTTGCGATAGCGCTGCTTACGGTGTTGAAGTACAAGCCTAGTATTTCTCCAAGTATTGTCGCGAAATAAGCAAAAAGCATGCACGCCATGAGCTGTGTATACGACAGCAGTTTTTCACATCTGGGTGCATTGCAAAACGAAATTCCGCTAACCTAATTTGATAGCATTTCTAGGCCTCATATACATAATTGCAGTCGCTCGGATTCTGCTTTCGCTCACCGTTACCCCCCCCCCCCCCCACCCTTTTTTTTCACGTTAAACTTCATAAACAAAAATTACAACCGAACTTTTTTTTCCTCGTAGAGTGGAAGGCATGTTTTTGAGTCTTGGCATCGCGCAGAACAGTCCGCATTGAGCCAGTGGCAGCTGCTGCTGTGGAATGACAGAGCTGCTCTGCGGTTGAGCACGTTCTGTATACTCATGGAACGCCCCCATTACTTTCCTTTATTACCCCTACCCTTCCTCCTGGAGTGCTTGGCTGACGCGTATGCCCTGTTTCTGTCCATTCGTTGTTCCGTTGCGGTAGTGCTGCGACCGGTTCGTAGTGCGTGAATGTCACGCAGCAACCCCCACGGAATGGCTCAGTGCTGCTTGCTGTATACGCAGCGACGCAGTGGAAGAGTGATGCTTGGCGCGGCTCTTGGCCGCGAAGAGAAGCATCGCTCATCGTGTGGTGAACGACTGGCCGTCTCCCTCTGCATACATCGATGACGACTTTGCATCGGCGAAGTGCGAAGTTGTTGCCTCACGCAACACTGGTCGCTAGCTGATTGCCCCCGTGTTCCAGCTGGTAGTTGGTAATGACGTTGTTTTCGAACTGTCACCGAACCGTAGTCATGGAGTGCGCGAAAGCTAACTTCACCCTTCGCTCCCTGTAGCACCAGGCGCGATGCTGCTCGGTCCGCTGTGTTTCGTTAGTTATTTTCATCATTCCTCACTCGCGGAACGTGTCAACGTCGCATCGATCACCGCTGTTGAGAAGGAATGGAGTAGTTCATTTCACTCTCTCTTCTTTTGTACATGGGCTAGGAAAGGAGCTGCCTTCCCCGCAGACGTCGTATAGCTGTAACCGATCAACGAACCACAGGACGGTTACGAGTATGTAACACGAATGTTTGAGCGTTAGCTGCGTTGTGACCGCAAAAAATCTTTCAGACACATGTTCTGATTATTTTCTCGCAAAGACAAACAACCCGGGGGCGAGTCCGGACTTGTCAATGACTGCGATTGTATTTCGAAGGGAACTTGTTTCTGCAGATCGTTTACAGCAGTGGAAGCTGACCTGTACGTCTGTTTAGACACGCTGGTTAGAGCGTACGATCTTGAACCCCCGTGTGGATACGGTAACACAAACCACCTTTGCAGGATGAGGTGTTCGAAGCTGGGTTGGCCCCCGAAAGGGCGCAACGGGGTTTGCAGAGCCTTTTCATTCATTCATTCGTGTCGATTCATTCGTGGCAAATTCATTCATTCGTGTCAGGCGCCATGCAAGATCAGGGTCAACTTGTAGTCGGGCCTTTTTTTCCTTCCACGGCATTGATTACGGGGACTGCTACTCCTATCTCTCTTTTATTCCGCTCGCGTGTGGGCGTCAAGAGGGGTACAGGGTATGCGTGTAAATTTTTTTTTCGTACTTTCTAACACCCGCAACGAAAGCCAGAACAACACAATCGCTTTTATTTGGAGAACTAGCGAACTTGATTAGCCAGAATAATTCCGAGTTGTCGTGACGTCACGTACGGATTCAGCATAAACAGACGTTTCCTGATGGTGTGAGGCTGTGGCACTCACGTAATACTTTGTGTGCGCCATATTGACCTCACGCTTTTTTTTTTTTCTAACGTCTGTTTCCAGAAGATTCCCCTTTTGTAATGTAGGTGCCTTATCTGTGCTGTCATCTGAAGCATCACCATCCGCTATTCATCATCCGTTATTCTATTCTTATTGCCTTTCAAATGGCGGTTGGGTTCGTTGTGATCAGTAATTGATGTCACGAAATGCTCGCTTTTCGTACTGGTAGTCAACATTTTCCACTACACTTGTCCACATGTACTGTGCAAATGCCGTTCTGATGACGGGCTGAAAGGAGCGATAGTAATGTATACATTCCTAAACAGAATAAAACTTGCTTCTCCTTTCTGAAACCGCTTAGTGGGGGTTCACAATCAATACGCTGGATCGCGAGCAGGGGTTCCTCTATTTCATGAGCGATTCTTGGAGGCTTGATTGCGGAGATAGACGCAGCGGCTTTCCCGCTGAACCACTCCACATGCGCAGACAGAGAGATGTGGTGAATAAGAAAGAAACAGTCCCTGGGACTGCCGCTGGGGAAACAGCCTCCTGCCCGCGTGGCGCTTTTGTGGGGACTCCGAAATCTCCCTTCCCTCGGCGGCGCAATCGGGAGCCGACGCATGTTCGTCCCTTTCTCTCCCTCGGGGTGTTTCACCCCAGCGCGCATGCGCGGCGGATGCTGCGGAGCCAGCGCGGCTCGCGTGTCTCGGAATTGGCTGGTTAGGACCCCGCGTGCGGCTGCCGGAGTGGCTGCCACCCTCCTCCTTCCCATCATGGCGCGCGAGGGAAAAAAATTGGCTTCCCGGCGGCGGCGGCGTCACCGCTCCTCGAAGCGTCCTTCCCCAGGAGCCGACGCTCCGTGGCCACGACGCGACGCGGCTCCTGACTTCCCGTGTGGTCGCCTCTCGCTTCCGTCGTCGCGTGCGCTTCGCCGCCGGTCATGTGATGTCGACGCCTGGACTGGCCGCGCCGTCGGCCTGCGGCCGTGAGTTGCACCGTGGACGGTCTCGAACGCGCGGAGACCTACGTGGCTTCGTCGCCAGGAACCTTTCTCGCCGGGTGAACGCATCATTTGTGGTCTCTGTGGCCTACGTTCTTTCGTCCGGACGCCTCACCCTTTCTTTCCAGGCCAAGCACCAGAGGGTGGGCCGTTCCTTTCGTTAGTGTCGCTGGGTGTTCTTCACGAAGTCACGGTGGAGCACTCTGACTTGATTCGCCACGCGCATCGCGATGACGCGCGTGTGCTGCACCGCGAGTCCTGTGCGCGATGTCGTGACGCGGCTTCCACCGCTGCCGCCCAGCGAGCTCTGAGCGCCATGTAACAGACAGGCACCCGCGTCGCTTGAAACCAAGTCTTCCACAAAGCTCGCGAGCCAAAACTCCAGCCCGCGAGTTGCCTTACATGTAAGAGAGCGCTGCCCTGTATCACAGTCTTGCGCGGCGTGGGCCGCGTTTTGTTCGTCGTCGTTGCATAGCTTGCGGGGAACCCTGCCGCATTCCAGCGGTGGTCTCCGGTAATCCACTGTCTTCCATTGTGTACGCTCATCTATACGGCGGTTTCGTGCCACCAGTCAGTCTTCCATTGTAGCGTGTTGTGTCGTTGGTGAATATCCATTTGTGGTCGACCCGTCAGGTTTGCAGGTGTGTCCTTAGCTTCCGGTGTTCTCTGTAACTGGTAGACGCTGTCTTGTGACGGTTCTTGGAAAGCGCGTTTTGACCGTTGTTTTTCCGCGTGCTAGTTAGTTAGCCTTTGGTGCTTCAGAGTCTTCCACCAGCTGCAGTACTGGTTCACGTCGTAGCGGGGGAAGCCCACTGCGTGACCCGTGGGCCTTGCTGCAGTCTCACCTAGTCTTCCGAACAGAGCTGGTCCTACCTGCGGTTCTTGCACCGCTTGTTGTGAGAATAGTCTTCTTGTCAGCGGTCGTTGTGCTGTGCCGTTTCCTCTGCTGGATACTTGTCGCTGATATCACTTTTCGGTTCTACCTGTGTAGCTTGCTACGAATCGCCATCCGAACGTTGCTGAAAGTACTTCCTGAAACTCTCGATTTGTAGATTTCTGTTTTTCGCTCAGTTTACCTGTTCTGAGTGACTACCTCAGGTCCAGAACAGAGAAGGTTGCTTGCCTCTCTGTTCGTCTTATTCGGCAGCGACTTCGATTGCGCATTCATTACCGGTTGCGAAAGCTTTCCCTTTGACAGTTTTGCTTTGTGCGCCGTGTACTAGTCCTTGTCGTGCTCCGAGCGGTTGCTCAGCGGTGACAGTAGTTGAGGTCATCCCTGTGGAGTGTGCGGGAACGTCTCGTGGACTTTGGAACGCGGTCGAACTAAGAAGAGCATATAGCGAAATCCGTCGGGGCCCGTTTCGCATTCTTTCGGGCCACATGGACGAGGCCGTGGTGTGTTCGTTCCGAGGCACGGCTCGCCTGGTGCCCAGGGGCGGCGGCAGTAGGAGCAGCGGCGGCGGCGCCAACGGCGAGCTCTTCCGCCGTCTCTGGAAGGGCACCGTGCGGGCCCTGCTCCAAGAGCCGCCGACCAGGGGTCGGCCGCCGAGACCCCGCGTGCTGCTTCGCAGCGTCGTCAGGTGAGTGCCGCGTTATCGGCCGCTTTCCGCTCAGATGTGCGAACCGCCGTCGTCGTTCTCTTCCGTGCCATTGAACGTGCCGGGGGGTCCGCTCTGTACCGATAGCTTCAGAGCTGCGCTTCCGCCGTAAAAAAAATAAAATAAAAAAAAGGTCCTAGAAGCGCCGCGTTGAAAACGGCGCTTTGGTTTGCGATAACGCCTCCCTTTTCGAAGCGCTTTCCTTTTCTGGGCCTGGTGCGGAGAATTGAATGGAGCGGCCAGATAAATCGTTTTTCCCTTGAGACGGAGTCTGCGGGTGAAAGAGACTTCCTTGAAAACCATTGGGCGGTGTCGGTTTTCATTTTTTGCGTTTGCGTGCGGTCACGGAGAGTAAAGCGGTTTTTCTGTCTGAGCGAGTGTGGAAGATACTGCGGGAGGCGTGTCTGCAAAGAAGCCAGCGTCGGGACTTGTCGTTTTCGCGATAAGCGCGCTTTTGTCGTTTTTTTTTTTTTGTTCTGAGCGGTTGTTATCGCCTCTTTAAAAATGACCCACCGTTCCGTGTTTGGCTTGAACAACCGTGAGGTGATCTATGGACCGTCGATTAGTGTGGTGTCACTCGTTCTTTTGTGGGTGGCTTTAAGCGACTGGCGAAGTCACGGAACTCACTCCGTTGCGTCCTAAATGCGTAGGCCCCTGGCAGCCATCTCTGGCACTGTCGCCCAGCGAATGGAGGAAACGGCAGGCGGCAGCCCTTCGGCTTTGTATTTCGCTACGCCCCGACCCGTACGAAGAGTGTCGGCACTTCGTCGGAAAGCCGAGCACTGGTGTACGCACCGTTAATGTTCATTTACATTCCTTTCCTTTTCGTAGACCCCAGTGTAAGGATCAGGTTATTTCTATTCGACCTCACTATTCGCGGACACGCTGATTTGGCGTATACGACTCTTAGCAGACAGACTTGCAGATGATGGGCGAACGGATGACACATGGAGGAACAGGTGGAACTAGACTTTATAATAACGCTTCAACGACAGTGCGCAAACTGATACACACAGAAGCGACATAAGCTTCACACGCACCTACCAAAGCTGACGCAACACTTATTGTTCACCTACCGAAGCGGACACAATTAGCAACTCTTGAGCTCACTGCTCGCGCTTCACGGCTTCTCGAAAGCCGTGGGCCTGTCTACTTCCTGCGCTAACCCTGACCTAGAACCGCATAACTCTGCGCAACACTCCTTTAAATAACCAAGCCCTAAATTTCTATAGAAGCGGGCGACGATGCAGAGAAAGGGAGAAGGCACCGCATCACGCGTTAAGCTGCGTTTCCCCCTGTCTTCTCGAGAGGGCTTGAGCTATCTCGAACTGTCTGTCCGCGCGCGCCGCTTCGCCAAGTCGCGGTGAGAAGAGGACCAGAGCCGTGAGCTGGAACACGGTCGCGGCCGCTTTCGAGTCCGTTTGAGAAATTTGTTTCTCTTCCTCCGGCGGGCACGCGAAAACGCCCGGCGTTATTCGTAGCGGCCTTACGACTCCCTTATTTGGTTCCTTTGTACGCTAATGAATGAACTTGGGCTTGATGAAAGAGGCTCGCCTTTGGTCATCAACACTTTTCACCCGTCTTCAGAAACGCCTAACACAGCGGAAACGTACTTGCGTGGACGTGTACCGTACCAGTTCGGTCGCCTACTTCGCATGCGCACTGGCACGTACGGGCTCCCTCCCCTACCCCTCTGGGCAAGCGAATCGGCAGCAAGGTGCTGTCCGGCTCTGCTAAAAGTTTGTTACACAAATGATTCTTCGCCATTACCGCGGCGATTGTTGAGGGAGTGCGCTCACGCTTCTCGCTTCTGTGACAGCTGCTCTGCATGATGGCAGCCTGCAAGTGGAGCCCTCGGCACCCTATAGTGACCTCCAGGACCCGTGGTTCTGGTCCATACTTGACATGGCTTCCTGTTCGGTGCGGGCAAGAACCCTCTTAAAGGTGCAGTGAAGAGGAATCTGAACTCGTCTTTTGCCGCGGGAACTCAATCTACACGTTCCGAGCATTCTTATACCCCTGTCACACGGGCACTGTAAAGTTGCTTTGAACTAAAGCTCCATTACTCCAAGGGAGAACGCGCGCTGCCACACGGACGCGCCTAAGGACACTTAGTTCAAAGGAACTTCGAATCAAGGCAGCTCGAGTTTGTCCTTTGAGGCTGCAAGGGAGTACTCTCTCTCCCAGTAAGTTAACAGCAAGAATAAATGGGGATAAGAAACGATCGATATTCTTTTCTTAAATTTGCTTCGTAAAATTATTGGTCTTTTAAAATTTAAGGTTATTTGTTTTGTGGCGGTTTCACCACGCCGCACTCTCGTCCCGGATATTTACAAGCGCCACGGTAACTACGACGCCATGTCGGCCATGTTGTTTTCAGCAAGTACGGACAGTGGCGGACAGCAGCTAGTGGTACATCTTGACGGAGATCGCCGAACACAAGGCACAGAGAAAAACGTGAACAGAATCGCAACGATCGCAAGGCCAAATAAAACAGAGGAAAAGAAGCTAAGGGAAGAGCCGAAGAACCAAGCCGAGCCAGTTGAGCTCAGTGTGGCCAGCGCTGTGATTTTATGCTCTGTGCTTGGCAGATCATGTCATTATTGCAGTTGAAATTGCGTTTATTGAGCCTAATATTGATATAAAACAAGTTTTTTTTATGAAAATATGTTACACTGCTATATTTTCATGTGCACTGAAGTCTGCAATTTTAATCCAGTTTTTCACCGATGAGGGCGCCAAAATCATTTTCCAAAGGTCGTTCCGCGACCGTGTAGCACGGGCGAACTCCCTTGAAGTAGTGCTCCTTTGGTAGCGTAATGGAGCTTTAGTTCAAAGTACCTTTACAGTGCCCGTGTGACAGGGGTATTGGAAACTTCGATCTATTGCCCTGTGTGGCCGATTTCCCTGATTAAATCGGATTAACGCCCGGCTCCTGCCTTTATTTTTTGAATTCTCCCCGTACGGTGGGCGGAGTCGACCAACGCGTGGAGTGCCTTTCAGCCAGCTCCGTGGAGGCTTTGCTTTCTCTTTATTTTTTTTTAGGTTTCCGTGAATAAATAGTTTCATTCGCTGATAATATAGCCGCAAAATAAGCCCACAGAAATGAAAATACGCGCGGACTATTTGCTACTACGGACTACTACGTATTACTCCGCCGATGGCAGAGCGGCAAGCCTCCACGGGACTGGGTGAAAGGCACTCCACGCGTTGGTCGACTCCGCCCACCGTACGGGGAGAATTGAAAAAAAAGGCGGGAGCCGGACGTTGATTCGGTTTAATTAGGGAAATCGGCCACACAGGGCAATGAATCGAAGCTTCTAAGAATGCTCAGAACGTGTAGATTGAGCTCTCGCGGCAAAAAGACGAGTTCAGATTCCTCTTCACTGCACCTTTAAGGTATACAGACATTAAAGTTTTCGTCATGTGTTTTTGCTTGGAAGTGATGCTTAAAGGGCCACTGACCAGGGTCCGGACATTTTTGAAAAACAAGCCCACTGCATAGATGAGGCATCGAAGATAACCTCTGCAAAATACTAGAGCCATGCGCGCCCCGAAAAGCTGCGAAAATTCAAATCAAAGCCCGTTCGTTCTTTCCTTCCTTCAAAAACGGGCCCGGCCCACTACTCTGCACCCCGCTGACGTCAGGGGGGGCTACTTTCGCTAAAGGCACTCCATTGGTGCATCGTTCTGACTGACGGGAGAAGGTTGGGCGTAGCCTTGGCGTCGCGTCGTCTGCACAACGCTTTCCGCAGCGCCTTCTGTTCTGGCTCATGCCTACAAACCCGCATGAAGGAACAAAAAAAAAAAAAACTGCGGAGGGAGCGTGCGGCGACAGCCTTGAACCCTAGCCATAAAAAGTAAAAAAACAGTAAAACTGAGGGAGTTGGCTCGCCCCCCCTCCCCCTCCCCCCCCCCCCCCCCCCCGCCGTGATCCCGTCACGAGACGCTCTGCGTGCGCGCTCCCTTCTCAGTTTCTTTTCTTCTATGCGAGCCCCCCAAAACAAGGTTTTAATTAGTAGTGCAGCAGAGCCTTTCCCTCGCTCGCCCACTTTACCGCTCCGCACACATACCGCTTATCTTTCGTGCATCTTGCGTACGCCTTGACTCCAATGAATGACATATGCTTTGGAGCGGAGAAAAGACACAAACACACAGAACACAAACACGCATGGAGAAAAGCAAACGGGCGGTTGCCGGGTCCGCGCTTCGCCGTGTGTTTCGAACACAACCGACTTCCGCCCCTCCGCTCGTGAAACGGTGGGGAGACCTAAAAGAAAATGAAAAGGTGGCTCGTTAACTGGGAATGACAAACAGATGTATGAAAGGATGCGCTCGCTAACAAGTCTAGGTGGTCGAGCCGATCGCGCCTCTCGATCGTTCAGTGTGCGGAGAAAATGCAAAAACCAAGAAAAGAATTCTATTGAAGGCGGGGCCATGACGTCGCCCTGTGACGCACTCCACAGACACCACGCCTCCGGCTTACACCGGAGAAGGAAGGGGTGATTTTGCCTTGCCGAGCCTACTCGACGAGGAGCGGGAGAGAAAAATTTCGAGGAGGGAGTGGAAGGAGAGGAGGCTCGCTGAAAGAGAGGTAGAGAGTGTCTGCTGAGCTGGGGTGGTCCGTGGCCCTTTAAGTAACCATGGATCAGAACGTGAGATTCGCTTGCGCTCGCTAAATAACTTGTAATAGAATTTCAACTCCCATGTAGTTTTGGTTCCGGCTTAATTTGTCGAACGGCGGTCGTTACGTCAGATGCCAGCATGGTATCACGTGAGGCTTCAAAGACTGCAGTATAATAACTGTTCACTCGCTGTCATTCCCGCTTCTGGAGCAGGCTAGCATAAGCGTTCGAGTGAATTTAAACGACGAACCAGAGGTTATATATAACATTTTTTACATCCATCACGTGATCTCATAGATACGTGTGACTTCTCTACCACCGTCGGGGTGCCGAACCTGAAAATACATTGAAGAAATTCACTCGCATATTATTTACTGAAAGCAGGCGAATTCCATGTGGTGGTCGTCGTTTACTAATGTCTTAGGCATTATTCTCAAGTAAAAGCACTTAATTGTATTTGAAAGAAGAGGGACGGTTTCGACTTGGGCCATTCCTTCATTTTTTTTCTTCACAAAAATTGAAATCGAGCTTGCTGAAACTTTCTTGTACAACTCTTGCAACTCATTATGCTTTAGGTATCTGGAAGCTACGACAGATAGCACGTTTAATATAAGAAAAAAAAAACGACGTTGCAAGTCAGCAGCGTTTAGGCGGTCAGCACTTGCAGTCTTTTCCGATTGGGTGCTTCAGCTCGGAATCACAGCCAAGTTTGTTTCATTGCTTTAAAAGCAGGCGCGAAGGTTGCACATGGAGGATACAGTAGCATAGACTCCGACTGCTCTGCCCCCGGCATAAGATAAGCTCGTGAAGTAGCAGACACAGAACGAAAGTTAGAAAAAAGCAAGCTGGTTGAAAAGAGAAAAATACGAGTCGTATCTATCTAAAGAACCAATAGGACGCACAGGGCTGCTGACTATTGTGCGGGTTCCGTGCGCGGCCGTTTCCAGCTGTCTCACTAAATCGTTGTCGGCCCTCGGAACGCAACTGCTGAAATCGGTCTTGCAGCCGAAGTGGCTATTCTTTTAAAAGCAGCATGCTTTATATGCGAAGAAACTTCACCCTTCAATTTACGAGTCTGGCCGAGCATAGAATGCCTTGGCCTACACGTCACCTAAATCATGCGATCGGAAGAAGGAGAAGCGAGCGTACTTATTGAAACAGCCAGGCGCTCTAGCCGCGCTGATTTGTGGGGCAAGAGATGCCTGCCGACGAAAACTGAAGAAGCCGAAGTTCTTTTTTGAAGAGAACTTTTCTGGACTTACTGAAAGGTTATCCCGAAACACTTCTGAAAATTTGTACGTTTTATAGATCAATTAGCTGCCCTCCTGAGGGCGTCGTATGGCATTGCCATCTAAAGCGCTGTGCTTCTTACTTCTTTAGCGTTGCGTAGCTATAGCGTGTGTACGCCTGCGGTTATATCTGCAGTGCCCTCCCGCATGGACTGGCTGATAAGATCGCGTCTCCTCTATCGAAGAAGACGTTCTGCGTGTCTCCAAAGCCGTTGAACTCTGGGTCAAAAATCGTCGAAAGTAACGCTTTGTGCTGTAGTCGCTGTTCTATGAGTCCTTAGACGAAGGCGAGCCGAGCGAGTTTAAAGTTTTTTTTCCTTTCGGAGTTTTTTTTTTTTCCAGTATCCTGACAAATATTATGCGCGCTTCGCGAGCACAAGTTGCCACTTGTAATAGCGACGGCTGTTCTATAACGACAGAGCGTCTCTGTCAAGCAGTCCACTTCGCAGCCGAAAAGCTCGGGGAACTTCGTAACTTGTCGGTCTCTCACCGCCATCTAATATATATGAACACGGAGTCTGACTGGCAGAGGTCCGGCGGTATCAGCACTTCATGGGGCTATGCCCACTGGCTGATGACGACGTCGTTTATAGGGAAGACCAAGTTTGTGCGCTAACAGACCTCGCATCGTCGGACATGTTTAGAGACGTCAGCTCGCGTGCCGAGTCCTGCGAGTCTTGTTGAGACGCGCTCTCGATGGTTTTGGAAAACCCGACATGGGCCCCCGCACCGCAGGGGTGGTCTTCAGGCATTTTCAAAGCGAGGTGTTGAAGGTGACAACGGCACCACGGTACTTTCATGTTGCCGCTGTGTTCAAGCAGTAGCTTGAACATCGTGACATGCAGATTATTTCTCGTTAGCTGTCGCCGTTTAACCCCACTCAAGAAGATGACGTCATCCACTGACGCGGTAGTGTTTTCTTCAAAGTAGAGGCCGGCCATGTGACACGCTCACTTTGCGTAATGGTCGCTGGTTTGGCCGTGCTGACGCTTCACTACGCCTCCAAAATGTTGAGAGAGGCGCTGCCGATAGTAGAGAGTAAAGTGCACCCGCAGGCGATCAAGAGGTTGTAGTTTCTCTCCGCCAGTCTAGCGAGACGGCGCTGCAGTCGCATTCCCAAACTGGAAGTTGGCCCCTTCGTGGGAAACAATGTTTATTGTTGGTTGAGAAGCCTTCACTGTGGAGAGGGGAGCCCTGCCGAGAGCATCTGCAGGAACACTTTCAAGACAATCTTCATCTTAATTTCACAACTAAAGACTTATGGCCGGAGGACCAGTGCTTGACTTTATGCTAACATCCAGGGCGATCAAAAATGGTGATGCTGATTTTGAACTAAAGTTTCAATGCATGACCCGGACTTGTCGATAGCCCAAGCAACGCTGAGGCTTACTGTCCACTGTACAGTTGTACATTCCTGCCCTTCAACTGCGTCATTTTTTGCTGACTGGGTGGGTACCTTGCTGACGGACACAGGCCAAAAAGGGTCGGCTTGGGCAGGAGCACAGTTGTGATGCTATCGCTACCGCCGTCCTTATTCGCAAACAAAAGATTGCTACGAGTCTGCGAGACCCATAACCACGTCTCGAGGTAGAGATCGTTTCGCGGAGCGTGTGCTTGCTCGTGCTGCTCTGTCCAAGATCCTGTCGTCCTTCCTCAAACGCCTGTGAGGGGGCGTGCAATTACAGAACGGTCAGTCTCATTAGTCTCGAAGGGCATGCCACAATCTCCAAATTCTTTTTTGAGTAGCCATATTTTCTCTGCGGAGTTCTGATTCTTAAAATATATTACTTCGTTGGTTTCTGGTTAGAATTAGCAAAGAAATGTAAAATGAAAAAAAAAGCTGTTCTTGAGGGCGGCTTTCACTCAGTGCATGCCTTAGTAATGGATTGCAACGTACAGAAATGCGCTGTATTTGTTTGATCCGATGCGCTGTAACTCACTGCAAAGGAGCACAGACGTTGCTTCGTCCTAACAAAAAAATTCAGAAGGCACTTAAGACCAAGCTTACGCGCTGTAAAGACCAATGTTTTGTCGTTAGTAGCTAACGCGCACTGCCCGGCGCATCACCGTCGTCGTCACCGTTGCTCTCGACGTCATCTGAAGCCGTCGCCAGCTCGCAAACGACGTCACAGTCACTGTCGGAAACAAATGCTGAATTATCATGAACGCTGCTGTCAGAATTGCCCCATGGAGCAGCTCTTTTTCTCGGGACGTCGCCGCCACCGGCGGTCTTCACGTCTTCAATTGCCGGCCGTTACTCGTCTTTGGCGACGGGAGCAGCGCTACATCATCGGGTCGGACGAGTGTGACTCGTCGCTGGCGACATTGCAATCCCCCACGATGAGTACAGCTCGAGGTTGGCGGTTAAAGGGTTACAGCCCTGCTTCTATTGGTCGGAGGAAGAGGAGGAACAGACTTTTATTTGTCATAAGACAAAGAGGGCAGGGGTTAGGAATAAGGTTTGGACAGATTGTGGGCCCTCACGACAGCGGTAGGTGGCTTGAAGTTCATGCTTCACGCGACCTCCAGGGCCCAACCCACTACCTCCGGGGGTCAGGGCTGTGCAGCTCAGTCTCCCACTGACTTTGGTTTGTGATTAGGAAGCTCGTCGGAGGCGGTGGTGAATAAATGGGGGACAAAAGGAAACGTCAGTTTAAAAATCAATCAATCACTCAAGCAATGAACCAAAACATTCTGGGAGCACTTGACTGTCTAAAGTGCGTAGAAGCGAAAGTGTTTTCCACACCACTTTGACTGCCTCTGTGGCACTGGTGACGTCTCCATTGGATGACGTCACACGTGATTAATGACTAAGTACTAAGTAATTACAAATTACTAATGAATGGAAAATTACTGATTAATGACTGAATACTAATTATCTGCTAATTAATGACGCTTAGGCTTCGCCTTTAGAATTGGAACGCGTCAGCGTGTTGTAGCGCCGCCAGGGAGTCCACGGAACGCCACCACCCGTTCGGCGCGATGCCTTGCCCTTTGAACGCAGCGCTTTTTGAGGAAAGGAAATGGCGCAGTAATTCTCTGTCATCTCGGTGGACACCTGAACCGCACCGTACAGGAAGGGAGGAAGTGGGAGTGAAAGAAGAAAGAGGGGCCGTGATGGAGAAAATGAAAATTGTATTTGATGAAAGGAAATTACGCAGTAACTGTCTTACATATCTCGGTGGACACCCGTCGAAACATTCATGGGGGCACTTTATTGACCTAAGGTGCGGTGGGGCGAAAGCCTTAAGCGCGGTGTTGCTGCTTGTGTCACTGATGTGTGGTTGGATGGATGGAAACAACTTTATTACACACACACACAAAAAAAAAATCTTCCAGGGTGGTCCCCTACTGGTCCAGGAGTCCACGGGCTAGTGCTTCACGTAAAGCCCGATCCACTAGCCATTTCTGGCCGGCGGGCTGAGTTGGAGTGGAACGCGACAGCGTCTTGCAACGCTGCCAGGGAGTCCACAGAACCACGTTGCACAGAACGCCATCGTCCATTCGTGACTATGCCTTGCTCGCCGGTAAAATGGTTTTTTTAGGAAAGGAAATGTACCTGTCTCGCATATCTCGATGAACACCTGAACGTCGACTTAAGGGAATGGAGGAAGATGAGAGTGAACGAAGACGCCGTGTTAGCTAGACGCTCCTTTGTTTATTCCAAACCGTCGAGCTGGCATGGTGGAGTGGTTAACGTGCTCGTCTCGCACTCCGGAGACCCTGGTTCGATTCCCGAACTCGACCAATTTCCTATTCGGTTTTGTTTATTTATCTGGTCTGACTTGAAAGGTTAATTAGGCTAATTGGGTAATTAAGAAGTTAACTAAACTCAGTCCCAATTACTTGGAGAATTACTAACATTCCTTTAATTGTTTGAATGGTTACTAGCCAAAGTACAATTAGCCCCGTTTGAAATTCGCGCACTGTGACGTAACAACGATTTCGACCAATTGAAAAGCATGACATTTCTGTCGCCAACTCCTGCTTACAACGATGAGGCGTTAAAGGCTTCCACCTTAATAAGTCAGTCATCATCATCATCAGCAGCAGCAGCAGCCTGGCTACGCCCACTGTAAGGCAAAGGCCTCCAATGTCTCTCCAATTAACCCTGACCTTTGCCAGCTGCGGCCACCGTATTCCCGCAAATTTCCGCCCACCTAACTTTCTGCTGCACCCTGCTACGCTTGCCTTCTCTTGGAATCCACTTTAAGGACCAGCGGTTATCTCTTCGCATTACATGCCCTGCCCAAGCCCATTTCTTCCTCTTTATTTTGACCAGGATGTCTGTAACCCGCTTTTGTTTCCTCATCCACTCCGCCCGCTTCCGATCTCTTAACGTTACACCTATCATTTTTCTTTCCATAGCTCGCTGCGTTGTCCTTAACTTAAGCTGAACCCTCTTTGTTAGCCGCCACGTTTCTGCCCCATAGGTGAGTAGCGGTAAGGTACAGCTGTTGTATACTTTTTCTCTTGAGAGACATTGGTAAACTGCATTCATGATCTGAGAGAACCTGCGATATGCGCTCCGCCCCATTCTTATTCTTCTGGTTATTTCCCTCTCATGATCCGGATCAGCGGTAACTACCTGCCCTAAGTAGACATATTCTCTTACTACTTCCTACACCTCGCTACCGATTCCGAACTGCTGTTCCCTTGTTAGACTGTTTAACATTACTTTGCTTTTCTGCTTGTTAATTTTTAGCCAACGTTCAGCTCTACCAAAGTGGGGAAAAAAAAAAGTAAGACACGGTATATGTGAAAGCAATTTTTTAGGTGAATTTATTGTGGAACGCGCGTATAAAACAGACCATTAGCAACGCACTTTAGCGGTGACGTGTGTTGCGGGGCGCGTCTGCTACAGCGAAAACATTGTGCTTACGGCCAGGGTCATTGTGCTTAATGCTCATCTCCACGTAAAACATAAAGACGCATCTGGCTGCAGCTGCAGTTGCTCCAGATTTTAAAACTGCAGTTCTGTCGACAGCTGGCAATGGTCGCGTCACAGATCTTCTAACTGCATCCTGTCACCGCAATTCATTTCTGCGCGCATTTGTCTCGCGCCGTATATCGTCGCACACACCATCCACCGAAAGCGTTTGTTTCATTTTCCAGAAGTACAACCCACAAATGTTGACCGATTGTCCTCGTCTGAGAAACGTCCTCGATGACACGTTTTACTGTATGCTTTCAGCATCGCACGCTTCGGCCTCTTTGTCTCTCTCCTTTAATACGCCATTTATTGCGCTTTATAATTTCTCTCTTTCCCCGTACGAATAGACGAGTGCCGCGGAGGGGAAACGCGCCAGTTGTTTCGATGCGCGCACGCTCGCGGCGGGCAGCAGCAGCTGGCCGGGCAGTCGTCGCGGCGGTTCCGCCAGTGGCCGACGTGTGGGTTCGCGTCATTACGCAGCCTCCCGCCGCCACCGAAGCAGTCTACATCGCCGCCCTGGGCGCTGGCGTCGACGGTGGCCCAAGGCGCGCGCCGCGGTCGTCGTCGCCTTCTCGCGGTGTCGCGCCCGTGTTCCGCGCACGCCCGGCGGTTCACGCGACCCCCGGCGACAGCAACGGCGGCAGCTGTGCGTGAGCCGGTTGCGCTGCTGCGTGATTGTTTCTTTTTCTTCTTTCGGGAGAACCGCGGCTGACTGACTACGGCCGAGTCGCGCGCCGGTGGTGGTGTTTGGCGCTGGGAACGCTGTGGGCGAGCGCTCGCGCAAGAAGGCACGCGCTCGAAGACGACAACAGAGAGGCGCCCCCCGCTGGTCGGTCGTCTTCAAGAGACAAGAGCAGTCTGAGCAACGAGTATGCTGTCATTCCCGCCCATGGACGACGAGGAAGAGGAGGAAGGCCTGGTGGTCTCCACGCCCGAGACCAGCCCCAAGCACGGCGGCAGCGGCGGCGGCGGCAGCCGATTCGTGCCCGTCGAGACCGAGGCGGCCAAGAAGCCTCGCGGCGTCAAGCCGTTCTCGATCTCCGGCAGCAGGAAGGTGGCCAGGTAACCATGTCCTCCGGGGGGGTCGGACGCAGTCCTGGAATGGCTGTCCCGTCTCGGAGGCTTCGCCACGTCGGCGATGCCTCCTCTAAGCTCCCCCTGGGTGTTCGAAAGAAGGGGCACGGATTCGCAGCATGGGCGTTCTCCGATCGGATTCGTGACGCAGGGCGATGGAGACCCTGACGTCATCGCTATTGTGCACGGGGGAAACGTAGTGCTCGCCGTACTCGCGGCAGCCCGTGTACGCGGCGTCCACATCTCGCGGATAGGTAGAACATCGGCGCGAGCTGGCGCCGTGCAGCGAGCGGCATTGGCGGAATAAAGATTTCCAGCACGACCATCCTCCCGTTGAGCCTGACGTGCAGGTGGCGCCTGGCTCAGCCTGGTGATCGCAGTGTGCTTCGTTTTACCGACGTGTTTTAATTTCCTCAGTCCCCGGTTGTGCAGGTGGTCGCTTTCGAACTCCCCAGCCCTCTCCGCGTGGCGCTTTGTTCGTGTGGGCAGATTTCCTGCCTGTGTGTCCACGTGGTGGTGAGATCTGCGTCTCTCTATCAGGGCCCAAACACGCAGTGCTGGAGCCGTGCACCCCGATCGAGAGTCAGGACCCGAGGGAGCGCGTCTGGCTCTCGCAGCTCGTCTTCCGCGTCGACGTGGCGCTCATTGCGCAGGCGCTGTGAGCAGCAGCAGCTGTGTTCCCCCCGCGCGAGGCAGGTGCGTTTACCCTTGCAAGCGGCAAACGCGATCGGCTTGCGCTGCAGCAGTTTTCCGGCTTGCGAAAGCTCGCGACTGCCCGGGCGCTTTTCAACGTGCGTGCGCCCGAGGCCCAAACTGTGCGTTAGGAGCGTAACAGCGTTCGGAGGCATGCCTCGCCGGTGCCCATGCTTCCGTGCCAGGACGGCGGGCTAGCAACGCACTTCCGCGCCACACGTCGTTGCGCGTTGGGCCACGGCAGCCATAAGCCGCGGTGGTTCCGCCGCATCGTACTACGCCTTCGAGGGGGTAGTTTTGTCGCGCTCTTTCCCAAAGCCCGAGGCGCTGTCCGCAGGCAGAATGGGCAGAACCGCGATGAGGCCCGAGAGGCCCCCGTGGAAGCTGCGCCATCGATCGGCGCGGCTGAAGCGGCGTTCCCGGCGGGCTCCGCGGCGCCCCTCAGTCGGCGCCCGGGCGCTACCGCGTCTGCCCCCGTTTGCGCGGGCCCAGCGTGCCACCCCGCGGGGTCTCCTCGTTGCTGCAGGTGAGCGGGTGTCCTGCAGCGGAGGGTACAGCACGAATGGGGGATTCTGTACTGCGTCCTGCTCGTAGTACGTCGAACTGGCCGAGCGAGACTCTTCCTAACTTTGTGGGTACGGCTTGAGCGCGAACAGAGCGGCTGCGTCTCCGGCATTTCTGGACGTTCTTCGGTCACGGCGAGCGAGTTCTGTGGGGCGCGGTACGATTCTCTAGTAACTGCCGTAACTGCCTGCATGTTTCAGTTAGTGGTCAGGATACTAGTAGTTGCTTTCTGTCGTGCGTTTGTGACTCTAGTCCGCGAGTCTTCCGAGTCGCGCAAACGAGGCTGGCGCATCGGCGCATCTGCCTGCAACTGCCTGTGTTTATCTGCTCCGCATCGAAATGGGAAATTGGAAGGGTGGTCAACAGTAGCTCATATCTACACAATTTCGCAAGCATAAGAATATCGTTATTAATTAAACTGCAGTGTGTTTCACTCCTCGTGCAAATAACCTGCTAGTTGGGTGCATTGCGACTGATGACGGAATCGTATTAGCCTTGCCCAATCGAAGTTCGTGGATAGAATTTGTCTAGTTGTATGCATCTGCATCTTTTAGTGGCATTCGATGTTGGCTTTTGTTTTTTTTTTCTTCAGGAGGCAGAAGTTGGCCTAGAAACTGTAGTAGCACTTGTGCTCTAGCAGTGTTTAACAAATGGGATGCATGCAGACTGGTCGGTGCAGTGTTGTGTGCCCTACTTGGTACAGTCAGAATCAGTGTGAAATTGATCACTTTAGGGCAAACCTCCTGGGACAGAGTGCGCCACCACATTTCTTATTTGCAACAATACAGAACGAAAGATTCAGCCATAGCTGACTCTTTGTTGCAGCATAGTTCACTGCCACTCTTTTAGAGAATGCAGCATTGTCACACTGGAAAAAAATTTGTTGGTTTTGCTGAGTTTGTATGAAAGCTGTCAAGTTCATATTAAGCTGCATGGAAACGATTTTGTATTGTTGAATGCAACAGTGCTGAGATTTGAAGAAGTTCCTAGCTGCAGTTTGCATGTTGCACAGTTGCCACTGATTGGTTTCTTGCCAGGTCCGTGCCTCCACCCTCCTCCACTTTTTATGGAGAAATTGTCAACCATCGACTTTGACACCTTGAAAATTTGAAAAATGCTGTCTTCTCTGGTGAATCTCGGGTGGAATCTGGGCCTCTATCTTGATATTTTTTTCCTTACTGGACCCTGTCATCGCGCGGCCATATTTTATAATGTGTGCTGTGCTTTACTTGCCGGTGCTGATAGTCATGTGCTGGGGTGCTTCTGGTTGGAAAAAATAAGTGAGATTTAGGGCGTTGGGGGTTGCTTTGTGAGGCTGAACTTTGAGCGGAAGTGTGAACATGATTTCTGCAGTGTCAAAGAGACCCACCAGATGGCTGAGGCTAACCAGGAGAAGAACGCCAAACTGAAGGAGGCCCTGGGCATCAGCAACTTTTTTGTGGAGGGCAGTTCCCTGGACCCAGACCGCAAGAACCGTGAGGCCCAAGCAGCTGCTGAGGCCCACAAGCAGCTCCACAGGTAAGGGAAGGCTGCTGATGGAGTGTATGTCCTGCATAGCGGTGCTGAAACGAGTCGCGGACTAAAAAAGTGTGCACTGGAAATCCCTCCTCAGATTATTGAGGTAGTGGTTCTGTGCTGGTCCAGAGATCAGAGAGAGAGAGGGGGTGGGAGGGGGGGGGGGGGGGGGGGGGGGGGGAAGGTAGAAATGGTTTTTTTTTTTTTAGGGCAGGGGTTTCATATGTTATGGGTAGTGGGTTTCGATGAACCATTAGGTTCCTTGCAATGCTTTCTTGAGTTCCTGAGGCACCAAAATTCATGTGTGCCTCAGATCCTACCATGCTGTAATTGCTCGCACCAGGCCGTATCCCCTTTCATCCCCTCATTATTATTGAGGTGCTGTGCATCTGCAATCCGCTTTTTTGTATGCATGTTATTCGGGACAGGATGGAAGCTATGACATGCAGGGGTTTTTCAACACTTTTTGAAAGCTGTTGGGTTTTCCCTGAAGATTGAGAAGACTCTTGTTCTAGACTCCAGAGCATGAACTGGTGGGCGAGTCGGTCAGACATAATTCTTAGTTAACCAGCACAGTGGGACGAGGCCAAAAGGAGAAGACAGGATAAGACACAGCGCTGAACCAATGCTTCGTGCAAATCATGAATACTTGGTTCAGTGCTGTATCTCATGCAGTCTTCTCCTTTTGTCCTTGAGCTGTTGCGCTGGTTCATTAAGAATTGCTTTAGAGCATGCCAGGTTCTGAGGGGATGTCTGAGATTTCCCTATAGAATCAAGCAAACTGGTACAGATTTTTCTGACTTCAGCTTTCGAAAAAAGTCAGCTTTTGGCCTCGATTTTCTGAAAATAATCAGGTCTAGTTTTTTCACTCCTGTCAGGGTACTGGGAAGTTCCCATTGTGTAGAACATAGTGTTTTCAAGATTATGTTGAATCTATTGTTAAAATTATTTCCTGTGGTAGAAAGGTATGACTATTTAGGCAAGCCTGCTTTTCTTTTGTAGGCTTGTGTGTTTTAACAGAGCCAAGCACACAGGTGACTTATATTTTTTTCAAATCAGGTCTAGTTTTTTCACTCCTGTCAGGGTACTGGGAAGTTCCCATTGTGTAGAACATAGTGTTTTCAAGATTATGTTGAATCTATTGTTAAAATTATTTCCTGTGGTAGAAAGGTATGACTATTTAGGCAAGCCTGCTTTTCTTTTGTAGGCTTGTGTGTTTTAACAGAGCCAAGCACACAGGTGACTTATATTTTTTTCACTTTGAATATACGTGCCTTGTTTTTGAACTATGCTGCACTACTCAGTGGTAGTTAAAAGCTCGTTATGAGTCATGGAATGACTTCATTAAAGCCCATTGCTGCTAAAATTTTTATTGTAATAGGCTGTCAAAGGCAGGGTAACATGATTCAAGTGCTGATTTTCATACAACACTGTCCTCATACTTGGCTACGTGGTGGAGATGTAATGGAAACCTTTTCACTTTGGTTTATTTATTTATTTATTTATTTATTTATTTTATTTTTTTGAACATACTGCTAGCCTTTTTTGAGGCTGTTGCAGGAATGGGTACATGTTGGTTTTCTTTTTTAGGTACATCACAAAAAAATTCACAAAGAAGGTTCACACAACTGAAATAACATTTAAAAGGAATAAAGGTACATCACAAAAAAATTCACAAAGAAGGTTCACACAACTGAAATAACATTGTAAAAGGAATAATCATGGAAGACAGTTTCAAAATGCAAGGCGCAGTATTAAACAGCACAAAGCACAGTGTAAAAAATATTTCTACAAAAAAGTACATGCAATGCCTTACTAAGTTCAAATAAACAATTATGACAGGTGACAAAGAAAACTACTGAGAGATTCAGCGCTAACAACATTTGTAGGTAACATATTCCATTCCCTAATTGCTTGCGGAAAAAATGAATAACGAAAGGTGTCAGTATTGAATTTTTACTCTGTTAAATGCTGTGAGTTTCGTTCTGGTATTGCGTTTTGGTGAAGGAACTAAGTAGCGTTCAGAATCTATTTTAAGAGCATCGTTTAAGAGGAGAAAGATGAATTTAACGCGCGAGGTTCGGGCACGGTTACACTGAGTGGTTGAGAATGCTGCACTTCAGTAAATGGCGAACTTTGCATGTCATTTTGCACCAACTTCGCACGTGTGTACAAGTACAGCGTTAGCCTACACTGACCGCTGGTATAGTGTAAAGCATTGTAAGGATATGGTCGTAGATATTTTATATTGAAACGGAAAAGAATACTGCAAGCAGAGAGCTCATGCTAGCATTGGTGCCTATCATTACACAGTGTGAGTTAGGAAGCACCAGCGGCATTTTTTCTTCCATAAAGGGTTTGCTTGTCTTTTCTGATGTTCTTGCGTGTGTGCCTGTGTGCTCTTCCTTACAGTCTTGTCCCCGACTCTGAAAGCTCGCCTGAGCCCGAGCAGAAGAGCAGGAAGAAAAAGAAAAGCGAAAAAGAGATACAGAGCAAAAGGCAAGTTGGGCAGCGGTGTAGAATCATGCCTCTAGTTTTGGAGCTGTTGCTTGTGAGTAGTGCATGTGGGCTTTTTCTCTTAGCACTAGTTGCAGCCTTGTCTTGGTGAGCAAAGTCGTCGTCGGGGCTCAGTGGTTATGGTGCTTGGCTGCCAACCCAAAAGATGAGAGTTCAATCCTGACGTGGCGGTCGCATTTTGATGGAGGCGGAATGTGTGGCGTGTTATGTCAGTGCACGGCAAAGAACGCTAGGAGGCTGAAATTATCCGGTGCTCTCCACTACAGCGTCCCTCATAGCCGAAGTTGCTTTAGGACGTTAAACCTTCACAAAACCTCCATAAAACTCCATAAAACCTTATTTCGTGAAGCTCACACTAGCAAGATGCATATTAGCTAAAAGTACTATGAGCAGTGCGTTAACAGTTGAATTTGACCGTAGTAGGAGGAATTCAGTACATTTAGTGGTACAAAAAGAACACAGGATGGGTGATGTCTTCTTACAACCTTTTATTCACGAAAACAGAGGTCCCCAATTAGAAGCCATAAACTCAAGCGTCAACCATTTGTGCATTAATATTTTCAGAATGTGAGTTGCACATATGATGGCAGTGAAGAACACAATAATTGTAAATTCTGCGTGATAAAAATTGGGTAGAACACATTGGTATGCGCTGCAACAAAGTTCCTGATCACATGATTCCTTCCTCACACACATGCTTTCCTGAATAGCATGCAGCTGTGAGAAAATCCTTGTCCTGTGTTCTGTTTGTCGGGCCGAGTTTGTCTTGCTGCGAACAATTCCCAATTCGCCCAGCTGCCACTTTTGTTGAGCCTGCCACTTTTGTTGAGCCTGTATTTGCGGCTATTGCTTGTTTATGTAATGTGTTCCACCTCGCCTCATATGTTGTTGCCTCAATTATGAAATGTTTATGCCATGACCGAAATATCTACACTGTGCTTTTGTCTTTGTGTTAGTAAAAGAAACCCTGGTATTTACAGGGCCCAGTTGGTGAGTAGTCCTGCCTTGGTTTTCCTTTTTTTTCTTTTCTTCTTCTTCTCCTCCCGAGCATCCTTCTTTCCCTCTGTGCTCGTGTTCTGTCTCACACACTGCTGTAGTAGTGCCTGCGTAGTTCTCTCTGTCACGCTTCCAGACTGTGTGTGTGTGCCACCTGCCTGCTTGCTTAGTCACTGCCCGAGGGCGTCCACTGACCGCGCTGTGGTCTTGTTGTGCCGCTGCGTAGGAGTCCATCTCCTGAGCCGCCCCCCAAGAAGAAGAAGAGCTCGTCCTCTTCCGCCACCAAGAAGCAAAAGCGGGCCAGGCAAGTCCCCGCTGCGGCCCCATATTGTGTCAGGCCGTGGCCACTGTGCTCTCTGGGCATGTTGGCGGCACTCCGAAAGGCGACACTGCCCAGTCGGTGCTAGTTAATGCATGACAAATTCGTTTTAATTAGTGTAGCAGAAGCTTTGGTGCATGTGTATCGTGCAAGCATAGATTTAGGCTGGAATTTGGCCTTGTTTCACTGCCTCCCTGGTTGCAGACTGCAGAAACCGACCGCCAATTGTGTTTCCGACCGTACCCTTAAGGGTACACTGAAACACATCTGTCCAGTTTTTGTTCTTAGTAAAATGTCTGTGTCCCTATGAACATTTATACCTTGCAGCGAGAGATGTATTTGTTGCTGAGATATTTGGAGTTCAAAAATGGAACCCCACTGTTCAGTTCAAACTCTTGTCATTAGTAACAGCATTGAGTGCAAAAGGGGAGACTGTGATGACTTGTCTGGAAGTGAATGGCAGCATAATCTACCCTCAGAAATGTGAAAAAAAAAAAAAATGCTTTTGATCTCGCCACAACCTGGCTGTGAAAATGGCACCTAGGCACCTGCATCTCATTTCTTGGTCTTTTCGAGCATATGAAAGCTCAGTATTTGGTGGTCGTAATCTTTGTCATTAGAATATAGTTAACAAGTCGATGTCAGTTTGTCCTCTGTATTCCTGTAAGATCTTGGTGTCCAGGTATAATTTGCGCCATTCTCTGTGTTAGCTAGTGGTTCTTGAATTGTTCTTTCTAGCTCTGAGTGTGTTCTGTAGGAACTGTGTGGAGTGCATAAGTGTGTAAAAGGCTTGCATTGGCCACTGCGACAGCTTAGTGGTGGCGGCGTTCTGTTTGAGGTTGAGGCAGTGGGCTTATTTTTGGCTGCAACGGTTGCGTTTTGACGGCAGCAGAATGCGAGTACTCGAATGCGCTAATATTCTTGTGCACAGCAGAGGACACTGTTTGGCCAAAATTGATAGAAAGCACGCTGCTTCTTGATGCATCGTAGCCTGACACTATTTTGTAACATAAAAAATCACTTTTTTCTTAATTAATCAGGGCTGGTGGTATTGCTTTGCAGGTCAGAATCTCCAGTAGTGAAGCATCGAAAGAGCAAGCCTAAGAAAAAGCAGGCAGCAAAGACCAAAAGGAAGTCTCGCAAGAGGTGCGGCTTGTTCTCTGTCTCCTAGTTTTCCATCCCACCTGGATGGTTTCAACTCGAAATGACATCTTGAGTACAGCCATCAAGGGCATCTCTGCACACTTTGCGGCCATCTCAGTCGTAGTTGACTGCAAGAAACATTCTTGTTTTGCATATGGCTTCTGGTAGGCCTTGTTTTTTAGCTTCAGTTTTTGTACAAGGCTAGTTAGCTGTATTCAGCAAACAGTTTTGGAACCGACTGGTCCGCAGTCATAACTGGTATATCATATGGGGAGTTAAATGGGGGTATAATATATTATCCCGCTGCTGCGGTGGCTCATTGGTTATGGTGCTCGGCTGCTGACCCAAGTGACGCGGGTTCAGTCCCGGCTGTGGCAGTTGAATTTTGATGGAGGTCAGTGGGGAGGAAGCAAACCAAAGGGGACTGAGTGGAGAGAGTCCCCACACATACCATAACTGGCAGCCATGATTGTGAAAGTGCATTTTGACAGTGTCCCAATGTTGTGCCTGCTTAAACGAGTGCAGTCTCTAGTTTTCCACTTTGCTATATAGTAAGAAAGGGACGCAAATATCTCCGGAAGCATGTCTGTTTCTTAAACTTTCCGGCAGCCCTGTGGCCGAGAGCCGGCGCAAGCGTCCGCGGCGCTCCCCGTCTGAGTCCAGCAGCTCAGCCGACCAGAGCAGCGATGAATCTACGGAGACGTCATCGGAAGACAGCGAGTCTTCCTCGTCGGAGGAGAGCAGGTGGCTTATTTTTTATTGGTTCTTGCCCGTTCAGTCCAGACTATTTAATGAGGGGCTTTTTTTTCCCCTACTACTTGCATCCCTGCATGAATAGTTGCCTGTGCTTCTCTGTCCATGCTTGTGGAGGGTTGTCAGGTATTGCCTGAATGCATTGACAGGCAATCATTGCTTTTAAAAATGAAGAGAGCACAGTTCAAAAGTGACAATTTGGTCTTTCCTCTGTGCAAGTTCATCTGTCTTTTAACTCAGAAGCGATCAGTGCCCTTAAAAACTGCAGCTGAGATACCCTTTTTTTTTTTTTGGTCCATGCATGACCAGCAGTACTTGCTTACAGCTCTGGGATTCTTGCCTGTCTTGTTTGTAGTTTCTCAGGTAACCTGAGATTAAGATTAGACACCTTTGTAGTGCTATGTTGTCAGCTTCTAGGTACAAATGAATCTCTCATTCCACGTATCTCACCACTATTTTCAGCATGCGCACTCCAAGTATGTAGTATGTCAGATGCTATGTTGTAATGTCAGTGTGTTTCTGTCGAGGTGTTTGGAAATGGCCTGCAAGTGCAGCATGTGATGTATATAAGGTGTTCCATTGGTGTCACTCTAACAGTGGCAGAGCATCAACGCACTGGCTTGAAAACCAGTTTACAAGAATTTCCAATCGTGTTTATGACTGGACGTTGTTCTGTGGCGTCCTAAGCTTGCAGCTCCAACGCAGGAAAATTCCTTAGGCTTCTTTTTTGCGCACAAAGAAATTCATGGTAATGGCTGGTCTAGGGGTAGAAATTCTGCTCGTCTCTGGGCGCTGGAGGTTGTAATGGCCTGTTCTGTCCTCCCAAATGGGTTAAGCAGCATGTCATCTGTAAAGTGCTGTTTCAAGTGTACTGTACAGTCCTCCTCACTGCTTATCAGTTTTGATGTGGTCTGTTCATTTTGCCTCTGCTTTTGCATGTGAAAGCTTTTACTTCCCTTGCCTGTCTGGCATGGCTTTGTCACAAGTGCTTGTCTAGCCTTCAGTGCTAATTTGCTGTGTTTTGATTGTATAGTTATAACACAATATGATACTTGAAACTCGATTCAGCGTGAAAAGGGGGTAGGCTTGCAGTTGTAAAGCTGTCAAGATATCTGCAGAAGACCCTCTTGTTTTGCTTTTTTGTAATTTGCAATTCCATTCATTCTCACTTACATCCTCATTGATTTTTTCCTTACCCTGGTTTGTTTCTCTTACCTTGGGGAGCGTACTGTGTCCCTGATTGTTGAAGATTACAACACGAACCTGCATTCTGCATGTTCTTAGTCTTGCAAGCAAGCTGTGTCTTAAAGTGTCTGACCTGTGTGAAATTGACTGCTATCTCTTAGTGTATTATCTGAAGGTTTGTCAGTTTGCTGGGAACTGATGACCATCGTGTTTATTATCCGTGCCATGCCTTGTCGTACTGTGCTTGTTTGAGGAGTGGTTTCGGCAGAAACCATTTTTTTGCTTTATGTTGGCTTTCTTGGATTTTTATTCATTTAAGTTGCTACCAACACACTTCCAGATAGGCATTTCACACTCATGCTTTGCTGCGGTGAGTACAATCGTATCTAGAGTCTTGTGTGCTTCCTTGCAATTAAGCTGCAGTGCATCCCTTGCATGTTGGGAGAGAGCGTGCCTGCATAGCATGGCCTGCTTTACTTGAGGTCCTTTTCATTTTTTCCCTTTTTCTGCTTTTTGCATATCTCTGGAGCTCTTCTCTCTTTGTTATTGTTGTTTTATGCCACTGTCAGTATCCTTTTTAATTTGAGCGTGTCCGCATGAGTGCAAAATATACTGTTCAGCAGGAGCAGGGCAGAGGGTCACCTTACTAAATTCATAAAGCGTGGTCCGTTTATTTCTTTCTATATGATTATTTGTATGTACAGATTCACGGTGTTGTCAGAATAGAGCAGGCTTTTAATTTGTGTATTGCTAAGTAGCTGAGTTAAAGGATGTGTGTATGCAGACCATGTCATGCTGCTGTCTGGTGGAACTGTGCACCTAGCTGCTGCAGCGCACTGCTAGCTTCCTTGGTAAAAAAAAAAGAAAGGCAAAAGTCACGTTCGTGGTGTGTCATTGTACATGCGAAGACAGTGCTGCTTCCTGTGGTATGTCCGAGGGCCCATTGCCTGTGCATAGCCACACTGAGTGGTGTTTGCTGGGTCACTCATTGCGTTGCTTATTCTGTGCTGTGTGCGAAGCGTCTGCATTAGCGGGGTCCATGCCATAGTGGAGGACCAATGACTGCTCTGTTGCCAGATATATATCTATTTGCTAACAAGTTACTTGTTATCAAAAGCCACAGGAAAAGCATGTTTGCATTGTAGAGAGTAGGAAAAAAGGTGTGCCTAGTGTTCAGTCAGGGCTATTGCTGCTGCTGCGACTTTGGTGTCTGGCTTTGCCAAGTCGCCTTGTCCATTCTGAGTGGCGGTCGAGAAACTTGATTCTTTGAAAGAGTTCCAAGTCATGCATGAGTACCCCTCCTCCCCCCTTTTATAATTGCAGGGATTGTTTGAAGCAGAGGGTATGTGTGAGTGGCTGATTCTGATTTTCTTGTCCTAGACTCAGTGGTGTAGCAGTGGCATGCTTAAGATTGGTCTCCTTAGATTGCAACCCACCATACTGATGTTGTTGTTCTAAGCCCCGGCTGCACAGGCCTAGTGGCAAAGCTAACTTGGCTTCGCAAGTTTTGACAGAATGGGCCTTGGGCAACAGCCTAGAACAGATATGAGCAGAACGTTGCCATTCCCGCAAGTTTCATCTCTAGTTTTTAAATTAATGATTAAATGTTCAGATATCTCACTGAACCTAATCTCCTCACCTGTGTTACAGTGAAAATTGTCTTTCTCTTTGTTCAGTCGTCTCATTTTTTAACGCTTCAAGCCATGAGGTGAGGAGCACCAGTGTGACTCTTTCTTGGCTGGTGCTTCGTTTTGTGCTGTCAGATGATTTTGCACCTGTAGTTTCTGTAGTGTTGTCGAGTGAAGATGGGCACATCTGCTCATGTAACTTAACTGCGTTACTTGTGTCAATGGCAAAACATTTTGTTAGTATATGCGCTGTTATTTTAGAATTACAGCTAGCCATTGCAGCTATAGTCGCATCATGAATAGTACCTCCGCTTGCCCTGGAACTGTTCGACGCCAGTTTTGAACGGCACGCAGCTACATTGGTCTTGGTCTTCCCTCTTTCTGCTTGCAGCCCAGAGCGAAGCAGGCAAGACCACAAGAAAAAGTCGAAGCGACCCCACCACAAGTCAGTCAAAGAGAGCAGCAATTCAAAGTCTCGCAAGTCGCGCAAGGACCGGCACAGTGACGGCAAGGTGGGCTCGGGGCACAACTCTTTTTTGGGGGGGCAGTAACAGAAGACGTGGCTGGTCATCTTTTTTCCCTTCCTCCTACATCTTGTTCCTTCCACCTGCCTGCAACATTTCTTTTCTGTTGTTTGTTGTTTTTGGATGCGAACATGTCATTTTGTGTTGTGTTCCCTCCCAACAAAAATTTTCGGGGATGAAATTTGTAAACTTGAATTTAGAGCCTTTTGCTGTAGATTTTGTGGCTACTGATTATAGGTGGCTGTTGCTTTGTTTTGTAATGTAGGCTAGCTAGTTAGTAGTGGACAGTTTTCTTAAGATTGAGCATTTTCCTAAAGATACACTGTGATCAGGAGCAGCGCGAGCGATGATTTCAAAGGAGCAGTGACAGAAAGTGAGAAATTCTTTCTTTTTAAACCATTGATCCAGAAACAGCAGGTAATGTTACTTAATTACTCATGCATGCGCTATGCATCTTTGACTGCTACAGTGGTGGTGAATTGGCGATGGTCGCTAGGGTGCGCTGAGTAGGTGCTACTGAGAGCTGTTCTGGATCACTTTCTCTTAACATTCTTTGCAATCTTATCATGGCTTCATACTTTCCAAACAAGAACCTGTATGTGAATTATGTGGAGACATGGCAACAGCACAAAACACCTTATTCTCTCGTACGAAACTCTAGAAGGTAAGGCAAAAGTTTCTCATGTAGTTTTCTTTGAAGAACGCATTTCATTCTGCTCCAGCTTGCTTCTCTTAGAAAATGTAGGTGTAGGTACTGAACAGATCTTTTAGTTTCCTAAAAGAAGGAAACTTCAAACTAACATGTTAGACAGTTAGTTCCCTCACTTCAAGAAACACATTTACCTTGTGTGTGGTGCATGATAGCCTTAGCTGCTCAATGTGCCATAAAGCCGAACGCAAACGACAAGGACTTTTCTTGCTGTATTAATCAAACACAAATAATTACTTCTTTCTGTCCTCTGGCATTCAGGATGACGACCAGGTAACGGCAGTGACATGCCTATCTCACTTGTCTTTTTAATGCTGGAATGCGGTACGCGTGTTGCCCATCTGGCTACTTTTCTCTCTCTCTCTCTCTCTCTCTCTTTCGGTGGATTCTGTTGGTGGCGCTGCTAATTAAAAGGGTTTTCAAGAAAAGAAGCCCTCCTTTAGAAAGGACTAGGAGGGGGTGGTTGGGGGTAGGGGGTCTCATAGCATGTCCGCAGTGCCTGTTCTTGTGTTTGTGAGCATATAGCCTAGCTCTTCCGGAGGGCAGTGTAGTAGAAGAGCCTATGTGAGGATGTTTGTGCATGCCCTACTGTTGAGGAAGGTTTGCTGTCTCTCTGGATTAAAATGTGTGCCGCCCTTCTGTCTTGATGCCTTGGTCGCTTGCACATAGGAGGCACAGCCAGCGTAAGTACACACGAAACAATGTCCTCTGCCCTGAAGCCTGTTTTTCTGTCCGCTCGGCTCTCTTGTTTTTTTTGTGCCCTGATGTGGCCCAGTGGGGGGTGGATTGGGATGGAGGCCTGATGACTGTAGTGTGCTGACACACACATGCGCCACACGTGCTGGGCTTGCCCACAAGGCTTGGGTGGGACGTCACCGGGAGAGGCAGCCTGCATGACCGGGCACATTTTGTGTTCACAGCCGCACGCTCGTCTCTCCCAGTCTCTGTGCTCTTGCTCTCGTTTGTTGGCATGTCTTCAGTTGCAGCACTTTTTCATTCATCCGCTCTTGGGGCTGCACCTTACGTTATTAGTATTATTTTTAATTTCTCGGACTGCCTTTATGGAATTCGAGAAAAAGATGGCAACATGCACATGTTGGCAGTTCAGAAAGTGTACACAAGCAGTTAGAAACTTTTTTGCTTTTGTTTTCACATTGTTCCTGTTATCACCTTCACAGTTTCGGTTTCAAAGACTAAATTAAGCGAGAGATTTTCCTGGGGTCAATTCAAGGGCCAGTTTTTGATCATTTGAAGTGGATTAGTGCGGGATGCACAGTTAGCCTTTATACAGTAAAAGCTTCTTTCTTAATTTTACTGCTATTAATTTGGAAAACTGGGTAATTCGAGCTGCTGGCACGGTCCCGGCTAATGTTCCTGTTATTCTATCGCATTAGATGCTCACTAATTCAAACGCCACAGATCTTGCACCGTTTCAATTAATTCAAATGGGCTCCTGAAAAGGGTGGTGCATTCCGGTATGGCCGGCATGGCAAGCAGTCTGCGAAATACTTACTCAAAACTGAATTTGCTGACCCGAAAGACACGGGTTCGATCCCGTGTCTTTCATTTTGGAGCTGTTCTGCTTCAAAGCTCTGACAGCGTGCACGCCATAAAGCATTGATGGAAATGCGAGAAATGATAATCAGCGTCATCACACTGTTCTCATCTCAAAAGCAGGTGACCATTGCCCAGTCTTGAGCCAATTAAATTTACTGCGATTGAAGCAGTTCTTGTCAGTTTTTTTGGGATCATTCCATAATTCGAGCCTCGGATAATTCATTTTTTCCCAGTCTCTTGAAATTCGAATTAACGAGCTTTTACTGTGCCCACATCGAGCTTGTTGGGCTGTTATCCTCTCTTCAGCTTGTGCATTGGCCTCCTGAAAGGAAGCCGTGTAGCAAAGGGGACTAGCTCTTAACCTGAGCCAGAGAGTCCGTTACTGTTGTTCGCAGTTGCAGTGTTGAGTTTCCCTATTGCATCTGAGCGCTGGCATTCTGGGCCAGTTATCATTCCAGTAGAGTTTAGCTACTTGTTCTAGTTCACAGCATACCTTGACTTGAGGTACGGAAATAGCATTTGCTGCCATTGTGCTGTTCAAAACATTTGCTGGTGATCCCACTACTATCTCTGCTTTTCAGACTTGGCCAGTGCACAGGAGCTTGCTTGCATGTCATATTGTGTGTAATTTTCCATGCGGCTTCTTGTGCAGCTGTGGTGATATTCCAGGTGCATTGCAATGCAGGCAGATATCAGATGGGAAGGCCATGTGCTTTAATGAAATGACAACTGTACAAAGGAGTCCTTTAACAGAAATCCCTGTAGTTCATGTTAATGGCTTCCTGTAATGCTTGGGAGCAGCAGGCGTTGGTAACTGGCGGGGAGCACCAATACTTGTGAGAATGCAATCCGTATCATGTTAATGGCTTCCTGTAATGCTTGGGAGCAGCAGGCGTTGGTAACTGGCGGGGAGCACCAATACTTGTGAGAATGCAATCCGTATCTTATTTGCTTGTTTTTTTGCACATGGCACCCGCAATGAAATCTATTCGAGAAGTCAGTTGTGCATGGGTATACTGTAGGCTTGTGCAAATATTCGATATTTGATTCGATCCAAGTGTTTGGTATTCCACTTTCACGTGGCCAGGCTGACTAAATAATGACACGAACTGCTACCTGTCCTGTAGTTTCGGATTCCGGTGTGATGCATATTTCGGAGCTTACCTGAAGTTTTCTGCCCCGCTACCTATTGCTCGTCTGGCAAAGGAAGCGGTTGCCAGCATGAGGGCCTGGGTACATGGCGTGCAGTTTCAATTTTCGTTAGCGGAATCGGTTTGAGGACGAATTGGCAGTTTTTTTGTTGTTCTTTTTGGCATGTGGAGCTTTACGGATCTCTGCCAGAACAGGCACCAGCATGAGGCACATAAACACCTGTGGCTCGGACGGGCCTACCTCAGACAGACGCAGTCAATAGGCCTGCTTTGCGTGTAGGTAGACTACCCCAATATCGGATGGCCATTTTTGCAGAAGTTCAACAAAGATTAATGATCAGGACAAAGGGTCAGTGTACTCTTTTTTTTTTTTTTTTTCTTTTCATGTAATAGCCTTGTAAGGTAGAAAAATACATGGGTTTGAAAATGTCTGTTGTGCAGTTCAGCTTCTTTTATGTGTCAGAAGTATTCAAAATAGTCACTTTAAAATTATTTGAAGGGAATTGCTATTCGCTTCGAACCGAGAACAACTGTTTGCACAAGCCTAGTTTACTGTTAAGGGCTAAGAGCATAGTTTATAGGTACTGCTATAAATAAAGTGACGAGGAATGGGATACAGTGTTACGGTTTTGCAATGCAGAGATGAAAAATAGATAGTCACGTGTCCTGTGGACAACTGCATTTTCTTCCATGGGATCAGAAAGTGGACCCCTTTAAACAAGCATTGCCCTCAATGAATGCGCTAAGCACATTCATGCATTGTCTGGTTATGTGGTGATGCATTGGCACATCTGGTCACATATTTGTCACAATTTGGGGTTGCTTTTTTTTTGCAGTCATTACCCTGGCAGGTCCTTGTCCTTGCGTTGTGGATGTTTAGCATGTGTAGTAATTCGCTAAAGTGCCAGGTGTAATATAAGGACAGGAATTGTTAGCAGTGACAGCAGCTTGCCAATCTCTTTGGCTAGAATTGGAATGCTATATTGGCTAGAACTGGCTAGAAAGGCTGGTCCTGCGCTTCTCCTAGCCATTGGTAGTATTGCAGTCTAGTTTGATTTGGCCACATGTATTACATAAGTGGATGCCTGTCTTACGAAGAAATGAAGCTGCTGTCATTGCAAGCAATGTACCTACATGCCAAAGCTGCGGAAGTCAATTGGGAAATGCTGGTCTCTTGGTCACTTGTTCTGTTGGAGGTGGCCCATGATGGTTCGGCATGTGCTCGGTACAGTGGGGTGGGGTTTCTGAAAGAGTCTGGGTGCCCGGTGCAGAAGTGGCGCCGCGAGGAGGAGGAGGAGCGCCACCGGAAGGGAGGAGGTGTGGCGCTGACCTCCTCCAAGCACCGGCGGCCGCACAGCAGCGACAGTGAGAGCAGCCAGTCCGAGCCGCCGGCGCGCAGCAGCCGCAGGGCCAAGGCATCCAGCAGTGACTCCGAGGACGACACACCCCCAAAGAGCCGCCACAGGAGGCACGCCGCCAGGGCAGCCAGTGGCAGCAAGAAAAAGCGGTCCTCCCGCAAGTCCAAGAAGGAGTCGAGCGAAGAGTCGTCCTCGGAGGAGTCTAGCTCTTCGGAGGAAGAGGAGGAGACACGGAAGAAGTTAGTCATTATCCTCACAGAGCTTTGGCCTGCCTTATTTCCATGCATCTTTTACATATGTAACATTAGTATTGGACAGCATGTGAGTCCCTGTAGCTTGTAAAGTGTGCACAGGTCACAGCATTACAGCTTACTACATAGAACATGCTTTTGCAGCTATACTTGTATAGCTTCAATTTCTTGGCAGTTTACTGCTCTTTGGATCATCAGATTCCGCATAGGGCCACAGACGGCGATGGTTGGCGTCCTGTGTTTTCCATGAAAAGGTTCCAGTGTGTCCACCAGCTTCCTGCAGGCAAAGCTCTTTGGTTCCGTGTGCAGGCCTAGCAAGGTGTCTCGAAGTGGTGATGTGGACCGCCATCGTGCCAAGGAGATTGTCAAGGAAAAGAAAGAACCAAAGCCTAGCAAGGCTAACAAGGACAAAGAGAAGATCAAGGACCGCGACGACAATGATGAGCCAGAGGTCACGGCCATTGACAGGCAAGCCTCCATTGCCCCTTTTTGGGTGGCTGACTTCAGAGATATCTCAAGTTTACTGTAGCCGCTCTGGTATGGCACCCTCTCCATACATGCACTGAAATCTGAGCTCTCAGCGTCAGTTAAGAGGCGTGTAAGTACTGCTAAGCTGAATGTCTTAGTTTTCCATGTGGCGACGGTGTCGCTCATCTCACATTTGACTTAAACACATTGATAGCACCTGTTTCAGTTAGCCACATATTGGTGGCTTATGTCTGTCTGGAATGTGAGAAGTTTGCTTCTGTTGATCCCAGTGCTGCACTAAATGGAAGCATGCCTCGTTTCTCTGCTACCGCAGTCCATGCAACCTTGCATGTTTTACACAGAACAGGAACACCACCCTGAATGAAAGTGATGGAATGCATGTGGCAGGTTCAGATAACCTGCTACCATACTGGTGAAGCTTTTACTGGGCAAAAGTCTTACACGAGTTTTCTCTGCGGCTTTCTTTTTCTCTTTACATCTTTCAGGCGTTCCAAAGAGCCCAAAGAGCACAGTCCTCGGGTGGATATCCCGTCTCCCAAGCAGCAACAGGCGCAGCAGCAGACGCAGCAGCCCAATGGGCACTCGTCACGTCCTGCTCCTCACCGAGCCACCTCTAGATCCCGTTCCAGGTAGAGCCTCTGGCTTGGTTTGCATGCAACCCATGAGAAAGCCCCAGTGGGGAAGTTAGCATGCAATGTCGAAAATGCCCAAGTGGGAGAGCAGGAGGCCCCTAACAGGAAAGTAGAGGTGGCAGAGAAGATGGGAAGTCAGAACAGCCACTGTGCCCGCAGCAAGCTCTCTACCACCATTCCTTTTTATAACGAGGCTTTGGAGTGTTCTGAACTGAGGGCTAACCTTGATGCTAACAGTCTTATGCTTCACTGTTCACTTCAGATAAGGTGAGGATTAGCAAAACACCTGCACTAGTGGCGTCAGCAGTGATAAAGGCAGGATGATGAAGCGTGATGTATTGAGTGAACAGTCTGTGCTCTGAAGAGCACCGCCTTTTTTTGTCTATTTATAGCCTTGGCATAGCTGCATGGCTGCCATGCACTTAGCTGCTGCTTGTTTGCACAGGGACAGAAGGAATCTGCTCGGGAGTTACTTGAAGTGTAACTACTCTTAACTACTTTGCACAGCGGAGAACATGCGGCAATGTACTCGCATACACATGATGGAATGGCCATGCTTCAACCCGAAGGGAATGTCAGGACAATTAGAACTTCATACTGACATTGGAAGCTGGTCCTTGGTGAAACCAAGTTATATATACAGTCGAGTCCACTTTAACAATATTCAAGTGCCACGAAAATTTCATTGTTATAACTGATAATTGCTATGAACGGTTGCACAAAAAAAAAGCATAACAACTGCAAAGAGGGGTAACGGACAGTAAGTGACATGCGAGCTCCTCCGAGGCATCGTTTTGGTGGCCCCGAAAGGGACCTTGTAAAAAATACGAGAAAGTTGCCGTGGCCGCCTCTCAGCTTGAGAAAACCCAAAGAAACTCTGGGGTGAAATCGCCGCAAGCATCTTGCCACGTACTTCTCACCGGCTTGCACGAGACAACCCCATGTCCGTCAGCCTTAGTTCCCTCACGCAAAGCTTGCCGACATCCTTCTCCATGGCATCCAGGTACTCCACGTAGTGTAGTGCAGCGGAAGGTCCCTCGCGAAAACGAAGCCCCGGAGGGACTGACACCGTTGGTTGCGATAGTGCATACTTCTTAACTAAGCCGCACACTTTCTTACTGTCTTTGTAGTCCTTCACGATTCTGCACTTCGTCTCCAAATCGATAGCTGTGCGCTTTCTTTTCATCGGCAGCGTTGTCTGATAATCAGCTGGCGTATCAGCCATCTTCCGTTTTGGGCGGAGATTCAAATGAGATGGAGAAACCACGTGGCCAGGAACAACTTCGACGCAATCAACTAACACAAACAATCAAATCCGTTGGCAGAACTGTGCAGAATGAGGGAAGAGCAAGCAGCAGGCTGTAGCGCTGTCACGTGTTGGCAAGGTCCATTCATGTTTCGGATGGTGGCGCGGCGTAGAGCTATGGGCGCAGCCCATTTGTGTTCGCAGGGGTGAAAGGGTGGCGGGAGAGAGGCACGCGAGACTGGCGATGCGGAGAAGGCTGGAAAGCAGGTTCTGTTGTATGAGCATGTGCCGGGGAGGTTGCAGCGGCTGTAATTTTTCTTTTTTTTTTCTTTTCAAGGATTTCGCATTTCACTACCTTTTGGCACGAGCGTTCAGGAGCCAGACTTCATTGTTATAACCAATAATGTGGCATGGACGCATTGTAGTAAGCGGGTACTTTACCATAGAAAACATACAAAAGTGGACAGTGCAGCAGCTTCTCATTGTTGGAACCAATATATTGTTAAAACCGGTATTGTTATAAGTGGGCTGGACTGTAGTATAAAGCTCTGTAGGAATTTCTGTGCACGGAAAAACGAACAAATTGCCAGGCAACTTTATGTTTCTTATATTGTGAAATAAGTTCATCATGTTAGTTTTTTTTTTCACAAAAACTTAGTTGTTTGTTATGGAGGAATATTTGTTGCAGTATTCTGTATAATTGGTTAATGGGTAATCGGCAGCTGTACTGGAACTGTAGCTGAAATTTTGCTTTAGTAGGGCTCAGACATAACTTACACTGCTTGCCTCGTCTTTTTGCAAAGTGTGCTTCAGCAGTGCGCCCTACCGTCTGCCCGCAGGTCTCGAAGCAAGGGTCGGCGGCATTCATCGTGGGATTCACCACGTCGTCGCCGGAGGGACTCTCGCTCTCCATCGTACAACTCTTACCGCAAGTGAGTTCAGCAGCTCTCAATTGAACCAGCCCTAGTTGGTGCACTTTGACAGAGCAATTTCGATGAGGATGCAATTTGGCATCTGCCATGATGCTGTAAGAGTAAAGGGTAGGTGTGAGCCTAATTGATGCCACGGGGCCAATCTGATCCCTTTTGCCTGAGCTGTTTTTTGTTTTCAGATATTACACAGCCTCAAGGAATTTTCCTAGAAGGGGTCAGTGCCAAACTGATTAAAGTCACTTGCTTTAGCTGATCTTGGAACAGCGTAAGCAGGGCATGGGCACACTGAATAAGTGGTCCTTGGTTCAGCAACTTTATCTTGATGATTTTTTGTGCCTCCTGCTTAGTGGTTACTGACCCTAACATACCAGAGGGGACTTATGTGCAGTGCTTTAAATGCCACACGCGTGAGGCACCGTCGGCCTGGTAAGGTTTTGCCCCTTTATACATTTTTATTGTGCTGTCCATTGCTGCCTCAGCTAGTAAGCAAAGCGAGCATCGAGATCAAGAGACCACTCGAGCATTATGAAGCGAGCATGGTTTTGAAGCTTTCATTCCTTTTCCAGCAGGCTTCCAGGCCATTTGCACCAGTGCCAGCAAGGCAATCATAGGGTGCTTTTAATTATTTATGGTGGAGCTTTCGATTTCCTGTGACATCTTTACATGCAGATTTGGATCGTGTTTGCATGTGCGGTACTTTGTTTTTGCCACTACACTGCCCTTTTTTGAGTGGTGACCAGCATTAGCTTTAGGGAATTATGAGCACACCTATGCCTTGTTCAAGTGTAGTAGTAGTGCAGTGAAAGCTCGTTAATTCGAACTTCATTAATTCGAGTTTTTGGATAATTCAAACTGTAAGATTTTGGTCTATCCAGGCTCCATTGGAGTCTGTGTAGAAAACATGGCCCGTTAATTCAAACATGAATGGGTTGCACCACCAATAATTCAAACATGTCCCGAGCACGTGGCGAACCAAGCAATGCTCCCACGAGGCTGCCCCGCCTCTTTGGAGCAGATGTGGAGAGGGTAAAAACGGCGCGCAAGGCACAAGTTTGGGTAAACGGGAGATATAGGGAGTGGGTTGGAGTTAGACTCAGCGCAGTGTCTCCAGCACTCTGAATCCGAAACCACGTGGTGATGCAAGAAACCGCTATGTGCGCGTAACGAACAAATTGGAACTTACGCTGTTTTTTGCTGCGCTTCTTTGTCTCGAATTTCCAGTGCTCTTCGCATCACATTCCGTGCATTTGGTTGCAGCCGTAGCGGCCAACTTTTGCCGTAAGCCACAGTGTAATGGTTTATAAATGGCATCGGTGTGCGGTAATTACAGTGCCAAAACACTTACAGAGAGACTCAAAACCATGCGTGTAGTTGATGCCAGTGTACTATCGAATTTTTCCATTTTAGCTGAGGGGTGATTGATGCAATCCCTTCTCCTGGACCTCAGCTCTAAGAGGGTGAGACAGTGTTTTTCCACTGGTGGGCATCCTGCTCGTTTTCGTTCCATACCTGGGCTCTGCTTCCATTATAGGATTCTTTGATGCAGAAAGCTAAATTTTTCAGAGTTTGGTGTTCATTCGCTGTGTCCAAAGCAAAAAATGAAAAGTGCATTTTTCGGGGCCTGCTGAATCAACACAATGCTAAAGACAGTTTACGGGGCAGCATTGTCACAATGGCACAAAATGGGCTGTCAGTGCTGGCAGCTTAGAGAGATGTTAGAGAGCTGTTCTGCAGCCTCTTCAAGGGGCCATGTCGGTCCATTCTCATAGCTTGCTGCTGGTGCCCTGCGGTGTGGGTGTTTAGAAGATTGTAGTGTGGGCTTAAGGAAAACTGAAGGCATGCTGCCTGCACAGATTGTTTTCAAGCAGCTGCCAGATACTAGTAGGGGCTGGTGTCTCCTCCATGCTTGGAGGGGTAGTAAAAGCCTTTAATATATAGAGTGATAGGTAGCTGAGTGCCTAGTCCAGAACCCTTAGGTTCCATGCTTTGATCAGTGCACGGGGAGGGGACATTGGTTGGCAAGCACCACTAGTGCAGTCCCCATGTTGAAGTGGCAGGTGGCACACTTGTTTTGAATACAGTAGCTGTCCTCTTCAGAGCAAGCATGGCAGTTGCTCAAGAAAAGGGGCAGCAAGTATGTGACTGCCTACTGAGCTGTCTTCTGGTCTTCCCCTGCCCCCCTTCTGTTGTTCCTCTCGCTGCTCCACCACTGTGCGTTCGTCTGTCAAACGATGTCTCCCCTCCCCCTCCCCCCACTGTCAGCAGATCCCACAGCCCGGAGCGCAGGCACACACCGTCTCGTGAGCGGAGCCGCTCACGAGACCGCTCCTACAGCAGCCGGAGTTACTCGCACAGCTCCAGGTGAGCGCTGTCTTGCGTCTAGCCCACTGGAAGGCCCACGCCCTCTTGGTGGGTCTCATAGGGCCCCCGTGTCTCACATCGAGGGTTGCGGTCCTTCATAACCCGTGAAGGCTGAATGGCGAATGGGCGTGAGGGCTTACTGAGGAAGGAGTGACAGGCACAGGGAATCATCTCAGCCTGTCTTTTGGCTGTCGCTGGTGTACTCCATACATGCCTTTGTTTTATTAATGCTGCAGACTGCTCAGTTTCCTCATTTTGACATGGCATGCACTGTGGTGAAAGCTACAATGTGCCCCCAACAGTAGGGGATGAAAAAGGGTGGGTCGGCCAGGGGACGTCCTGGCAAGCTTCACAGAAACATTAATGCACCTTTAGGCTTGAATGAAGGGAAGAACAGCAGAACAATCTGGGTTTGGTGTGGGTTACAGAAACATCCTAGTATTGGGAGTTGGGTGCTGAGGTTATGGTGAAAGGAAAGACAGTGACAGTCTCATCAGTGTGGAGACTTCCACAAGGCTTAAATAGGGGACAGAGAGGAATTGTCGTCATGGTAGAACAGCATTTGTTCTGCATTACAGGTCTTAAGAGCCAGCTGAGGTTTGTCCGTAACAGACATTCTCGCCTGGACCATGCGTTCTTGCGGGAGAGATGTGCGATGAGCGGATATTGTTGTGACATGTAGTGTATTGATGATTTTCCAATCATGCACACTCCTCACTACATCTGTTTTGAGCAGCTTTTTAAGTGAAAACAGGTTTTAACGGGGAATGTTCTCCTATCTCGTTACTTCACAAGCTCTGATAGCTATGCGCAGAGTGGGTTCTGGGCACACTGCTTTTCAGCTGTCGTCCGGCCCATTGCTTAGCACTAAAGCAGAAGCTGCTTTTTGCGCTTTTTAGCAAGCCATTTGCGTCGTCTGTGCAGGATTGATAGCATGGTTCCAAAGCTTAGCCAAAACCTAGGCTTCATTCCTGAACATTTGAGACATCAAGGTAAAAAAGCATTGGCTCACGATTTTGCGACAAGCATATCACTTTCCATCCTGGCTTGCCTCAAAACCCAGCACAGAACACACAAAAATTTGGAAATGGCGGATGAGGAACTAGCAGAGTTGACTTTCCAAGTTCCTATGGCACCTATTTGAAAGGACAGGCGGCATTGATTTTGGAGGTGGCTAAGGGGGGTTCCTACAACAAAGTACAACAACAACAAACACATATTGAGGTAAAACAGACAAAAGAACCAGACAAAAGAACCAAGGAGGGATTGGTAGTACTATTAGGAAAAAATTTATGTATAGTCAAAATATAATATTCAGAGACTGACTTTTAACGCAGTAAATTTGTGGAAACTATGGTGCTGTGCTTTTGAGCTCAGTGAAAGAATCCTACGTGTTGTAAACTAACCTGTAGCTTTTCTGGACTGCTATGAGAAGGCCATACATCTTTTCCCACTTTGTCAGTCTCATGGCTAGTCTAGTTATCAGTCAACATTAATTTTATCTCTATATATATATATCAGTCTGTGGCAGCTACATATTTGTTGGTACTTACAATTTATCTCTTATATTGGGCCCCATCAGAATTACATTCATTCAATTTTGATAGAAACTGATCAGAATTGGGTCCTCTGGGGCTATTCACAGGCTGACCCCTCGTGAAATGTGTAAGTGAATTTTACATGTTTTGCATCAACATGATGTCATGATTTCCTGAAAAGAAGCATGTTGACATGCTGGACCGACCACCGCTGCCCAAAACAGGCCAGCCTCCGTGACAGTACAGGGCAGGTTTCAAAGGAGACACCGCTTTTGTTCAGACTTTGTTCCTCAGGTGAGAAGGGGAGACATGTTGCTGCAATAGTGAGAGTCGTGATGGATTTTGTTGCCATTGGGGCACCATCATTCTCTGGCTTCACATTCGTACAAGTGCCTCTCTTCCCAAGCCCTCACACTTGGGCATGCTGGTGCAGTGTTCCAAAGGCTTTGACAGCACCTCCTCCTCCGAAGCTGCAGATTAGCATCTCACCTCACTCGAGTTGTCAGGACAGTGACGTGTTTTCTCTGAAGCTGCAACACTGGTCAGAAGCCGTCCCCATTCCTGGTTTTTCATGTCCGATGACTTGTAAGGGTGTCATGGCCGCAATTACTTCTGTTGCCTATGGAGAAAGGCTGTCAGTGTCAGCACATGATTGCCTGCTGAACATAAAACTATATGGGGTGGAGGATTAGACCCAGAGAGTCTTCCTTCAGGTCGAATTGCTGCTCTGTTCCATCATATTCACTATCACTTTTGAATCTTGGAATTAGTGAAATTTTAATATACAGGTAAAAATTACAAAATAAGGGTGCTTTTTCTTTTTTTTTTCCCCAGGATCCTGTAGAATAATCTTGGTTCTGTGGAATGCTAGTAATATTTAAAAGAACAGAACTGCACTGAAGGTTTTGTACTCGCCGCGCATGTTGATACTTTGATCGTATTGCAGTGGTACTCTATGCAGACCATTTTTCGGTTTGCTTGCTGTTGAAACTGTGATGTTTTGTTGCAGGTGGTCTCTTTTCTCCTGTAGCTTGTGATCTGTCTGCTTTTTGGTGCAGCCTAACCTCTTAGCCTGCCCGTGCCTTAACATATAACCATGGCTGGTGTGCATCTGTTTTGCTCGTTGCTTCTTTCGTCCATGTCTTGCTTGGGCCAGGACTTCTGTGCTTATTCTGTAATAACGGTTGACTAACGGTAAGCAGTTTATTGTGATCAGCACAGCTTTGAACGCAGTATACCGTATTTACCCGATTCTGACACGTGCTTTTAGCCTAAAGGTGCCATGCTGCATGTTAGTCGAACGCAAGAAAGACTCCATACTACAAACAGCCCGGGCGCGATTGCCATCGCAACGTGCTGGTGTAACCTTTCTGTACTGGCAGCTGGCATGGTTGGCATCTTGGAGACGTTAAGCTAAATGACCCTTCTAATGCATCCGCAGTATAGCCCACATTTGCGGTGCACTGTTTTGGGTGCAGTGAATGGGGGCTTGTGTGGATAGAGTGAAGAAGTGCGAGATGGAAAGATGAGAGGGAGAGGAGGAGGAACGCTGCAAGAGGCGTCAAATCAGAAAGACCCAATTAAAACACAAGTATTAAAAGTGAATTTGAAAAAGATGAATAATAAAATCATACTGCTGGCACCGAAGTGGTGCATCACATTCTACAGTGAAATCTCGTTAGTTCAGGTAATTCAGAATATAGCAGTGCATTCCTGTCCAACGCCCATGTAAAGCTGTGGCATTGGAAGCCCATTAATTCGGACATGGGTGGGCCCACACCTGTTAACTCTGATGGGGAGTCGCATCGCGGTATGGCCCGTGCAGCCAGCGGTTATCCAGATTGACCTATCCGAACCTGAATTACATGAAACAGTGGTGCCCGTACACCTCAGGGGCGCACGCTATGGCAGACACTACGATCGGAAGTCCCCTATTGCCGAAATTAAACTTAGCCTCATAGTTTCGGTTTCGCTTTTCTAATTTCACATCATCCCGAGGCTGCCGTTGAGCACGCGCATCAACCAGCTGCAGCGTTTTGAACGTATTACTGCTCTTCTATTTTTATTTTGGGATGGCATCACACCATTCTAATGCCTATGCATATTTCTCTCCCTTGCATCCGTGTGCTTATTCGTTCTTCCAGTACTCTGAAAAACGCTTTTCACAGTCCATACGGTGCAGCATTCTCAAAAAGCCACGGGGCTGTTTGTCAAAAACCAATTTTATCTGTGAAGAGGCAGCACTGCTCCTGCATTGCACTGCAAAAAGAGCCGTGGATGCCTTTTTTTAATTTAGAGCGATTCGACATTCCCGACTGTGTGCACAAAGCAGAGCACTTTGACAAGACCGTAAAAAATGGTCACTTGGTCTTTATCTCGAATGTAGACAACCATCCTTCTGGTGTTCATAAGATAAAAATTACTGTGATGTGAACGCTTTTCAGCAGTTTTTTGAGGGCCACTTTTGGATAATTTGAACATTATTCTTGTCCCTTGAAGGCCGAATTAACTAGATTTTACTTTTTTTTTTTACTAAAATTACCATCCCAAATTCCAGGGCCAAGCCGTGAAGCCCCCCCACCCCACCCAGGGCACATGAAACTCTATGCATAAAAAAAAAAAAACTTAAAATTCGTTTGCAAGACAGTTCTGCTGAGAGCTTTTTTATTTACCCGGTTCGCTCTCAATGGCGGTTGTTTTCACAGAGTAGTGGTAGGTAGTGTAAGAAAAAGAAGTCAGTGACTTCTGTTAACCAGCGTAACATACACTGCACTGGAATCCAAAACTACGGTTGCTGAAGTACCATTGGCAGTTCAGTTTGCGGCTTACCGGGCTAGTCGGCCGCCTTGCACGCTAGTGTGAAAGGTGTGCTGAGGTATTATCATTGATCTCCACTTCTCTTCAACTACTGGCGTAGTAGTTGTTATGCATCCGTTGCTTTCAGGTGCACTCACCATGATGAGAAGCAACATGGAAGGAGCCTCAGGCTTCTGCACAAATTGTGCTTCTTGCATTGCACACATGAAGATTGTGTCCGCGTCAGATTCGGGTAACTACGTGTATTGCAGTACGTGAGCATTATAAGACAACATGGAACTATTCAGCTTAATACTAAAGAAATTCCCCCCAGGGCCTGTATAAACTGATTATTTTAATATGTGATGAGGGTAAACTTTTGTCATATTGTGTGCTAAAGACTGCCACCAAGCCCACTTGTAATTCGCTCTTGCAGTGCCACCTTGCTAATACAGACATGTACAGTCAGGCCCGTTCATGCCTGGGGAACTGGTTTTTCGCAGGTCTTGCTCGAGGTCTGCGTCGTCTCGCTCGAGGTCGTACGCACGTAGTCCCTCCATACCGCGTCGCAAAGGGTCTCCGAGCTTTCTAGATAAGAGGCGCATCACCAGGTAAATGGACTCACTCGTAGTGGTTACAACGCACCTCGGATTACTTTAACCAGAGGAGGAGTCACCAGGGGTGGTGCACGAATAGACCTAGTACTGTGAGCAACGCATATAATTATGGAGAGTCACAGAAAATCTGCGGGCCCTAAGTGGCGGCAAATTTATGCTCTTTGCAAAAAAGTGTTTTCCGTGAAAGTTGTAGCGTCACCCTAGGTACCTTTTTCATCGAAGGCAGCCCATATCAGGAGATTTGTGACAAAGCGCTGCATGTTTCACATCGCTTTACATAACCAGCATGATTGCTTTTTGGCATCAGGGATGCAGTAACAGCAAGTGCCCCCCGGGGCAGCGCAAACCCTGGAGGCTCCTCCTCTTCTTTCTTCACCGGTGCATCACGGGCTCACTTGTCTGTCTGCTGTCCTTTCACCATCATTCGTGGCTGTCTGGTCCTGCCTTGATTTCTGTAATCTGGCATCTCCAGCCTTCTCTGCATGCCTTTTCTTTTCACCCCCACTTTACTCTCTTCTTGGTCTGTTGACTGGAATGCGTCCCTACCCCCTTCTCGGCTTGCTGGGCACTTCTTGGTTCTTTTATATTGCCCTTCACGTCTGTTACGTCAGGCTTGCTGTTTTGCTGTGGCTGTTGTCACTTGGAAGTGTGCATAGAAAGTGTCTTGTCAAGGGTAATGCTTAAGGTCGTGCTTGTTAGGCCTAAGGCTTCTGTCTTTTGGCAGCAGTTTGCTGACTGTCTCTTTGTTCGCTTAGTGCCTAGTTGGGAGGTCTGCATCTGCCTTGGTGCTTACAGTGTGCTAAAAACGCATTATCGGTGTCTGTGCCAGTCAGCCTCTTCAGTGGAAAACGTTTGCTGTGCGCTCTAAGGTGGCACTGACCAGTGCTCACAGGGACCGAATGGCGAACATTGCTGTTGTTTTCCAACCACCCGTTGGTGCGATTCAGTGAACGATATCATGCATCGGAGGAGGAGGTAATGCATTAACCGTGGTAGACTGGGTGGGGCTGTAGTTTGTACCAGGACTCATTCCCCGGGGAATTGTTTTGCTTCTGTTCTTTCAGAGTGCACCTTGTCATTTTGTTTGATTTTGATTTTGTTTGACTGCTCCTTGGTTTGGGTCCAGGGCTCCTGATGCTAAAGTGAGATACAGCAGCAGCAGAAGTCGCAGCAGCTCGCGGCATGGCCATCGTCGCCGCAGGCGGTGACCCCACAAGACTGCTCCCCCATTTTCTTTACCTTACTTTTCATTGCCCGTATATTTTTTTTGTGCACCGTTTCCTTTGTTTTGTTTTTGTGACAGACCTTTGTCTTGCTCCTTTCAGAGAGACAACTCTTGTATTAGAAAGCTTTCTGACAAGATTTTGTCACTATTTTGTCATGTGTACCTATTGGTCAGTGTAAGGAGCAAGAAAGAGATCCAGAATTTCTCTAATTTTTTTTTTTTTTTCATTTGGACTGCACACTGGTGTCATATGTGGCACTACTGCCATCAAAAAGTAGATCCCAAGAGTAATAAAATGTCATGCTTTCACAATGTGTTATGTTTGCTTTTTTCTAGTTTACGTTTTCAATTCTTTGCCTGTATTTACTTTTCTGTACAGCACTGTATTTTCTCTAAGCAGTGTAGTGTTTAAAAGCTATTTGGCTGAATAAGCCTGAGTATGTGCATGTTCCAGATTTCATCACTATGCATAGTATACTGCATGTAGGACACTTTGTGAACCATGCTTACTGCCTGTGGTGTGTTTCGTTTCTGTGGCTTTTATGTCATGAAACAAGACTTCACAGGCTTTTTATTGGCAGCCCTTGGTTGTACACTTGCGTTTTTTTTAATTTATACTTTAGTTTTTATTTGTTTGTTTTGCCCTCTCTGCTGCTGCAGTTTTGGGAGGTAGCAAAGTGGTGGTCTTTGCTGCCCTGTTAGGTTAAACAATACCACTGCTGGGTTCTGCGAGAAGCTGATTGCATTGCAGCTTGTAAAGCTGCTGTTGCGTTAATAGGGGATATTCAAAATTCTGCAAGTGCGCTTTCCCGCATAACAATGTTGCCCCCAACAAGATGGCGGACCATGCGTTTCCAGCTGAAACAAAGCAAGAAAGACTGGTTTTTTGTTTGATTCTTCCAAAATACGTTTCTTACATTCTATCCACACCTTTAGCGCCTGTCCTGAAGCCCATGTAGTTCCTTTATAGCGATGTCGGCCATCTTGTTAGGGGCAACATTGTTATGCGGGAAAGCGCACTTGCAGAATTTTGAATATCCCCTATTTGACAGCCCGAGTAGCATGTAGTAAAAGTTGTTTAGGCTCTTCTCGAGGTGCACATATGTAGAAGCCAAGCAGGAGCAGGGCTGAGGAGGGTTGCTCCCCGTGTGTGCCGTAGAGCCTTGCACCTGTGAGTGGTGTGACCTTTGTTGTGAGCAGCTTGTTCCTCCCACTTTTGCCCTGTGTTCTGGCTCCCGTTTGCCGGGTCGCCACTAACCCTTGGCGTGCCCTCCTCTTTTGTTTGCAAGCGAGTCCCATGGAATGCAGAGGATGGACACAGGTGGATCCCTTTTCTTTTTGTTTTGCGCCATTCCTTTTTCTGTACAAGGGAGAGCCTGCCTTCTTGCCAGGCCTCTCTTGTAGAAGAGTGTGTGCACCCTTGCCGGCTTTAGACTGGCAGAGGCTGCTTTCCCGTGCTGGTTCTGCCATCTGCCTGGTTTCTTTTGGTTTGCTCGGTTGGGCCAAAGGGGAGAGAGTTTGGCCATTCATGGGGAGGCAACACCCCTGCCTTAAAGCCAAGCTTTATCCCAAGCTATTTCAAATGGCCGCAGAGTAAGGAGCATCCAGATTCAGGTTACTGGGCCAGAATTACAAGAGCTGCATGACTGTGCCCTTCCAGCCTTTGTTTTCTTACAGAAAGCCAGATGTTATTACTCCAGACCAAGAGAGAGGTCACATTGCAGAGCTCCTTGATCCCACCAGTTGTGAAGCACTGCTTTTAAACCTGGCTAATGATTGTGGCCACTTCACCAATTATAAATGGTGGTGCTCTCTATTGGCTGGGCAAACAACTTCTGGTGGGACCTTGCAGTTTTTTTTTTTCACTATATCCGTGCTTTAGTAGTGCAAGTATTGACAGTTCAGTAGTCTCTAAATTTTGGTTTGCAGTGCCAGATTTTGATGGAGCTTTTATGGCAATATCACAATTGGTATGATCAAACAAGTGCGGTCTTATTTTAAGAAAGTTGCAGAAGCATGGAGGTCAACACCGTGTAGCCTTACTTTAGTCTGAGACAACTCGTGAAGACTTGCGAGAAAAGAAAGACTGGCTACTTGGTCTTGCTAATTCGAATGCATTTTTTTCAGCGCAAGGTTAGGCAAGATCTAGGAGAGAGAGAGAGCACAGGACAAATGTTTTTGTCTTTTTTCCTGTTCCTGCGTGTCTCCTACATCCTGCCTAATTTTGCGCTGAAAAAATGCATTCGAATTATCAAGCAGCAGAAAGTGCCCATCAAAACAGTCCCTCCAGCCAAAGGCATCTACAGATTCTCATGAAATTGTGATTAATCCCACTGGACCTGCTGTCATGACATCAATGACAGTGGTAGAAGAGGGGGGATGGACCACAGTTTCAGTGAGTGAACCGTGAAAATCTGTCGTCATTGGCTGGAGGACTGCCTTTGAGGGACATCTGCAGATTCATTCTTGAGTTGTATTAAACTGACATGACTGAAGTGTCATGTAGAACGAAGTTGATTCTATTAGGCATGGGAGATCAGGAGGGGGGGGGTCCTGATTTTAGGGATGGATACATGCCTGGTGTCATGACAAATATGTAAGCTGTTTCCTTTAAATGTTCCAACTAGTGAGGACTTGCAGGATTATTTTCCGTTCTTGCGTCCTTTAGCTTTCACTGCATGCATATGCACATGCAGCAAGCTTTGTCCGGCCATGAAAGACTGGCAGCGCTTGCACCAGAGTTATTGCCCGACTTTACTGCGGCACTGTAAGGAAGCAACGCTATAACAAGGCATGCTGCCCCTTGCAGACTGCCTAATCTCAAGCCCCAAAAAGACGGGCTTTCAGTGCCTAGGGCGAGGGCACCTTATACAATATTTTTTTGCTAGCCCACACATTGCAGCAGCTGTGGTAAGCACTTTGCCATGCATCATAGGGCAGTGCCACATTTAGAGGTCTTCAGCTATGCAGGCAGCGGACTTTTCTGTGCTTACTGATTATGTTGCATTTGGACTTCAAAAAGCAAAGCAAAGTTGAAAATTCCTGTCTGGGCTGATGGAAGGAGGAGTTGAGCAGTCTGTTTGCTATGATTCATGTCAAGATTTGTCAGATGTGAAATTAGCATGCAACTAGTTGCTATGGTTTGAGATCATCTTCGGCACATTTGCACTGCCTCGTCACCAGTTTCAAAACCTCCTAGCGCTTCATGTTTCGAACTTCAGCAATGTGTGCAGTTTTTGAAGTACTGCGTACACCGGGGGTTCAAACTCGGGTTCTGTGGAGTGCTTTTTGGGGTTCCTTGACACTGAAGTGCATACATGCCTTAACCCCCACCTTTCCTTTTTATTATGGGACCTATCACACTGTAATTGTTATTGCCAACTGTTTCAAGTTAAGCAGTGACATCGAGTACAAAACAAGGGAAATATAATGAGAACGAATAAAAGTGCATTTAAAACCAGCCATTCTGGTTGATTCATGTGGCACTATCTGTTGGCATTCCTTCGAGTCTTTGAGCACTAAAGACAGCAGTTTGAATCCCCTTTTTAGAAACCATTTTTCTCTCCCCTCTCCCTTTTTATACCATAAATTCAAGCACATAAATCCTTCACTGCTTCACTATCTTCTCTGGGTAAGTGTTACCTTTTAGCTTGCATTCTTTGATACATAGGAATTGAAATTGCTGTTAAAGAAAGCTGCAAGACGAGCCTGGAGGCAACAGTTACAGTTGAGGTGCTGTACTATTGAGAACAGATTGCACAAAAATTAACAGCATGCAAACATTTACAGTTATATCTTGGTGTGTGTTACCTTTTAGGTTGCATTTGGAAATGCTTTAGACAAAATTGCCATTCAAAAAGTAGTCACACAAGCTGGGAGGTGAGACTGGAAGCAGGGGTACTGTTGCCGAGAGATCCGAATTATACACCAAAGACGTGCAGAGTTCCTCGGCACCTTTTGAAAGCTGTTGGGGTTTCCACTAGGCTAAAAAGATTGAGAACCACTGGCATACACCATGCGTTGTTTTCTGGCACTACTTTTGGCTATACTCAACTTTAAATACTTTTGGTTAGACTGCATTCTCGTTAACAAGCTTTCATATTAGTATGTAGAATATAGATATGCCCCTCCCCACATCATTTCCACAACATCATGCACTCTGGCCTGAACTTTGTGCACCTGCTGCTGAATTTGCCACTCGCAAGCCTATGCAGCATTCAGTTGTGCTTTCAATGATCTACAACTCGTTTCCTCTCCAAGAGGTCTAAAGCAGGCTCACCCAGCTGTTGCCAAAAAATGAGATTTTTTTATGTTATTTTGGTTTGGAGTTTTCCTTCCTAGTCTGGTTAAACAGTAGTTCTAAACAAACTTTCTGCTCCCATCAGCCAGCAGAAATGATGCTGTCCTTACAAATTTTACTCGAATTGACAGCTGCTGCCTAGCAAAAATGCTGACTTAGCCTCCATGGATTCAAAAAATTAAATCTCGCTTACGGCAGTGTGTTATGCATAGGTAGTCTTTGAACATGGTGTAAAGCATTGTCCTGTGACGGCCTATAAGTTTGCTGCAGTGCACAGCATATGGGAAAGGTTCTCGGTGCCCAGATGTGCGTGGGTCGGGAAGAGCGCACTCGTTGCCAGGCTCTGAGAGTTGTACGTGTGCAGTGCACGGAAACGACCAGTGCCGTACCGGCGGCCAACACCTCCCAGCCCCAGTTCGTGCAGCGCGGCATCCTGGTCATCGTCATCAACCACGTCAAGTCGCTCCAGCAGTTCGGAGCGCTCATCGGACAACTGTTGATAGAAGGAAATGAGGCTACAATAACTTGCGCTACTCTGTTATGGCAGGCATCAGGCATAGCTTGTGAGAGTCGACATGAATTTTACTGTCAACACTGTCAGAGCCTCTCTTTTTGTTTTCCTGGTTTTGCAGTCTAGTCGGTAAGCATGTCTCGAGTTGCACTGGTAAACAACTTCTATGAGGCGCTTTGCACCAGTCGTGCAACCCGGTTCAAAGTTCAAAAAAAAAAAAAAGCACAGCCAGCAAATACAAGAGAGGTACATGCCAGCACAGATGCAGAGTGGAAAGTCCTGTCAACTGTCCTCAACCAGCTGTGTGTGCATGTACAACACTAACAGTCTCACTGTGTATTATGGGAACTAAAAGAAGATCAACACATGCAAGAAATGTGCGTCATTTAGCAAAACTGCAGGTGGAATGTCACAGATGCATGTGCACGTGAACATGAAGATTGCTAAAAACCTGACAGGGACACCGAACAAAAATGTGAAAGGCAAAACTTGAATGGCAAATAACTGTTCAAGCGCAAGATGGTTCATGAATGCATGCATGCAATAACACTAATAAGTGCTACCAAAATATTCATGTAGAACAGCTGAAAAAACGAGAAGGCCACCATCTGGTTTTCTAGTTCGCTTTAAATTATTTCATGTTAATCGGCCAAATTTGATGACAATAGCGATACGACGTGAAAAAGGCTGGCAATTATTGTACTGGAATAGAATCATTTCCATTTAAATGCAATGGTACACATTTAAAGAACAATGAAGCAAGAAGCCAACCTGTCAGTATTCAGCACATTTCAACTACTTGTTACGCAAGAACCAAAACAACAGTCAAGAGCGGCTATTTCAAGCAAGAACAAGATAAGTTAGCATAGGCACTTTCTTCTCCATATAGTTGACTGCCAGCAGTTGAACCGTTGAGGCGACACATATTGTGGCCAAGCATGTATGGGCACAACCAACTTTGCTCATCAGCTTTTACTTTTGTCTTGGGCACAGCATTCGTGTTCTCTCTCACTGGGCATTGTCGACATTCTCGCATACATTCCTTTCATTTGCGAACTGCACTTTTCTAGAACAGCCAGCAGTCCAAGACAAGACTTCAACAGTGGTATACTGTTCATGGCCTCTATGCCAGAGTGCAGACAGTAATTAAACTTCTAGTGCAAGATAAGCAGGATGACAAATGGTAACAAAGTGAAGACCCATGTGCCCCAAAGTGGAAAACATTCAGTAAAGTAATTGCAATCGCCACCCACCTGAGCGTAGCCGGGTGGGTGGATGCCTATTGCAACTGTTCTATTTAATGGAATGCCATGGACAACGAAAAATTTGACTGGCGTACTCCTACCTGCTTGCCATCATGATTGGCTGTACACACCAACCACTCCAGTGAGGCAGTTGTCCCATTCAAACCCCTAACATGACTTATTTTGTTAATTTCAAGATTAAGAAATATGTCCCTTTTTTGCACCTTATGACTGCATCCAAGCTGATGTTAAACAGCAATTATTCCACGAGAATAACAAATGGAACAAGTACACAGCATAATGAAGATGCACATTCACTTTAATATTGTGTTGAACCAATGATGCTTGGCTTCAGCTACACAAAAATCACAAATTTTGCTAAATGTTTAGACATCAGCCATAAACTGAATGCATGCTGTAAATGGGAAGTGCATTTATTGTGCTGAAAATGCGCACAACAAAGGATGGATGGTTCAGGTTTCATATGGAAAGGTCTTGAACACAGCATGATGGCTTGCAAGCAAGGGAGTGCACACTGCTCACAATGATTTTTTTTTCCTTTCACGCAATTAACTTGGCACACAGTTTTCCCAAGATGGAAATGTACAAGGCAATGTACATAGCACAGTAGAAAGTGGACTTTGTCTTCATACAGCCCAGATGCAGACCCCTCACATTCCGCGACATCTTCCCCATTTTTTACACTTTCTAATCAATTTGGGAACTTCAGTAGGGCTCGAACTATTTATTAGTAACAACATAAAAGCCAATGCATTCAAAACAGCTTTTGACATCGCTGTATAAAAGAAATTCAGAACACTGTCCAGAGATTCGAAATAAATGCACTGAAAAGCTGCCTATGTGCCATGTGTGTTACCTGTTCAATGCTCTCATGCACACAAATGAGTAAAAAAAAACCTAACAATGCATTTTACAATATTTACAAAATGAGGCAAAAGTGGCTGGGTTGATACATCACTCCGCTAGGGATGGCACCGTGTCGCCAGTTAGTTCCTGGAAGGGAAAAGGTAAGACGAACAAATCAGCCACAAGATTCAAAAACATCATAAAGAAAACCTCCGCACATGATGTCAGGGTGCTGACAACATGTGCATCAAAGTCGCCAACCGTTCTGCTTCAAGCAATTACTAGACAATATAAAAGATACTGTAAGCACCCTAAGGGGATCATGCAGATTGTTTTGTGAGGTGCTATGCAAAGAAGACACTATACTGTGCGCAACTCTGCGACCTCCTCACTAAATTTGGTCAGCTTTTACTTTGCCCTGTGTGTGCACTACAAAGCACATACTACTAGTAAGGTACAAGGTGCGAAAACTATGGCCTTGCTGTGCCTCAGTGTCTGTGCCATTCAACTGGCGAGCACCAGGTAACAGGACTGAATCCCAACTATGGCAGCCAAGTTACGATTGAGGCGAAATGCAAAAAAAAAAAAAGACCCCTGTGCACTCTCAGCACATACTAAAGAAGAGCAGGTGGTCAAAGGAATCTGGAGCACTCCACTACAGTGTCTCATTGCCCACGTATGTACAGCTTCGAGATGTAGGCCGTCATATACCATTCCTGGCCTCCAACCAACATTACTGGCAAAGTGCCAGAAGCCATGGAGGTGACAGTAATCATCAGTGGAAATGTTCTCAGCGGATATAGAAGTTCCATGCTTAGTGGTAGCTTTGATGCCATTTTCTGCAGCTTTGCAACGCAAGGGGCAGATAATTCTGGTGATGAATGCAGGATAAGTAGCATTTTAGAGTATGCTACAAGAACCACTTTCATGCAAGTCAGCCACAAAGTTTCTAGGTTTTGGAGGTCAAAAAACAGTGTGGGCAGAGAGAAAAGAGTGGAAGCTAAAACAGTGCGTGCACTTCCGGGTATGCACCATAGGTGCACAGCCCTGTTAGGACTACAATTTCTTTGGACTGCAACTCGGGATCATAGTCACTAAATGCTGCTTTAAGGCACCACTAGGAGGCAATGGAGCCAGTTAGACCCAAGGCATAGAATGCTTCTCAACATGCCAACGTCTTGTACTACAAAGCCTATTTCAAGCACACACGAGTGTCAAGCTGGACCGACAACTATCCTGAAGCATGTGACAGCATTTCACAGCAAGATGGAAGGTGAACTCAGCACTATACCAAGGTGTCATTACGAAACGGAATGGAACAAATATTGACATCGCATATTGGGTGCATAACACAGCCAAGATGCAAGCCTGCCAGTCGCAGCCTCCTTGTCTGACCATCTTCAGGCACTGAAGAGAATTAGTCTCGACAGCATTGATCGTAAAGCCTGCGCGAGAGATTTAGAGATTTTAAAAAAAGAAAGGGCACAATAAAATTGTGCAATACAATAATTTCAGGCATCCTTCATTACAATATCTGTTTGCACGTAAGCAAGGGCCGAAGCTTAGCAGGACTAATAAGATGACTTGCTGAGCACAACACCATGGGAAAGCATGTACCCACAGTATCACCTGGAGTGGTATGCTCTCGGAGTCTCCTTTTGCGACATGTCCACTTTGGTTTGAGCCGCAGTGAAGGCGGCGCGACGACAGCGGATCCGCCTTTCTGCTACGTCATCACGACGTCGCCTCCATTTATTACGCTTTGTCGAACAACGGAGTGCGCTGCAGCATTTCACACGGGCGACGGGCTAGGAAATTGATACTAGACGCCATGGATCCCACTCTCCTTGCCTGGTTTATGAGTTGCGAAGAAGAGTGGCGTGTCCATGGACTTCGCGACCAGTTTGCCTTGGCCGACGAATCTTGTCGGCGGCATTACCGGCTGTCGAAGAGCACAGCACTGTGGCTACCGTCTGCTTAGCCGGACTGCCACTCGCCATGCGAACTTACATTGCACCGTCGTAAACAGACGACGAAGCAGACGTTGCCCGCTGCGACAAGACGGCCTTGGCAGCGTTTGCGATCGCGGCTACATGACCCTTCAGAGCGTTTTAATGCACGGGAGAGCCATGAAACAGTGTCCGCACGAGCCAAAGAGGATTTAAAGAAATGTGACGACTTTTACAAACATGCAACTGAACATTAAACACCTCAGTGTTGTCGTTCACATGTTTCAATCCCCGATGCGGCTGGAAACAGCACTGGACGAGGCCATAAGGCACGTTAGTGCCCACAAACAGTTACCTCACACGCTAAGTAGACAGAAAACGCACATGACAACGTTCACACAAGTGTTATTGAGGAATAATGCCATTTGTTAATCGACAATATGTTTCAGACACCAACATGACAAGCGCCATTTTCTTCACAGCTTAAACCGCAATCGCACTCGTAAAACGAATGATAAATTTAAATAAGTGCGATCAGTCTTGCATTGTAAATACTCATTGACTGTAGTACAAACATTATGCTGCTTGAAATAAAAAATAAACATCTCAGCAATAATTAACAACTACTAATCAAAGATACGAAACTACTGCTGCTAGTGAATCAGCAGTGATAAATTGTCACTTCTCGGAGTGAATGAAAGCACCGCCGACAAAAGTGCCAGGGGCATTTTTCGTTTCTTCGGGCAACTGTATGCACTTTTTTTAGGCCCCGCCCTAATGCGACGTGTCGCAAAAGGAGACATGGGGAGAATACCGCCCCTGTAGGCATCCAGTGACACTGGGGATCGAACCTCGCACCTCCCTCATGCAAGGACGATGCTAAAACCACTAGGCGACCACTGCAGTATGGCTGGGTGGGACCAGCAACGTAGTTAAAAAAAAAGCAGGTAAGTATACTGCTTGTGTACGAGGCAGAGATTGAAGACACATGAAAGGAACACCAGCAACATTAAAATACAGAATAGCAAATAAACACACTTGACATCCCACACTCACAGAAGATGAGGCCATTGGACATGTGAGTGTTGTGCAGTACTAGTAGTGTCAGAATACAACCAAGAAAATTTAATACGAAAACACCGATAGGTTTCAGAATAACTTCTGGTGGATAGCCAAGGAACTTGGAAAAGAACTCCTCGCGGCAGCAGCATTTCGAAACAAAAGAAAGGCTTTTGCTTTAATTCATGCTAAAGGGCAAACTTCTTGACAAATAAAAAAAGGTAAGCTAAACAAGCAGAGTGCATGCATTCAGGAATAATATGCAGTACTAAGTGAAGTGCATGTGTAAAAAATAAAAGGCAAAATTGATGGCTGGCGTATGTGCCTCACCTTTAACAACTCAGCCAGTGGGAGTGCCTGGTCTGCAATGGTCTGGAGGTGCTTGTTTTCGGCAGTCAGCAGTTCCACTTGGACGTGCAACTGCAAGTAAGGACAACAGGTTGTAACACTTCTCAATGCCAGCGGGGCGCTGCACAGAGCACCAACACAGTGCGATTACCTCCTCGTTCTCCTCGAGAGCTTTGTCCAGGGCAATGCGCCTCTGCTCTGCAAGCTGCCGCCAGTACTCTGCTGGAGCCGGCTCTGCAAAAGGAAGTGCAGTAGGCAACAACAAAATGTTTGCTAGCTTGAACAGCTAGCACCCATTACTAGGAAAACGCCTTCCTGCCATCACGTGTGCCAGACCTTCGCTCATACAATGGAAGGTGGTCTACGGCGTCGGAAAAATATACGCCTCCAGCAATTGCAGGGGCACGGCAAGCACGTATACTCCCAGCTAGACCTCCATGGTGCGGGCCTTCGGCCCCTGGTGCACAGCCTTCCAAGGTCGAAGTAAATACCAACTGTTGCGCAAATCAGAGAAAATCTTAAAAAAATTCTCTCGGCTTAACCGCGTGTTTGTTCGGGCTCAAATTTCGCACAGAGGTTGAATTTGGCGGTCAGTTTTGTTTTATGATATATTTAGGTGGGGTACTTGCCTGATTCAGTCAGAATTATCAGGAAATCCCCATGGTATGCGGTGACGGCGAACCAAAACCGAAAGACTTCGCAGCAGTGGTACCCGTGGCGCCATCTCGCAACCATCGGAGAAACGAGCTCTCCACCGAGGAGGGCGGTGGGGAGGAGTTGGACTCGCATAGCCATGCGCATAACAAAGTCACGGCCATGGCCTTCTCTTGATCGCTGTACGCTCGCAATTTCGGTGATGTCTCGCGCTGCTTCGCAGCAGAGAGCACCAAGCAAAGATAATTTGCTCACCAACTTAGCACAGCTGGGTTTCTCCGATGGTTGCGAGATGGCGCCACGGGTACCACTGCTGCGATGTCTTTCAGTTTTGGATCGTCGTCGCCACATACGATGGGGATTTCCAAATAATTCTGACTGAATCAGGCAAGTACCCCACCTAAATGTAGTATAAAACAAAACTGACCACCAAATGCAACCTCTGTGCGAAACTTGAGCCCGAACAAACGCGCGGTTAAGCCGAGAGAATTTTTTTCCGATTTTCTCTGATTTACGCAACACGCGATATAGTATTATCCACGGCAGGACGCTCCGTCATTTGGTTAGGCCATGCGGACGGCAGTGTGCGTCGTGAACAGAGTGCCAACTTTCTGCAAGTGCCACTGCAAGTCCCTAAAAATGCTGCAATGGCAATATAATAGGTGGGCTGCCGCGCGTAGCAAACTTTACTTCAGCATTACTTCAAACATGTAACTTCAATCATTTTCAATAATGAGCGAGCTTCGCAAGCTCTCAGTTGCAAGGCGAGTAATGTCACCATACAGGATAACTTAATACAAAGCTAATGTAATAAGCACATTACTGAGGCAGTACTTACGCCCGGACACCCGTGCACACACCCGTAAATTACTCCGCAACGAGGACAAGTTTCAAGTACCATTGACCATCAAGTCGTGGGCATCGCATGGAGTCTCCAGGGCAGCATCACAGTCGGTCTTCCCAGGCTTTGGCGGAACAGAATTCTCGGGGTCGTCGAAAGAGAGTTTCTTCTGATTCTGAAGAAACACAAATCCGTTATCAAGGTCAAACCTGCAATATGCGCCGTGTATTTACCTTTAAAAAATTGAGACGCATCACGCCGTCAGTGACTGCAAGCCCACACTGTTTTGCCGCGGTTGGCTGCACTTCGCTCAGCGCTTTCCTCTTCATACCCTGCAAAATTATATACAAGAAGGCGACTATTTGGATAAATTCTAAAAGGGTCAACACCGGACGAACCTTGTTTGCCGTCTTCATAATTGCAGCCGCAGAAAACAGCAATGAAAGACAATGCAGACGCCTCGTCAGCACCGCGTTCGTAACTTGCAGAATGGCGCCAGTAGAGCAACGTAGCTATCCCGCGGCTGCCAACTTTTATCAGTTTTTATTCGGCAGAAATAGAAACAAAGTACAGCCGTGAACAGGATTTCAATATTAATCTAATTATTAAATTTTTTGCTGCTAATTTTTTTCTCGTGAGGTTTTTTCCAGGAGTTTTTGATTCGGCGCTAATTTGTGGTCCGGTTCAGGTCCGGCTCGATTCGTTACTTGGGTGTCGGTGTCGGCTTCGGCGTAGGCGTCATGTGGCTGCTGCTAGCTCGGCGTGGTGTCAAATTCGCTACGTCCAAAGTTGTGTACAGGAGGATGTCGTCGTCAGGATTCTTGATCGATGAGGCCGAGTACTCTTTTCTCAAGGACCTCGGTCTTTCAAAGAAGAACCTAGGAGTGTACGACGGACAGTGGCGAGGTAGCGGTCAGGTGAGCGGATGCTCGTATGACCCGGCGTATCCGGAGGTCGCCGCTGATAAGGACACATGTGGCGCCGGTTTGCAGCGTCATTCTGGCTACACGACCGATTCCATCTAAGTCTTAAATGCTGCATTATACCCCCCCCCCTTTACAGTTAAATGTAGAATAATGACTGTCAACTTTTTTTTTATCTTGTTTGTGAAGTCTTTTGACTTTTGTCCAAGCTGGAAGTAGGCTTGCTGCAGGCTTGTTTCGTTCCCGGCAAGTTGTAACTAAAAACAAAACGGGCTTCGTAGTCGAAGCGGAAACCGGTTTCGTTCTGTTGGTTTGGAGGTCCGTTCATGTGCAAGCCCAGATCTAAGGCTTAAACTCCATATATCGAAGCTTCTTGAGCTGATCACGTAAAGTACTGTGGTGGGCACAAGCGGTACCGCGTGTCCCAGCATATTTCGTATATAAGGCCCAATATTTGGTCCCGGGCGTTCCCAAAACAATCTTCTCTCTATGGAGATCTCTCTCCCGCAGCCGTACGTTAGGCAGCTGCATTGAAGCACATTACAAAGTCGAGCTTTAGCCTATGAAGTACTTAAACCGTTTTAAACATACTCCTTCGTGTCTTGAAGGTAGCTTCTTTCTTATGTACACCATAACCAGCCCCTAATTTTCCTACTGTCCTGTATGCAGTTCATTTATAACTTATGCTGCTGAACTGCTTGTAGATGGCAAACTGAGCCATTCCTCTGACTGTCGCCCATTTGTCTTTTTGTCACATGCCAAAACCTGATCACAGTGACTGTTGCTCTTGGCATCTACTCTATGTGAACGACACAGTCAGCAAGGCCTTGTGGCATTGCAGGTCCTGACGTCTTACTGCCCTGCCAATGCCCGGCCCATTGCCGAGGTGGTCCAGGCCACCCCAGCCGACTATGAAGCTGCAATGGCAGCCAGCACAGCAGCCTGGCAGCAGTGGGCAGACCTGCCAGCTCCAAAGAGAGGGGAGATTGTTCGCCAGATGGGCGACGCACTGCGTCGCTACAAGGAGCCCCTTGGCAAGCTTGTCTCCCTTGAGATGGGCAAGATCCTAGCCGAAGGGGAAGGCGAGGTATGTGAAGACAGCAGAAAAGGCAGCTTCAAATGAACCTCACGAGAAGAGGTTGAAGTGACCATAATAGCTGGTTAAAGTGCGTGAAGTAGGTTTTGACCCCAGCCTCATGCACTGCATTCAGGTTGAGTGAAGTGGAAGATATTTGAACCCAGGTCTTGGGCATAGCCTACTTTGCCTGAATGCATGCCACCTTTGTTGTCGCTGTTTGCAGAAGCAAGGGATTCAGCGAGGGTTGGCCCATTAATTCCCATGCATTGAAAATGTCAGATAAAAGTTATGAATTTCCAGGACTTCATCATTATTTGAAGCTGCCACTTGAGAACAGGAATGCAAACTTCTCTTTGCATTTCTGAAGTGGTAACTTCAAAACCATATAACTCAAGTTTTATGATAGGCAGGAAGACAGTTTTACCCTTATTGCATTCCTTTATGTCAAGAATGCACAAAATACATTTCAGCAAGTTTCCTGCAGAAAATTTTCTTTAAAGCTCTTCACGAAAAACTTGCATAACAATTGAATAAGTACTCGAGGAATTGTTTTACACGAAATTAGATGACATATTTAGAATCGGCACATAAAAATACATGTTCCCTGAAGATTTCTTTACTGTGACTGCATTAATAAAAAATTTTTTTTCAAGACGAGGCTCCCCCTTTAAGCTGAGTATGCTTGGTGCGGGCTGAGTGTGGATAGTGTATCTCCCAAGATACACTAGTTCCCAAGATAGCACAGAGTTCAGTGCTCCTTACATGGAATGAACTGCTGCTGTATAAGTACTGATGTGAGACCCTTGGTTGCCTAGCTGTGGCATTGCTTACGAGCGGCATCGCTGAAAAGGCCACTAGCGAACTAGCAGTGCGCTCTCTTTGGCAGGTGCAAGAGTACATAGACGTGTGCGACTACGCTGTGGGTCTGTCGCGCACCATCGAAGGCAAGTGGTTGCCAAGTGAGAGGCCTGGTCACGCACTCTTTGAGGCCTGGAACCCACTGGGCGTGGTTGGAGTCATCACTGCCTTCAACTTTCCTGTGGCCGTCTATGGCTGGAACAGTGCCATCGCGCTTGTCTGCGGGGACACGCTCATCTGGAAGACGGCTAGCACCACTCCACTGTGCGGTGTGGCCGTCACTAAAATCATCTCTCAAGTCCTTGAGGTGAGATTGACCTAGGTTAAGGGAAACTGCAGAGCTCAGTCTGAATGGTAGCTGTCATTTCTTGTCACAGCTGCATTTATTTGCATTTTTCACCTGTTACCGTGAAAGTCTGTGATTGCCACAGTGCACTCAGGTGCCCCTAAAATACCCCATGTAAGCATTGCTTTCAACAGCATTAAAATCTGTTTACATACAACACAGCGGCTATGATTCGACTGAGACAAAAATGCAGGTGACCAGGGTTGCGAGATTATTGTATAGATAGAAGCAGGACCATGTGTAATGGTTTTTCTTGTGTAGCATGTTGTGGTGGCATTAAAAACTAACATTTGCTTGTGTTATCAGTTAGTGGCAAGGGTTGGGCTTATGTTTGAGCACTTCATCATGCCCAACCATAGCAGTCCTGCACTGGGCCGTCCTCGCAGGGTTCTGTCATTTTGCTTCGCATTTAAATCTTCTACCCTTGCATCTCATGCATTTTTTTTTTCCTTTTCTTCTTTATTTGCTGTTTTACTCGCATATCTGTGTGCATAGATAATGTTCATTGTTTGCCGCCTATTAGACTGGAGACTGGTTTCATACATAATTTCAGAACCTTTGTGGGGGCTGGAAGCATTCTTGTGCTGTAAAACTGCATGGAGTAACAAAGTGGTTTGGGTAGGACTTTTTCATTTCCAGTTTCCCTTTAATGCCAAGTGTCAATTTTGTGACGCATTGTTGCACAGAGTGTGCTTACTTATTACTAAATAGAGGTTGCGTACACAGTCTGTTGTCAACATGTTCACAGCAGCCAGCGCTTGCTGATCAAAACGTTTGGCATCTCTGTGAGGAAGCTGTGTGAAGAGAAGGAGGCATGAATTTGAAACTTCGGCCAGCGCTCCACTCCTAGTATCATTTTCTGACAACTTTAACTGGGAAAACTGGAAAACATTTGGAGAAATGTTCCTAAGCCTTCAAGTTGGTCTCTCGCATAACTCTGAGTAGCTGCAAAAAATGGATCAAATGCTCATTACTTAAAATTCATGTTTTCCCAAATTTCAGCTGTGCTAACAATTCTTTTTATTGGTTTTTTAAATGCCGAGTACATTGGCTAGCATAATGTGGTGCTAATTATTTCTTTGATCCCTCCATAATTTAGGCATTGAAGGGTTAAGAGGTGCTTGAAATCTTTAGTTTGGCATTTCTTTTTTTATGATCTGGGCGATATAGATCTTGAGGCATTTCAACATTATTTGTATTAGCTAGGTCGCATCCTGCAAATTTCCATTACTATGCTGTGTTTTATTCTGTGCGACTGGGTCGGGGCTCTCTTGAATCTTTTTAGCTTGTTTCACTGGGGACATGGACATCGTTCAACTTGCACACATTGTAATCATTGGCAGATAGTGTGCAGCGGAGGCACCAGTGGCAATTATCTTCCCCACTCCAAACTGCTATCTCAGCCTTGTTTGAGTGTCTGCGCATTCAGCTTGCTTCAAGTGAGATTCGCAAAGTGCACAGTCAGCACATTTGTGTGAACCTTTTACAGATTGTTTTTTCCGGTACTCTTGTAGTCTTTGTATAACACCCTTGTGCGTGCCCAGGTCTTTTCTTTTTTTTGAAGTACCAGTCTGATGTGTTGCATCGTCAGGCTGGCGGGTTCTCTCTTTATGCTGGCTGACAATGGGTTTATGATTGGAATCTTGCCACCCATAAGGCATGAAATGCAAAGTTCGTCTTAACTTTTAATAATCTGTTTTCAGATGACGCAGTTCCCATGTAAGTATGGCCTAATGCATGACCTTCTCCGAGGGGAGGGGGGAGGGGGGGGGGGTGGAAGTAATGCTAGAGGCCCGTGTATTGTGCAATGTCTGTGGACATCAAAAAACCCCAGGTGGTCGAAATTCTCTGGAGCCCTCCATTACGTCTTCCCTCATAGCACATGTTGGTTTGGGACATTAAACCCCATATACCAAACCAATCTATATAGTGTGAGCGTTTTGCTGCAGTATTTGTCCCCTAGTAACTCATGAAGCAGCTACATTAAGAAAGGAAAGTGCCATTGGCCTGTTAAATACATGTTGTGCTAAAGGCAGGTCGCAGTCGTGCCATTGACTATGCAGCCAGTCTCGAGCATACATTGCTACAGCTGGAAGCAGATGTGAACTGCGGACTGCAGTACTGTCCAGAAAGGGCCCTAAATATCCTCCAACAGCTGTCTCTGGAACAAATTTAGAGCATATCTAGCTTGAGGTCTCTTAACTGTGTAGTTGGTGTAGTCTCTTCTCTGTGCTGTTCATTTAATTTATGCAGCAATGGTATGCTGGTGCCGGCATGCTACTTGTACATGGTTGTTACATGTGTATTAGTGCAAGTTTTGCTACTGTGCATCATAATTTGGCAAAAATCAGCTATTAAATTTGCCCTTGCTATGACCTTGTTTGAATCGGTTCCTTCAGGCAGCCTGGCATTTGATACATTTCTAGCATTATACTTGCTGTGGTCTGCAGCAAAAGCTAGGAATTCACCAAATGCTAGGAATGGAATCTGTACACCACTTGTGTCAAGCAGCCTTTTAGCAGGAGTTCCACAGCTCAAGTGGTTTAAGGTGCACTGTGTGCAGTTCTGTAGTAACACGCCTTCCGCCTTTTTTTTTTTTTTTTTCTAGGCCAACAGCCTGCCCGGCGCCGTGTGTGCTCTGACCGTAGGTGGGCCCCCCATTGGTGACGCGATGGCCCGCGACGACCGCGTGCGCCTGCTCTCGTTCACGGGCAGCACGCAGGTGGGGCGCCAGGTGGCGCTCAAGGTGCAGGAGCGCTTTGGGCGGCCCCTGTTGGAGCTGGGCGGAAACAACGCCATCCTTGTGGATGAGGATGCGGACCTGGACATGCTGGTGCGCGCTGCACTGTTTGCCTGCGTGGGCACTGCAGGCCAGCGCTGCACCACCACCCGCCGCATCATTGCCCACCACAAGGTGGGTGGCCACCGAAATGGGGCACTTGAGTCGCTTGGGTCGCTAAACCTAAACCTAGTCGTAGGATGTGAATAGGGTTTATGCAGTATATATCAAAGCATACTCTTAATTGTACGATTTTTGGTTGGGTTGTGTAGCTTGCTAAAAACTGTCGCAGCAGTAATTTTCGGCCTGCAGTGAGCATGTTGATCTTGGTTTTTATTACTGCTTCTCTCGTTAGTGCTCTTAGTTTTAGTGTGAAAGCGCTACTTAATGCTGTCCCAACCAAGAATCTTCTGTGAAGCCTCGTAGTAACTAGGGTAGGCTCGGAGGAGCGCCTCGCAAGTTGCAGCCAATGTGAGGGTGACTTTAGCCACACTTAGCATAGCAACAGTCCATGCAGAAATAGAGTATTATTTGCCGCGACTGAATGTCAAACCAGCGGAGGTGCAAACAGATCAGCTTCGCTGGCCGCTGCACGGGGCACTATGCTATCACCGCAGCCAATCGCACGTCAGGCTAAACTCTAATCTACTCTCGCTGTGTGCATTGCACATTGTCGTCTTCATCAACTTCGATCTGCGGCGCGAACAGATAAGATCAGCTTAACCTGAGTAATAGTCGGCAGACATGCCAACGACCCAGCAAAGTGAAACCATGAGCCAACCAGTCTAAACACGTATTTTCGCACATCTACTAGGTTTAACTGTGTTAAAACCTACTACTTTTTTCATCATGTATTTGTAGTTTGACTAATATTTCGCAACCACTGGTTGAGAAGACTTCTGCCCTCAGTGTTGTACTGAGTAGTGGCTGTTCTTGCATCTGTAATTAGCCGTTTCCACTATAGGGCAGGGACTGCATGTGAGCAGTGAGAGGTTTAGCTAGAGAATGTAAAAACAGCACAAAAACAAGACAATGTAGTGGAAGAGTCGGCCCACTGTCTCGTCCCCTTGCTTGTCTTGTTCTCGCACTGTTTTTACCTTCTCTAGTAGATATGTATGCACAAACTGGCCCAAGCAACTTCCATCTTGATACAAATTTGGCTGGAGGTGCCCTGGACAGTGACCAGGCAGCTCTCATTTTGCTGACTGGGTAATTTTTTTGTTTTCAAACAAGCCTTTTTTCTGAACTTTGTTGAGTCTTTCACTTCAGAACATGATGCCCATGTCACCAGCTCCTGACAACTGTGCCTTCACATGTCGTGTTGTCTGCAGGTGTATGACCAGGTGCTTGCAAGGCTCAAGAATGCGTACAGCCAGGTTCGGCTGGGCGACCCTCTGAACTCCTCAACTCTCTGCGGACCCTTGCACACAGAGCGCGCTGTGGAGGAATTTCTTGAAGCTGTTGCCGAGGCAACGAAGTCTGGTGGAACCATCGAGTGCGGTGGCAAGGTAGGCGAAATGGAATACGGAAGTGGTGCTCCACGTTTTTGCATGGCACACGCATATTTCATGGAGATGTTGATTGATTTATATATGGGGAGCGAGGCATTTGGAACAGGTGCCTTCTGTTGGAAGCTGTTTTGACATCTTGCTTTCCTGGGTGTCAGGGTTCTGTAGGATTTGTTCAGATTAGCTGCAGGGACTGCTCATTTTCACCACTTGTTAAAAGTTTGGAGTGTTCTTTGGCAACTGGTTTTGTCAAAGTAGTGGAAGTAGACTATCGACTTTGCTATCCTTTTGTTTGTTTCATTTCCTCTTTGCTGTACTTAACTCTTTCCCTACTGTGCCCATTGAGCATCGTTAGCCTGCTAACGATCATTTCATGCCCCGATTTCAGAACCTTCTGCGTTGCTAATGACCGCGCTGCAGATGTAGTTTGTAGGCCAGGAACCAAAGTTTTGTTTCCGATATAGTTTTCTTTTGTCCCGCGAGGGGGCACTTTCTAACGCGCTGCGAAGAATTGAAGACACGGACCTGCACTCATTGCCCGCCATGTTGCCCCGCAGATGACGCCTTCGCCGCTCGACTTCAGAGCCTTCCGCGTTGCTTACAGGCACAATGCGCATCTGGCTTGTAGCCGGAGAACTGAAGTTTTGTTTCCGATAGATTTTTTTTTGCCGCTGCAAAATGGCATTTTTTGAACGCACTCCGAAGATGCGGTACCATCAAAGTCGCTTGGCAGCCTCCGCATGTGCGGCACGCGCTCTAAGACAGCAAATCTCAGGACTCCGTTTCGTCTGCGAGTGATTTAATCGACGACCTGTGCAACAACGAGCCTGAAAATGGTGCAAGGTGCGGAAGATGATTCAGTTTTCACATTGGTGATGATGGAAACCGCACTCCGATGCGCAACTATAGGGTTTCCAGTTATTGTTTTGTAGCAACAATACTGTTCAAGATAGAAATGATTTTTTTTTTTGCAGAGTGGCCAATAGAGTAACAAACATTTTGCATATTTCAGGAAATTTTTAACATTTTTTTCTTTTTAAATACAAGCATGTTTTTGCAAGTTTTGTTGAATTTTTTTCTAAAATCTCGTTTTTAGCACAAAATTTTCTGTTGCAACATGGAATTTGCTGTTTAAACGTATATGAATAAAAAGCACCTTTATTAAGCTCTGTTTTTGGGTATTGCAATCAATATTGAATGCAATAGTTTTTACAGAATAAAAAATGTACTGAAACCTTCAGAAAATGGTCATTTTCCCCATGGTACGGAAAGAGTTAAGGGTTGCTATTTGTAGGCTGTTTGTCCGAAATCAGTTATGCCTGTTTTTGTGGAGGCTACTAGTATTATTGAAACTTTGTTAGTGAATGTGAACTGCAGCCTAATGTCTATTCTTCTATGCAGCCTGCGCTTTTATACAGTAAAACCCCGTTAATACGTAGTTGGCGGGAACGCGGGAATAGTACGCACTATCCGGTAGTACACCTTAACCAACTAATAAAAATTTGCCATTATTCACGCCCCAAAAGAGAAGAAATTCAGGCACAGTAAATATCCAACAAATACACGTACGTACGTGCACTTTATTCTTGTGCCGCCGACCAGAAATCGGTCATCTTCAGTTGCCGCCGTGGCGGCCGTGCGGCGACAACAGCAGTCTCAAAATTGGAGAGACTGGGGGCAAGCTTTTCCATGAGGCCCCTCTTCTCGGCGAACGCCCTCATTACCGCCAATGCTTGCGAAGCTTCCGCTACAGTGGGGCTAAAATCTTCGGTTGGCAATTCGTCGCCGCTGTCCTCATTCTCAGCGTCTTCCTCACCGCCTTGGGGTGATGCAACTGCGGCGACAATCTCGCTGTCCGACCAGCCTGGAGTGGTTGCAACGTCGCTGTCGACCTCACAGAACATTTCGAAGTTCACAGCCTCCGCACCACCCTGTCGTTCCAACACCTCCGTTAGTAGGGTGTCGCAGTCATCGGCGGGATCGCAGACTTCGGAATCGCTTGCGCTTACTATGAATTTTGCGCGCGCGAAGCAGTTCTGTATTGTTACAGGATCAACCTGCTGCCACGAGAACGCTAGGAGGTGCACCGCACCTAGCAGATAAATTAAGTACGTCTTCCCGCTTTCCATCGCCAGGAGCATTCTGCGTAGGAGGTTCTTCCTGTAGTGGTGCTTGGCCGAACGAATGATGCCTTGGTCGAGAGGCTACGCAAGTGCCGTGGTGTTGGGTGGCAAGAAGAAGAGCTTGATTGCGCCCAAGTTTGTTAACTCCGAATGGCAGGACGCGTTGTCAAGCACGAGCAGGATTTTTCTTTTTTCTGCCATGAAACGCCGATCCAAAAGCCGGATGTACTCTTCAAAAAGCTTGGCAGTCATCCAGGCTTTCTGGTTGCTCCTGTAAATAACGCCCGAGGGCAATCGACCGCCTTTGAAGCACCTTGGATTGGCGTATCTTCCAATGACGAGGAGTGGCAGCTTCTGGCTCCCGGTCATGTTGACCGCAAAAGCAACTGATACTCTTTCTTTTGAAAGCTTGCCACCGGTGCAGTGTTCCCCCTTGAACGCCAGCGTCCTGTTGGGCAGAAGTCGGTAAAAAAGCGCCGACTCGTCAAAGTTGAAAACGTCTTCTGCAGCGTAGCTGGTCAGCTCTTGTTGAAGTAACCCATTCTGCCATTCTTCGGCACCCTCTTTGCCCGCGTGTGCTGCCTCTCCGCACACCACCCTCGAACTTATGCTGTAGCGTGCTTTAAAACGGGCCAACCAACCGTTACTGCACGAAAAGTCTTTGCAGTTGAGCTGGGCCGCAAACACTTCCGCTTTTTCGGCGAGGAGAGGTCCGGTGACAGGCAGGTTTTCTGACCTTGCTTTTTTCAACCACAGCACTAAAGCTTCTTCCACTTCCGGAAAAGCTGATCCCCTCAAGCGGCACCTCTTCATATTCGATAGGGCCCCGCTTTTCAACTTCTCCCGAGCATTCCAAATGCCGCAGACCGTTGTTAACGGCAAGTCCCACGCACGCGCTTGTGCACTTTTCGTAGTTCCATTTTCAATTGAACGAATAATGTCCAACTTCTCCTTAACTGTTAGCACGCGATACTTCGGTCGCGTAGGCTTCGGCATGGTGCCCACCGTTCGCGTGCACACGGAACAAAGACGCGCTTCGCCTAACTGCAACACATCCACAACACGTCACGCGCGCAGCGAGGTTTCCTCGAGGTGTAGCGAGATCACATGACATGGGTAGAGTGGGGGGGTGACGGTGATGGTTACTGCGATAGGGCTGGCGACGATGCATTCGCGCGCAAGAGCGCAGAAGCGGCCGACGCTTCTCGGGCTCCCCATTGACATGGACATCGCCGCGCTCGTCGGGACATGGCCGAAATGGCCGCAGTGTTGAATCGCCAGCGGTTTGCACGTTGACAATGCTCTTTGGAAAGGCGGAAAACGTTTTGCGTAATAGCATGGCACCAGCCAAACCGCGACGGCAAGTACGCATTAAGCGGTAGGCAGTTCATGGGCTACTATGTTTTAAGCGGTCAGCCAATACATTGGTTTCAATGGTGGCTACGCCGGGGATTTCACACAACTACATTTTAACCGCAACTACTTGGTAAGCGGGTACGTATTAATGAGGTTTTACTGTATAGTGAAATGTTGTATGTGTGTCGCCGCACAGTTGCATGCTTTGGTGGGGCATGGCTTTTTTGTGCTTGTTTTCCTATGTGACATAATGCACACAATGGCCTGTTTTCTTTTCTTTTCTGCCTTGTGCCATCTGGTAGTTCATGCTGAACTTCCGTTTTCATGTGCAGCGGGTGAAAGGCGACGGGTACTTCGTGGAGCCCACAATTGTGACAGGTCTGCCACACAACGCACCAGTCGTGCACAGGGAGACATTTGCACCCATCGTGTACCTGCTCAAGTGTGACAGCCTGGACCAGGCCATCGCGTGGAACAATGAGGTGGAGCAGGGTCTCTCTAGCAGCCTCTTCACCAACAGCCTGGGCAACGTGTTCAAGGTCAGGCTGCTGCTTGCATGGGGCTTCTCATTTTATCCTCCAAGTGGGGCAGGGAGGGCTGTCATTGAGCTCAGTCCATCTGGTTCTCCCTTCGCCACCTAAATTGACAAATTCAGTGGACTGTCGCGTATTCAAGCTCTTCATTCGAACCGTCTATAATTAAACTGGTAATTTTGTCCATTAGTATCAGGGATATTAAAAAAACTCCCTTTAATTTGAACATGTGCAAAATTGAAACAAAATTTTCAATCTCCTTTGCGGTGGAATTATTGGGTCTACTTTATTTGCTGTAACGTCCTTATCTTGACTGCAAAAGCATGTACAGTCAAGTCCACTCATAACAATACTGGTTATAACAATATATTGGATATAACAATGGTCAGTCATGGCACCATCAGCTTTGCCATGTGTTCTATGGTAAAATAAACTGCTTATAGCAATGCTGTCAAGGCACATTATTGGTTATAACAATTAAATCTGGTAATTGAGTGTCAACCATTATAGAAAAAAAAACAAGGAAATGCTACAACCACACCGTCAAAACCATGCTTACAACACAAAAGCGTGCACGTGTGGGGCCGACCAATGGACTAAGCTGGCGCAGCAACGCCACGATAGCAAAAGAGGCAGGCGTCATCACGTCAGGAGAGCTGCTGCATTGCTGCATTGGCTACGCACACCCCAAATCAGTCTGTGCAGTGCGCGTGCATGCAGCCAGCGCCGGTTTTTTTCTCTTGTCAGCTGTCACCGCAGCCTTAGTTCTGCATGCTTCTTGAATTTCCCATAAGAATGATTCCTGTGACGTGGAGGTGCGCGAAGCTCCTGGTGGCGCAGTGATGGCGGTGCTTTGGTCATCAGTGAACATTGTTCCGGTTTCCTGAAGTTCGAATTAACAAGCTTTTACACGCATTAGAACAATCAAATCCCTCCAGGTCCTTCCTGTCAATAAATTCTCTAAAGTTTGTCATCTTTCATTTTTTTTCAGCACAACCCTGTTACAACAATTATTGGTTATAACAATGGTATTTCCATGACACTTGAATATTGTTATAAGTGGGTTTGACTCTATTGTATGTTGAGCACTACTTTGAAAGTTGCCCTGTGTTTCCTAATGGCACAAATGTTGCAACTGAGAGGCTTGTAACAAAGCTGCTTATAAAGTTTTTGAGGCCACTGGCCTTGTAGATCAGGGGTGGAAAGTGCAGCTTTCTGAGACACAGGTGGAACAACTGTCATATTTTGTGAGGCTAATCCTGCCTGCATTATAACTTTACCTTCACCAAATGGGATCATCATCATTGCATTATCATTGAATTGGTCAGTATTATTGCACCATCATTGCAGATGTTTCTTTACCTTTTGTTGCTGTTCTCTCACAGTGGCTGGGACCCAAGGGCTCAGACTGTGGCATTGTGAATGTGAACATTCCAACAAGCGGAGCGGAAATCGGTGGTGCTTTTGGTGGAGAAAAGGTGAGAGATGCCATTGTGGTCTACACTTGCCTTGCATCATATAATGCACAAGAATAGAAGAGTAGAGCGAGTCGGTAACGGTGATCCATGGTATGTGAGGTAACTCAAAATGAGACAAGGGACAGAGAAGGATACACACAACACAGTCGCTACACCCGGTTGACGTCCTCAGGAAGGGTGACTCCTTCGGGGACACATACGCTGTTGCCTTTTCTCGATCCCTTAGGTGGGCAGAGGGACCGAAGTTTCTTGATGCTGTCTGAGTTTAGTTTCAGTGCAACACTCTGTTGATGCTGCGCATATGTGCATTGCTAATGCTGTGCCACCATATGCAGCACACGGGCGGTGGCCGGGAGTCGGGAAGCGACTCGTGGAAGCAGTACATGCGCCGATCCACGTGCACCATCAACTACACAAAGGAGCTGCCCCTGGCACAGGGCATCAAGTTCCAGTGAGGGGCTGCGATCAGTGCAGCCTTGGAGGTCTGCTGGCTTGGGCTGCTTGGCTGCATGGCATTCCACTCTCTGGAGCACTGCCAGAGCGGACTTCCTTCATCATGGGGCGGGGGTGGGGAAGTTATATAGTAGTACTATTCGTTCTGGCCACTGTCCTAATGGCCAACTTCTTTTTGTTCCTTGGGCCTTTGGGGGAAAACCTCCTGGTATCAATTTGACACTGTGTGCAATGGGACGAAATGCTGTAAGCAAATATCTTAGGCTTTTTGATACTCTATCTTTTGTTTTAGGTGCTGCATTCCGTGAGATTTTCTTTTTGGGAGCACTTCACTTTTCAAGAAAGGGTGTATTACCCCACACTTTGTTATATACTAAACAAGAACACTGCATATTTTTGTAATCGCTTTTTTCAGGAACTTGCATAGTATTTTTGTACCTCTTTACAGTGCAAGCAGTTAGCGTAAAGTTTTGCTAACTTTTGTTGACCAGTGGTGGTGTGCACCAGGAATTGTGTACTGTATTGTTCGCAGTGCCATTTTTTGACATGCGTATTGCATCTGCAGTTTACACCGATGCAAGTCTATTGTTAGAGGCCGACATCTGACCAAGGTTGTCTTCCATCAGTCATGAATAAACTTTTCTGTATAAAGGCAAGCTTTGTTTCAGATATGCATTTACTTAACTGCCGTGGACATTTTTGTGTGGCTAGTGCTGGTGCCTCAACATTCTGACAGTTGTAAAAATATGCCACCTACTGCATTCTGTGCTGGTCGGCCTTAGCTCAGTAGCCTGTTTGGAAAGGAAAATCTCTGCTTTAAAAGTAATTTTGATGTGCAATTACATTTTGTATGAATGCCTTTCTACTGGCAGCAATTGACAGCCACATTTGAGTGTAATTTATTAGCTCTTTACAGTTAAGCGGTGCCATTGTAGAAGGTGGCAGCGCCAGCCGGCCTCTTGCACGGTTGCTGTGTGTTAATATTGCAGGGGAAATTTGGCTTCTTTTAGAGGGACACTGAGGAGAAATTGAAGTTGGCTTGTATCGATAAATTACCAGCTCCTGATTACTAAAGCGCCCCTCATACTGACAACAAAGCTCTTGTAACACAGAAAAGAGCAAGAACCAAAATACAGGTATCGCCGCCACAGGCCAAACTAACAAGTACAAGCGTGATGACGTCATAGGCCAGGACAGTGTTGCTAGAACCAATGGTTCTTACTGGAACACGAGAAGCCACGAATCACTGAGGCTGACAAATGAAGGTTGCACGGTTGAATACTGAAGTAGGTTTTGTTTTGAAACCAATAGTGCGCTTTCATCACACAAGGAAAACCGACAAAAGACAACCTGAATGTTGTAAGCGAAGAAAATCAATACTTAGCGGCACCACAGGCGGCCAGATGAGTTTCGGTATATCATAGCGCTTCGCGTCTATGCGCTCTGCATGCCCGCATGGTTTCGTTCTTAACGCGCCTCCATTTACAAGTGCGGAACAGCAGAGGAACTCGAAGTGCTGCTCGAAATGCTAGTTAACTTTTGAAGGAGCCTGTTAAGGTTGGTCAGATGATTGCCACGGTCGATGAAAAACTATGATGGCACGATTTTCGGTGATCGTACAAGGCAGTTTGCAGTGCAAAAGAGCACCTTGAGTCTTCGTACGCTCGCCCGGCGAAACGTTCCCGGTTGTGCCAGTCAACTTCCAACTACTTGACGCTCTGTGGGGCTGAGGTCGCTGAAGTGCAGGTTATTCGACACTTTTAGCATACCGTGTACCGTGTTCCCGTTACCGGCACCTGAGTTCCGGGAGCCCGCGCGCAGCCAATGCATGCGCAAATCTCCTTGACGTCGCCAGATGGCGCCACGTACCCGGAAGCTACGCGCGCGCCTGCAGCATCGGGACCAATCAACGCCTGCTCACCGGCGGTAGGCGGGCTCCCGGTACTCCGCTAGCGGTAACAAGGTACACGGTACGCTTAAGGTGTCTATTTGCGAGAACTTCGTTGACGACTTCGAGAACGGGATCCATCGTAACGCTGGCAAAACGCCGGTGCAAACGTAAACGAAGCGACGGTAGCGACGGCCGTAATAGCCGATAGATGCCTTCAACGTGCGGCCGGTGGTAGCTTTCATTTCGGCTGCTGCCAGGACGCACCGCTAGCGGTCAGAAATCACGGAGTCTGCGTTACGTCATGTGCACGTCATGTTTCACGTCACTTAATCCTGTGTCGTCATAAGAGAGTCCCGAGTTTGAATCAAAGCGGCAGGAAAAACTTTTTCAACTTCGAATCCAAGTGTCTTAAAAATAAATGTATCTTTCGCGGCCGGCCAAGTGGCAACAAAGCCATGAAATGCCGAACTATCGGATTTTGGTTTTAAAAAAATGTTAATAGAGCTTTCCTCACTGTCCCTTTAACTTCTGCTAGAATCTGTTCTAGAGCGTTTGTCGAGGTGAGGGTCACCGTTGTTGTACCATTCTTAATCGAAAACGATCTCCACCTACTACGTGTCATTGCACTGCTGGGCGTGCACCACAGGGTACATGTTTGGGTGTGGACTCTTTATTACGTGTTGCCTGTGGTCGTATGGTTCGTATGGGCCTGGAAACGGGCGCACTCATGCGGGCAAGGTTTTGGTACACATGGTAACCGCGTGGCCAGTAACCGCGACTGGGTAAAGCCTGGATTGCCAAAGGCATGGAAACCAACTGTACCTGAATAATATTGAGCGATTATTCTGTTTACAGTGTACTAGTAACATGATTAGACCTCTTATAAGTTGCGGCTAGTTACAAAACTGCTAGTTCATGCATGGCCTGGCGACACTAACAATGCGCAGCCAGTATGCCAGAGAGAATGTTGGGGCGAACAAAAGGAATGAAAAATATGCCCCTGCCTGCACCCACTCCCATCCCAATTCCCACAACCCCTTCCGAACAACCCTCCTCAACCCATGTCCTATTCCCATCCCTTCCTGCTACCTCCCAGGGGAGACAAAGGCCCGGGTCCGCTCCCCTGGCTGTGGTGTTGGCAGTGTAGAACAACTCTATTTTCCCATTTTCCGCCAGCTGGCGAGCCAAACTTTGTCCCGCGGAACCAATTCGTGTACGTGTTGTTGTCGCCATCGGAAATCTCAGCTGCGTCCGTTAATGAAGACTAACATAGCGCATGCTGCCAGTGCGCACGTGCAGATTGCCTTGAGGGGCCAGATGGCGCCACATGCCTGCAAACATGCCCGCAGACACACCAGCAGGGTGTCTGTGCGCACACGCTGGTGTGCGGTAGGGGTAAGCGGTGAGCGCTACGCTAAATGTCTAGACTCATTTTACATAAAGCGCCCCGCCACTGCGCACGAGCTTATTGGTCCCGACGCAGCAGTCGTGCGCGCTCTTGACCGGGATGTGTCGCCCTCGGGGCAATCTGCGTATACACAGAGGCGGCTCGCGGTGCGCACTATGCGAAAAGTATCTTTCAGTAAAGGCATTTAGCATAGTGCGCAGCTGACTGGCCTGCGCACGGTAGCGGTGGTGGTACGCAAGCTAAAAGTCTATATGCATGATTTGAAACGTGGGGCAGCCCACAGGACTGCAGTTTTCAGAAGGAACGCTTCAATCCACCCTGCTCCCTCTCTCCGCGGTTTTAAAGAGCACAACTGCGAAGACAACGCGCAAGCGCTCGTTTTTACTTCGGTCGTCATGGCAGTCTGCTTACGCTGGTTGTCCGCATAGAGCTTCTCAAAATTATCTAGAGGGAAGAGAGGCGCTGCTGTCTATGCTACTTTCTTGCAGAGAGGTTCATACACAAGGTACGCCGGGACGATCAAAATTAGGGAAGAAGCCAAGATAAGGTTTCGTATTTGGCTTGGCTAGTGTTGGGCCGAAAACGTAGATTTATCGCGGGATCATGGCTGCGCTGTTATACAATAGCTAGATCTAGCCACCGTAGCCACATGCTCTCCGCGTTGTAAGTGATAAAATTTGCCTTATTTTTTTATTTAGAGTGACGATTCTCCCACTTCTAGGCTTGAGAGGAGAGCCGGTTTGTTTACAATAATGGTTCCTGTCCCGAGAACCAGATGGCGCCACTATAGGCTGAGTCTATTTTTGCGTCTCTGCTAGCAGCAGCTGCCGGTGGCTCGGCGCGCAGGGTGAAACCGAGTGGGGGTGGAGTGGAGAGGGGAGATAGCATACGCTGAACTAAAAAGTGAGGATGCGCCCTCCAATAAACAATGGCTTTAGAGTAAGCTTACAAATCTTTTTTTTTTTGTATTTGTCGGCAGCGGTTTGGCGGCAGCCGCCCGTTTTCCGCCTCTTGTGGTGCGGCGGTGCGTCCGCGTTCCGCCGCGCCGCTCAAAATCCGCAGCGCAAGTTCGCTCCATCCACAGCTGCGGATTTACAAAATCGGGAGAGATATTAGAATAAGTCCACGGGCTTGGCTGCGACCGCGTTTGCAGCGGCCTCCACGAAGACAGCAGCGAGAACACGATGGCCAGCTCTCACGAATGGTGCCGGCCAGAGTTTTTTTTTAAAGGGTCAGTCTACTGAATTTTATCGACCATATTTTCTTTGCGGCAACCGATAGCTCTTTTCTCAAATTACCGTTTAGCCAGTTGTGGTGCCAAGGAGTGCGGTAGAACATTTTAAAATAGAATTTATTAATGTGGGAACACATGTGTATGAGATGGTAGTCTCATCTGGCAACCATCTGGATTTCCGCCGCGCGGCGACAAACATGGCGGCGCCCGTCGAAGCCGGACTACAGCCGGACCTCTCGCTTCGGACTGAATTCTCGTTGTTGCTGCCTTTTTCAGTGCGTTCACTGGCCATAAATGGGGCGCCTGTCTTTCGCTTCGTCTTATCTCGCCTATAAGAAAACATATAAGAGATAAATTTGCTTTATTTTAATAATTAGAGTGACGATTCTGCCGCTCCTAGGCTTAAGTGGAGAGTCGGTTTGTTTACGGCAATGGTTCCCGTCCTGACGACCAGATGGCGTCACTATAGGCTGAGTTTATTTTTGCGTCTCTGCTAGCATACGCTGAACTAAAAGTGGGAATGTGCCTGCGTTTTGCGTATGTGTAACTATAAATATTCATGTGATTTACAGAAAAAGCGAGCGGTACGCCTTCTACAGTTTACTAGAACAAAACGTGCGTTTCTCTGACATTGGGGCATACAAATGGTACGTAGTATATTCACTTATGCTTCTACAAAAAAAGACTACCATTTTCTTGAACAAAATGAACGTTTGGGGTCGCCACCATGCTTTTTTAAGCGACTTTTAACGCCGAAATAAAATATAAATTCCTGCCTAAACCGGGCGCAGACCCCTCGTTATTGATGTTATAGGGTGCCAACTATTAGAATATGCCATTATTTATACACTCATCTCGGTGAGTAGACTGACCCTTTAAAAACTGGCTGTCTCTACAGAGGGACCACATCATGCGAGCGTCGTCTGGACATGCGTACATGCGGAGCTCTTAATTACCACCACGAACTGCCAGTGCGAAAAAGCACAGGACACGTGAGCGTAAAGACATCAGCTTTATTGTGTACAAAAAGAACGAAGCTTTATTTGACGACGAACAATTTCCTTTGGCACTTGGGTCTGTGGGCAGACCCCACCGTTACTTGTCACAGGTGTGCTTTTTCCCCTAACGAAACGCGTAAGGAGAATCCTGTCCGTAGCGGACGATGGAACAGCACTATCACCCGCTACCAGGGAATTTCACTGCACAAACATTTTCTCGACGGGCAGTCGCTTTGTCTCAAAACATGGCCACCAGAACGTGTGCAAGGCGGGCTTCCTTGAAAGAAAACCGAGGGGACATGTCTGACCGCGCCCATCGTTCCAGAATGTGTAGACGGCGATTTTTTTTTAATTTCACATCTGTGGACTGCTCCGCTATACAGAGATATATTTCCACTTGTGGGTTAGCCACTCTGAAAAGGTTACCTCTTCGGTTCTACGATATTTTGCGGTTGATGCTGCTGCTTGCCAGCATCCTAATCTTAAACCGCAAGTTGATTTGCAGACTCTTGCTTGTTCCAAGTTTTATTTGGTAGAGAGCTTTGCCCAGCAAACGTCTCTTCCGCATGTGGTGGGGCCAGTGATTTGGGTCAACACATGGTCCCAAAAAGTCACTGGGCAAACGGCCGGAGTGCTTACTCTGGGTTACGACCATAACCAACGCGGCGTCGAGCACAATCTGGAGGAAGCATAGAGTAAAAAAAAAAGTTCGAAATGCAGCTTTCGCCACAGCGCAAACCATCTGCGCTTCGCGTATGTACGTGGTACCAAAAGAAAGAGGCAAGCAAGGTCATGTGTCTTTCGTACTTTTTTTTCACTACGGGGTGCCGTGCACGGGCTTTCGCTTAGCAACATCAGCTATTTATCGGAGCACTGAGAGAATCTAACGAAGGTGCGCATACCGCCACCGGGCCATCGTAGTTTTCAAGGATCACGCGAATGCGATAGCCGCCATGTATATCTCGCGGGTAGCAGTACGCGGGCTTTCAAAGACTGACTTCACCCAGCCTTGTAAGTGTTCTGGCGACCTTGTCTCGAGGCTGCGCGAAAGTATAGCTGCTCGCGGAGGGAATGTTTCCCGGTTAACCTCGGAGTAAGCTCTTGTGCAGCCTTCCGTTTTTACCATTGCTTTCCTCAACAGCGCAGGTACCCGGCAATGGACACTCCTAAATCACAGGCAGCACTAGGCGCATGCAAGCTACAACCTCAGCGACCAAAACTAATTGCGACGACAATATTTTTCGTAATCAACCAGCAGGGAAGATATTAAATTCTTACGTGCCTTTGATTAGGCTATTTTGACGAACGCACCATGTGTATTTCCCAAGTGCGATTGATTGATTGATTGATTGGTTGATTGATTGATTGATTGATTGATTGATTGATTGATTGATTGGTTGATTGATTGCCACCATCCTTCTCTACATGCATCATAGCGCAGCGCAGTCTGGTTCGTTTTGTTACCCTCCATTTAGACCCGTTCATGCTGCCAACAGACTTCAGTCACTCTTCGTGTTTCAAGTGGAAAAATAACAAATGGTACACGCATACAGCTCAGAAAAGTTCAAGCAGGTGCCAACAGTAGCCTAGAATTTGCACGCAACTGTACAGTCGAATCTCGATGACAATGCCGCAGTTGATCCGAACTTCGCGCTGGTACGGGTTAATTACCGCATCCCGCAACCTGCGCGCTAGAACGGGAGAGGGAGTCTTTGGCGCGGAAGCGGCGTTGTCACAAGAGACCAAAAAGTGAGGCATACGGTCGGGTGACCGAAAAATCCTAAGAACTCGGAGCTAAAGCACGCGTTTGACGCCAGAGGCCATCCTCCACACCTTCTCCGCTTCGCAGTGTGCTCGGCAAGGGATGACGACGCGAGGGCTGTTTTTAATGCGTTCCGATAAAGAACCGGCTGGGTTGACTGTCAAGGGCTCCAAAATGACAATGATAAGTGTAAGAATGCCTTTGTTTCGTATTCAGGCGATAGCTTGTTTTTTACCAAAGATATATTCTGCGGCGTTCGGGAGAATTCACGTTATCAAGATTCCACTGCCTAATCGCGGCAGAGCGAGTCTTCTAACTGTGCGGTTAATTAACGTTGTGCCCTGAACGCAGCTTACAGGACGTCCCATGTTACTCGAGCGGACAAAGGCACTGGCCTACACAACTGCTTATGTCTCGTGATGGAGGCTTCTGGCATTTATGGCCGCATGTTGCCGCCGTGCATAATTAACGCACTTATCAGCATGCGGGCAAGTTGCGACCAAGACGAGTCTACGTCCGCGAATTTCTTTTGCATACGTTATCTCATTACGTACGTTACGTACGTTAACTCATTACAATCTGGAGGCGTCCTAATGCTGATCCAAACTGCTCGGCTCTGTTGCCTTTACCATTTCTCTTCGTACCACTTCTATCTCAGCAACACATAATTTCTTCCGGTCCTGACATACAGCTGGCTGACTTAAAAGCAGACCAGGGTCGAAGAATTTGGTCCGTTCCTTAATTTGATCTTAAACTGTCCTATGGTGTGCAGACAGATATTTGCGAGCATTGACAGCGGTCCGACGCCTTCGCCCACCTGGCCGCATAGGTCAACGTAAGGCGTCATGTGCAAGACGCAGCTCTAGGAGAACTTCTGCGGTTTTCCCACGCGTCCCGCTGCCCGATGATCCTCGACTCATCAGTTCATTCCCGTCTGCGACGCGCTACTCCTCTTCATGTCTGCAAATGGAGAAAATAAAAAGTTTCAATCAGTGTGCGCAGTTTCAAAACGAGAGCTTTCATCATTGGCGCCGGCTGCGACCACCAGCGGAAGTTGATGACGCATTCGTTTTCAGGCAGACAGCCCGCACGCCGAAAGCCCCTTTAGAAATCACGATAGATCACTGCGTCCGTGCGCACGTATATTAGAACTCTCTGTCAGTCACGTGCCAGCGCTGGAGATCTGGAGAGAGTGAGAGTCGGTACTTCAAAGCGAAGAAAAAAAAAAAACAGAGCGGCGGGCAGAGGAGAGCGAAGGACGACGGAGAGCCGCTGGACTAGCAACTTAATATCATCATCGTCATTATCATCATCATCAGCCTAATTACGTCCACTGCTGGGGAAAGGCCTCTCTTATCCTTTCAAATAAACCTGTCCTGAGAAATCTGCGGCCTCCTTATCCCCGCAAACTTGATAGTTTCATCCTCCTACCTGACTCTCTATGACACTTTCTGCTACGCTTGTCCTTTCTTGGAATCTGCTCCTTTACAGTAAACCATCGCTTAAGCTATAGTTCCTTAGTGTAACAGCGCTTGTAATGAGAAGGGAAGATAATTACCTTCCCTTCGCATTACAAGCCCTGCCCGTGTCCATTTCCCCTTGGTTGCAATTAGGATGTCAACAACTTGTGATGTAACTCAAATGCAACCATTAGCAGCTGTTAGTCCGGAGGTCGTCCTTTTGGCCGGTTACTCCCTGTGCTCGCCCCTCTGCGCTAGTTTCTTCGAGGGGGCTTACACTTATCGCTTCTTTCACTGAGTGTGGCTCACCGTACTTCATTCTACTGCGATGTATTATGTGGAGGGAACAGTGCAGCGACGGGGTGATATCGTTACGCATTTAGTACGCAAGGTACACCTTGAATACTTTTTGTAAACGGGTCTAGGGCAGTGAGGTTTGTGTTAGCAACACTGTGTAAGAGCCGGTTCATACGACATTAAAGCTCTTGCAATGAAAGCTGCAGTCGGTAAACAGGAACGTAAGGAAGCAATGAGGTAGATTTACATGGTCTGTTCTGAAAGTAGTAGGACTCATTTTTTTAAACAAAATTTATTCAAGAGAATAGTACAAACAATTACAATTTTTCAAGGTAGACCCCTTCCGAACCTACACGCCAATGAGTTTTACAGTTTTCGTACGCCTCCAGGAACGCCTGGACCGGAATGCTGTTTAGCTCCCTCGTCACGGCCTGTTGAACCACCTCTATCGATCCGTGATGTTTCCCCTCGAGCGTCGATTTTATTCTCGGGAATAGAAAAAAGTCTGGCGGGGCCAAGTCGAGGCTGTAGGGGGGCTGAGGCAGCGTTGCCGCCTTGTGCTGGGCAAAAAATCGGGGTCCTCATTCACATGAAGAAGATCCTGGCAGATCGCTTTCCGGCTGGCCTTTTGCTCCTCTGACAACACTCCCGGCACCAACTTCGCGCACGCTTTCCTCATGGATAAGTTTTCTGTCACGATCTCAAAAATTTGGGTTTGAGGAATGCTCAAGTCATCAGCAATCATTCTCATATTCATTCTACGATCACTGTTAAGTAAATGTTTCACTCGCTACACATTTTCGTTGGTCTTGCTGGTCGAAGGGCGTCTGGAGCGGTCGTCGTCTTCCACTCTTTTCTTACCTTCTCGGAACAGCTTGTGCCACTCAAACAACACCTGATTTACCCATGGCAGCGTCACCGTAGGCCTCCTTAATCATGTTTTGAGTCTCTTTGCCCGTTTTACTAAGATTTACTCAAAATTTGATCGCGTATCGCTGATCCAGTAAACGCTCCACAACTCTTCGTGACGAGACGTGTCGACAGGGGTTCACAGTACAAGCGACCTCCTCTCTTCTACGGCCGAGAGCCTACTGCCGATTTTCCCCAGCATTCCCAATATCCCCCTTCAACGATCCTGCACGCGCAGACCACCTCTCGTCCGCCCGTTCGCCCAGGAAAAAACCAGTCCTACTACTTTCAGAACAGACCCTGTATATTGAAGCGCGTCTCGTGGATGTGGAAGGACAGTTTGGTTAAGTTTACATGCCTATGTTTCTAGCCGTTTTTGCGGCACCTTTCTCAATGCTCAAGCGCGCCTCGGTTTCTTGTTTTTGAAATAAAATTTCGGCTACAGAAACAAGCATTCCGGATGCCATGAAGCCCTACGGAATGTAACCTGTGTGCGGAGGCTCTCGTCACCTATAGAGAGTCGCGTCTCACGTACGTGCAAGACTTAGCGAGGACGTTCTGCACAACGAAAGACGTATGATCAGTTTAACTAGTACAGTCAGCTGAACAGCAAAACAGCGAAGACTTATTGCCTCTATTAGCAATCGCAATTCCTCTTGAACCGCATTCTCGGGTTTAGGAACCTAATGTTGGGAGACTAAGCCTAAAATTTAGTGACATCGAGCACTCCTGAAGCCTGGCTAAAAAGCATTTTACGAGGGAGTCGAAGTTATCGGACGTCGCATCTAAGAGGACCAAAAAAGTCATCAACGGATCGGAGCAAAAACACTGGAACCCGCTTGTCGCGTAGTGAGCGCCTTATCGCGTTCCACTTAAAACAAGTCTCTGAGAGTCGGACAGGCGACTCGATGTAGACACCATTTTTCTGGAGGAAAATGTCGTTGCTAAAAGCCCCCAAAGTGGAAGCAAGGTGGAACGATAACAATTTTAAACAACGGGCCGTGCTAAGGCTCGAAGTTCTGAAAACCGATAGCATCGCAAGTCGCGACTGCCAACGCCGGCCTGGAAGCAGGATAGTAGATCTTTTGCAGGAGACGAACAAGACCGGTCTTTCATAAAGATGGCAAAATACGGCGATACTCCGACCGTCATTAGTGTTTTAAAGAATGGATCACTGCTATACAGTAGCTGGTAGGGGAGGGTAGTCAATATTTAACAGTTCTTGGCGACGGTGGCACATTGAGCAGATAGAGTTCTTTCCTCTCAAGACCTTGTCACGCTTCTTGCGTTTTTGTTGGGCTTTGTGTCGTCCTGCTCAAAAAAGGCTAGTCGAGAGTAAGTCCTTGTGTGGGTGACTTTCGCTCGTGCCGCGTCTTTTTGCGCGCTACTAAGGCCTCAAGGTGGGCAAAGATTGTTGCACTTAAAATTGATATCTAAATTGCTCTGAGAGAATTGACAATACGAATTTTACTTAGGACATCTGTTCTCTGCTCCATGTTGCCAAAAGTTTCCAAACTTTAAGATTTCAGTATTTAATTTCACTGTATCGAAGTCTTCAAAATAGATATAGAAACTTGGCGAACTGCGCATGTTAAAACATCTAAAGAGAACAAGAGATTTTAATATCACTATGTCTTGCGCCTTTATATAACTCGCAAGGTGCATGCTAAACTCAACTGAACGACGTAACAATTTAAAGCAAGCACAGTGTAATTCAAAGGGCTCATTAATCCGTTTTAAAGAGACTAAAAACGCTATGGAAACCGTTCAAGGCGATCAGGTTCATTGGTTGTGTCTCATAAATTGTTTTTCAGCAAAAACAAGACTCGGAGCCAATAATACTAGATATTTTATGGCATGAACAAGTTCTATCTTTATAGAGAGTTCTATGAGTAACAGGGTACAGAACGTGGAGGATAGAAAAGGCGAAAGTCCCCTATAAAGTCTTCACATGCGCGACACGCTTGAAGTAAGGAAAAAAAAAGTTATAAATTTTCGGGCTTAACGCCCAAAGACGACATATCAGCTATGAGGAACGGCATAGTGGAGGGCTCCGGATTAAGTCAGACATTTACTGCTCTGGCATGAAATAGTAATCGCTTTTTCATTTGCGATTTTCTTGGCGAAAGAAAGAAAAAACAGCCTTTTGCACCAAACAAATGAGTTGCGAGGGGCCTTATTTTTGTCTGCACTAAACAAAATGAAGCGTTCAGAAGTTAGTTCGTTTGTATGAGCTGATGTGCGCAGTTTACAGATTGGCAGTGTGCGTTTGTTTCTTTACAAAAGTGACGTAGAAATTGTATAATGTAGCCATTTCCGAGAATTTTTTTCTTTACGAGTGAAGAACTAAGCCAAAATTTAGCTCCCATCAGCCAGTAGTTCATGTCACTTTCCGTTTAATGTTTTTCTTGGGCAGAAAAAAAAAAAAGTTATTGTGGTTCTTCAGTATGAAATTTCTGATTCCCTTTTCCAACACATCTGTCCATGCCTAGGTCTGTGCAATGGTATAGACTACAGTGGGAACATTTCTGCGCAGCGCGATAGTTTGAGCCGAGAAGCCAGACTGCGGCGGGCCCTAAAGCAGGTGGAGGCGGGAAACGCGGGATGTAGCAATGTGTCTGCAGTGTAGCAAAGGCTCACGCACCGGCGGGCGAGACCCTGTTGGAGGCGGTTCGCCGGATGCGCCGCGGCGCCAGCGCTGCCACCAGCGGATGTGCCGACAGCTTCTGCCTCAGCCGTACAGGGATGCCGCTGGTGCCCCACGAGTTGCGCCGATGCTCGTCCTGATCGGGCTGCGGCACCACGTCGTTCAGGCTGCAAAGGCAACATTAACGAGGCGCGCTCTCACCAGCTGCGACGGCATGTCGAAAGCGATTGCACAAGTGCGCAGCGCACGTAGCGAGAGCCGGCCGTGCAAGGCAGCCACTCGGATGGTCTAGCGTACAGTGTCTAGCGCTACCATGCTGTCTCTGGTGCGCGGAACATTGCCGCGGCGTGAACAATGTCCCGGCCGGTCGTGCCGTGCTAATGCCGTGGCCGCCGAGATCTACTACGGCGACGCGCCGTTGAGCAAAAGCGCGCTTCGATCGCGGAGGCCACGCTAATGCTTGCGTCGTTCGCGCCACTGCACACAGAGGGCGCCACACTTTGGCACGGCAAACGGTGCATTCCAACAGAACTCTCCTGACACGTGAGCGAGGTGGCTTTCGTGCGGCCACGTGTGTCAGTTGGGGGCCCGTTTCTCGAGGCCAGCCAAATTGCGCAGGAAAGTCGTGGCCATTTAAGTGTCCACTGCGTTTTGGAGTGCCAGTCTTTTGATGCCGCATATGGAAGTGGTCATTTGTTATGCAGTGCCGTCATATAGTGCACAAAGCGTGGTGCGGCTGCCAGTACAGGGACTCCGCGTTCCGTTACTGTGCTGAGCAAGCGATGAACATACATTAAAACAAATATACGCCATTTTCTAATGGACTCGTTTCGAAGCAAGTACAGCATTTGATGAAGGCCCGGTCGTGCACCCAGGACCCTGCTCTTCCCTCTGCAATCAGAGCTATACAGATTTGAGGTGACAGAAGCGCTTATATTTCAACCTAAACTCTGTACGTCGGCGTTGCTCGCCCCTGCAGGTGTGTCATATACGACGTATGAGCGTGCGTTTGCTGCGCTCTGTCGTCCTACCTGCTGCCAATCTTGCGCACCGTCGGCGACAGCTTGGGCGACTCCCTCGTCGACTGGACGCTTCTGTCCGAGGCCGCGCTGCTCTTGGCCGCCTTGGAATCGCCACCGCGGCTCCTTCCCGTCTGCGTCGGTGCGGGGAGCAGGTGAGCGACGAGCGCGATGAGAGTGCAGGATATTATTTCACGTGCGTCGTCAAATAACCTAGGAATTTTAGTACAGCGAGAGACCACCGAACAGGCGCTAACTCACGAATTACTTTTTCATGAAAAAAGCTTGCAACAAGTAGTGAATTGTGTGCCTTTTTCGTGAATAAATCAGCTCCTATGTGTTTCTCTGTCCGTGGCTTGAGGAACAAGGCATATCCCGGTGTGGGAGCCAAAAAGCCGTACCTGCGGTTTGGCGGCCTTCTCGACTGTAGCCGGCCGCTGCTGTTGCTGTTCCGAAGGCTGCGACTGCGACCTGCGCGAGTGGCGCCGTGCCTCAGTACGGTCGTGCCTAGCGTAAGCACGGACGGAGACAGATAAACGCAGCACTGGCGTTTATTTGCGATCAGAATAAGTTTCATGTGTCAGTTTGCCTTTGATTGGAACGCACTGTCCCGCACCAGCTCAATCAAAACTGGCTGGGCATGACTGACATATATACAGTATGGAATGGCTTCTTCGAATAAACGGTGGATCGAGACGAGAAGGAAAAAGTCAAGATTGCTTACTCCGAGCTTTTAACCTGATTACCGATTACTTTTTATGTCTGGTTATGCACCTCCCCCCCCCCCCACCCCCCCCCCCCTTTTCCCCATCAACTTTTTAGCAACTTATCTTCTTGGCGAATAACCAGAGACCCTGTAAAATGCTTGCATGAACTCTTGACGATACCGGCGACATTGATTTCGATGTTATCGCTGCGACTCCTGACGACGCCTAGGGCAACATAAAACACACGGAAAACACAAGGAAGGCTGCAGTATGAATGGCAGACTTGGGGTCTATAGGCATGCGCGTGCGAGCGAATCCAAGCACTCACTTCTCCAGGGCGTCCACTTTCTTGATGAGCCGCTCGTTCTCCCTGCAGACGAGCTCGTGGTCCCTGACCAGCATCTCCCGCATGTGGTGCATCGTGGCGTTCTCGATCCTGCGAGCGAAGGCGCGCCGTCGTCAGAAAACCTCGGCAAACGTGCCAACTCGTATGCAGGGTACGAGAAACATCGCCTCCACTTGTTACCGCATGCGCGTCTATGACACCACTGCCCGTGTCGCGTGACGCTTGTTGAAACCGTAGCAGTCGGACTGACTGATCATCGCTTGACTGCACCAGTGAAAAACCGTGTGATTCTGTTGGATGGATGGATGGATGGATGGATAGGAGCGCCCCCTTTGAAACGGGGTGGTGGCAATTGCCACCATGCTCAGCTTTTCTTTATTTATTATTTTTTTTGTTTACTGTGTTGGCAATTCTCATTAAGATTCTCCATCAACTTTGCCTACGGTTTCCTACTATTCTAACCTTATGCCACATCTCTGCTTTTCAGCCACCAATCCTCCAATCGCTTTTTGCTGACTTCCACTGCAGATTTATTTACATGACCATTGTTATCTTTAAACCCTAGGGCCTCAGAAAGAGTGACTGTGCCTTCATCGACATCCGGATGGATACCATCACATTTGATTATGAGGTGTTCAATTGTTTCCACAGATCTACCACACACTGCACATGTGTCATCTTCTTCGTTAAATTTCTTTTTGTAGCTGCGCGTTCTAAGACACCCTGATCTAGCTTCAAAAAGTAGGGCACTGCCTCTTGAGTTATCATAGAAAAATTCTTTCCTGATCTGCCTTTTCCAGAATCGATATAGTTCTACACTATGTTTCTTTTCCATTGAATTCATCCAATTTTTAACTTCCGCGTTTTTAACCTGTCGTTTAATGCTCTTTCTTTCTCCGTCCTCATGACCGGCATACTTACTGGTTAGTTTTCTAGTTCTTTTCCTTCGTGAAGCAGAGCCGCCTAGCGGCAAAAAGAGGGAGTTTCACTATGTTCATCACACCACAAAACGAAGCATTGTGGAGCAGTAAGATAGCGCTGGTCCTTTGGATGTAGAAAACAGCAGTTCGGGATTGTTTGACGAAAACAAGCGCGCTCTGCAAACTGTAGGGCTCTGCAAATTATTTATGATCTCCACTGTGTGTGGTTACCTTCTATAGTTTAGCTATTGGGTGCTTCTGAGCCAAATTTGCCGTTTAGAGAGATGGGAATTGCGCTGGAAAACCAGCCCTGCTGCGCAGCACGAGTTATTTTAACCACGAGTTGAAAGACCGCAAGCAGCGGGGAGTGGCCCTGACTGAGGGAAGCTCGGCGCGGCGCGTTCGACGACCATCGGAACTGGCCGCCTGCAGCGCTCCACTCACCTTAGTGCCTCGTTCTCGGCCATGTACTTGTGCAGCAGCGCCTTCTCGTCGCGGCTGTCTCCTGGCTCGGCGACGTCGGTTTCCGGCTGCTCGCCGCCCACGGCCAGAACGTTGCTCAGCTGCAGCTGACCGCCGCCATTCAGCATCTGCAAGAAGAAGAACCCTTTCAGCAGAGCGCTTCGCTCGAGCTGCGTTCGCTCGCGTGTCGTGCAAAGAAGTGCACGCTCAAACGGAAAAGTTCGATTTGGACGTTCTCCTTTTGATCGCTAATCGTTTCGGCTGATCTGTGGAGAGGCTTTGATGTCGTAAAGGGGGAAAAATAAAGCTCAACTGTCATTACTTTTAAAGACCCCGCAAACGCACCACGAAAGAAAAGAAAAAAAAAGAAAGTGGTCTAGCAACTGCCTTGAAGGGACACCGTGTCCAGACTTTCGGAGCCCTCCACTGCGGCGTCCCTCGTAGCCTGAGTCGCTTTGGGACGTTAAACCCCATAAACCAAACCAAACCAAATCATTGATTTTCCGCACAATAGGTGTTCCAGAAGTGTCGTACCTCGACATTATTCAGCGCATTACTCGGCGACGACGCAGGTGACCGTTTTACATCGACCGTTTTAGATCGTTCCTTCCAAGAGGTGCGGCGTAAATGTCAAGCTGTCGATGCCGTCTGCTTTAGAGTAAAATGACACGTGGTTACTATGCGTCCTTGCTCATTCAACCCCATCAGCGACACGACGGCGGAAACTGATTTCCACTAACGTCGCGACTTGTGCTTTCAGCTCTAATATCCACACCTGCATGTGTGCGCACACAGGCGCGTTTTATTCCCACGCTTAACGCTTCTTGAAGGATTCGAACAAGCCGTTTGAGCCAGCAAACTCTAGAGCGTACCGCATTCGAAGGTCGATAGGCCTATCCCGGCAAGAGGTGCTTTCATGCAAAGAGCGCATTGAATGATAACGGGGAATGACGTTTTCGTAAAGCTTTAACATCAGTTTTGCTTAATACTTCTACTTTTCATTTTCTCAACTCGCAATGGATTGTACTAAACTATACTTTGCGAAATCTTTTCGTGGCAATGGAAGGAACGATGCAGGTGTGGAGTGTCCTTAAGTGTGTCATTCCGACAAATAGTTCGGCCGCACGACGGTGCGCCTGGCCGCCTGGCGCACTACCCTCCCCGCGGTAGCTGCATTCCGTCGCTGAAGCACCTGGCGCCATCTATTGTTTCTTGCAACTAGACGTGCTCAGCAAATTTATTGTAGTCTAGAAAAATGTTTCTTTTTTTACCTTGATTTTAAACTTTGGAAGTTGAAAGCTGTGCTAGAAATATGCCTTAAATAACGAATATTGGCGATATAGTATGTTTAAGAGAAAACTAATAGCTGAAATTGGGGACTGTATACCGCTTTGTGGGGGGAGACGGTGTGTTTCGGCTTCGTACCTTCCCCTCCATTGCAAAAAAAAAAAAAAAAATGGCACAACGTATAGCTTCTTCGCATAACACAAAATGATGTGACGGTGCACACTTTACAGGCAAAAATGGTTATAAAAGCATTGTGCTTGTCATCGGAAGTGGGTAAAATGTCCACATGGGCGTCCGGAGGGGGGGGGGGCAAGGGGGGGCGGCTGCACCCCCCTGGAAAATCACTCACTCGAACCATGAGTGATGGCCGCCCGCCAGGGGCGGTGGTGCGCTCAGTCAAAAGGGTAAAAGCAGCCCCGCATGGTCACATCTGCGAAATGCCGCGTCCGGGCGCGCGTCGTTACGCCGTTTTCAAACCACGCCATCGTTAGCTCTACTGAAGGGCGACCTGTTCCAGACATACAGCGGCACCGGCGAGCATGTGTTTCGAGCCGCCTTGAGATGGGTGTCTGTTTCTTTGATCTCTAGAGAGATAGGAGGCAGACAGTGCACGGGGCATCTTGTTTTCGCCTATCGTTACGCCGGTCACCGATGAATTCTTAAGGAGGGAAGGACAAATCAGCCGTGTCCACCCCCGCTTTGTCGGGCTGCTCAGGGGCAAGTGGGCGATGAGTTGGCGCCGCCGCCGCTCGCTGTCTCCTCCGATCCACGGGTAGCGCAGTTCGGTAGAAGCGCCGCTTTCAGAATCTCCGGCAAAGGGGATTAGCTGCTTTTGTTCACGGCGACGCAGTCTCCCGAGGCGCCCCCACACCAGCGTTCTTTGCGTCTTCTGCGAAAACCAGCGCCTTTGGTCAACGCAGCCCGATGGCGCCTGCCTGGCTCGCCTGTCAACTCTGGCTGGGCCTCAAATCACAACAGCGCCCATGTACTGTGCGATGTCAGTGCATGGTAAAGAGACCCAGGTGGTCGACATTATCCGGAACTCTGTACTACTCGGTCCCTGATAGCCTGAGTCGTTTTGGGGCTCTGAACCCCATAAAAACACAAAAACAAATTTTCCGACCGGAGTGGCGAGTGTCCCTTCCCCTCGGAAGTTGCGCGGCGTTCCTTTCACCCCCAAAGTGCGCATTCAGGGATACTGCGGCAAGTAAGCCCTTGCACGTGTGCGCGCCTCTGTGTTTGTGCTTGGGTGTTTTTAGTGGCCGGTTGTCAGCGAAGCTGAGAACAACCAAGACAGCGGACGAGAAAACGACGAGCGGCGAGCAGTGTGTGTGCGGTTGCTCGACTGTGCGGATGCGCAAGCAAGATGGAGCGAGGTGTATGAAGCTGCGAGCGTGCATTCATCTTGTAAATAAGTTTTCGTTGTATATATAGTCATCTTTTGTTTTCAACGTACGCGTTCAACAGTTTTTCCAATCAATGTGTATGATGAGTGTGAACCGAGAGCGTGTAATGAAGCACAGAAGTGAATTTATCACACGTGTAATTACGCAATTCGCCCAGAAAAATCCGAGGCGCATACAGTTGCTGTTCAAGGAAGACTGACTGAGTGACTGTAGTTGCGTGTTTGTGAACATATTGTGCTGTGTGCTGGTCATCAAACCGGGTGAGTCGAGAACCCGTATGCAGCAAGACTGAGCACTCTTCTCCACGAAGTAATATAGCATCTTTTTGCATTTTTTATTAATTTTAGTTGTTTCTTCGTTGATAAACTCCAATGTACCTCTCCTAGCCGCGCTTTAATTTGCTGTTTGTAATTTTTCTTTCATGTGTGCATTTTGTTTAATTTTTATTTATATATAAATAAATAAATTTACTCCGCAAATAGCGCCTTTTTGCTACGAACATACCCCCCTCCCCCCCGGGGCACCAACGGGGCCCCCCCCTGCAAAAAATTCTGCGGACGCCCTTGAATGTCCACAGTCGCGTTACTAAGTTCACAAAATGCGTGACGCCCTATAGAGGTGAAGAAATAATGAGCAAGCGTCACATCTACTGGCGGAGCTATTTGCGCTAGTTACTATCATGTACCTGAGCACGAAAGCTTTCGAAACGGATGAAGAGGAAAGGAGCTCTACTTCCATATTGATTGATTGAGTAAACGTTTATTGACGAGAATGGTAGCTGAAGCGCTAGTGGGTGGGCCCTTAGTCCAGGGCGTAGCACTCTCTAAGCGTCGGAAAACTACCTCACTGCTTATGCAACGAACGCGAAAAGTGACGCTTACTCAGAGGACGTGACAAGTGCCCGTTAGTGGCCACAGACCCTCAGCGGTGTTTCCGTTCTTATGCATTGTGTCTAGTGTGCATTGATTTTGTATGGTGACACGTTGGTATTCATCCTTCATTTTAATGGAATAGCAGTTAGGCTGTCGCTGTGAAGTTCTCTGTTTATCCGTAACGAAATTCTCTGATGACGCCACCAGGGTCACGCGACCCCAATTGACCAATCAGAGAGCACCGCGAAATTTGAAATTACCCAAGAAGTTCCCTGATTGGTCGAGAGTTCACGTGACCTTGTGACGTTATCACAACGTGCCCATCGCGAAAGGTGGCAACCCTACCAGCAGACTAAGCCAACTGCCCTCCGGTGCCAAATTCCATGAACTTGCCACCTTTACTGTGCCAGCTTTACGGCATCGTATAGCTGTCACCAGAGTACAGGAGCTCGGCAAGAGCAGTCTGGGTCCCACACGCCCCACCAGTGGCTGTGTTTGAAACAGCCGCCTGCCGGGGCAGTGGCGCATCACTTAACCGCTGCACCACTAAGCCAGTAGTGGTACCAGAACTCCCAGCGATCTATGAATGTGACTAAGAGGGTCATGACGCCATCAACACCGCGTGACTACCAGTGGACAAATCATAAGGCACCGCCAAAGTTGAAAATGTGAGGACTCCAAAAATTTGGAAGTTCGCTGACCCTAGCAAAATAGGTCAAGGTGGATTAGTGTATCAGATTAATGTAATCCAATATGATAATCAAGTAGATGGTATTAAACATTCTAGAAGGTGATTACTGATGCATACCAATGAGGGCAATAGACCCGGTTGCAACTGGAGTTTTGGCGGGAAGATCGCAAGAAGAACATTATACACGCATTTGGCATTTCCTTCTTTTAGAAGTGGACTAAGAAATCCCCAAATATTTTATGACATTTGAGGGAATTAGGGCGTTATTTTTGAGTATCAAATGTGCTAAGATGCATTTTTTTTGGCTATGATAGTTACCCCGGGGAGACTATAGTCGCCATTTCCTATTCGCGTGATGTAAGCTGCTATTTTAATAATCATCAAAACAGAAATTTTTCTCAGACTCCAGGGAGGGGTGGCTCAAGGAGTTTAAGATTAATTTTTCAGTGCACAGTACGGTAGACTTCGTTTCACTGTGCGAACAGCCGTCAGCGACAGGGAATTGTAAATTATCAGCCAGTGTAAACAATCTCTCACGTTATTTACCGTCTGCTAACTTTAAAGCATAAAAGTGAAGACGGCTGCTGTAGTAGTACAGATCACTCGAAAAGAATAAATCATTACTGAAGGCTTTTTCAAAGGCCAGATTTAAGTGTTAGACTAAGACAAAATCACAGTTGGTGCGTTGCTTCGTTTTCTCTGCTCTTGAGTAAGACAAGGCAAGCTTTGGGAAAGTCGGACAAACGTGTCATAATGAAAATGAGGAAAAATGAGCTTACATACCTGTTGACGCAGGTAGCTATTCTCCATGCGCAGTAGCCGCACTTCCCGGCGCAAGCTGAGGATGAGCAGCTCCCGAGGGTCCTGCAAGCGGTCACAGTCGCTTCGCTCCAGACATACGCAGCGCGGCACACAAACTCCAAATGATCGAATAAATGATCTAACGCACGTCCAACAAATCATTTCTCCAAAAAATACTTAGCCACACACTTTTCATATGTTTGCCAAAAAAAAAAGTTACGAAACACTGTTCATGAAACACCTAAACATTCTTCATGAAAAATTTTTAAAATCTAGATAATTTCTTTGCTATGTGGCGCTGTTGACGGCGGCGAGGAAAACAGATACGCCGCTGTGCCTATGTTCGCCTGCCCTTTAAGCACGTGGAATGTGCGCTAAGAACGCTGGGATGCACATGCTGCATGCTAGCGTTTCGAGCGTTAAGTTCATTTTGCACAGCCAGAAACTTATTTATTTGCGTAGTATTCCAGAACGCCACATGTCTGCCCGGCATAAAGGAAGTCACTAAGAACAGCGTATAGGTTTCCAAAGTTTACTGAAGTGTGCTCGTTCGGCGAGACTGTGTGCTCGTCGTGGTGGAAGGCTGACTTACCATCCGCACCATGGGCTTCGTTTTCACCCTCTTAGCTCTGGATGCGTAGCGTAGCGTGTTGATTGTCTCGTGAGCGTTGGAAGCGCTTGGAGAAACGCAGGCGATCTGCGTAAAGGGGGCAAGAGACCGTACTCTTCATCATGTGCAGCGAGGTAGTAAGAGGGGGCTGAGGAGTGTTGAGTGAGGTAAAAAAGGGGTTATAGGGATCGGTTTATTGAAGAAAGCAGGGGAAGTTCTGCTCAACGCCGCACGGAGCTCACGAAGTACGCGTCTATGGCGCCTGCCCAAGAGAAACATTATTCTTGCGTTTCGTCAGCGATTATCTAGTTCAATCTCTTTTTTTTTTTTCCATACACCCACGAGCTTTGGAACTTTGTCGTTATGACGTGTAGTACGGTTATTTCGGACATATTTTGGTTGCCATCATTTGGGTGACATATCCCGATTACCAAATCTGCGCACACAACAAATGAGTCGCTTTAACAGCGATAAGAAGGAAAATCGAAATCACGGAAGTGTCTCTGAAGACTTTCATATCCTTACTCTCTGGCAATAAGGCTGGTAAAAGCTCAATGATACTGCAGGTGAAAATTAAGGGCAGATATATATCGCATAATGCCCGGAGCAGAATACGCGGTGATTGTACCAGCAATGCACTACAACAGAAGAATTATTTGCGTCGTCTTCTGAAGCCAGCGCATATGCGAAGCTCTGTGATATGCTTGTAGGGAATAGGAAGAAGGACAACTCTTCAAAGGTCGTAAAGTAATTTTTCACGTACAAACAACCGTTCAGCTATATTCGGCAGGCAAAGTGTTAGGCAACACGAAAAGACGACCGCTTTCACCGCCGCCATCGTAACCTGACGCGATGCGGCGATAGGGAGACCCCAACTGGACGTTGGTTACTCACAATGAGGGCCATGCCGCTGCCTCCGAGGCTGTCGGCCAACAGCTTGGTGAGCGTGCTGTCCCGGTACGGTATGTGGCCCGTCCGCTTTTTGGGATCTGCCAGACACGATATGCAGTTTCCTGCCAAGAAGGAGAGGCATCAAGAAAAGGCAAGCGCAGCAAAGTGAATGCGTTATTCGCTGCTTTGCATTGACAACTTTCCAGGAAATCTTCCCGAGTGCGTCCTTGGCGCTCACGCTACTAAGGCGGGCAGCGTTTTTAATTGGGGCGAACAGACACCGTCGGCGCCATTTCTGCCGTGAGAACGACATTAATGCCGGGCTCACGGGGTGCATGAAAGAAACGGGCGTGCACACTAAATCTATATGACAGAGGTATGCACACCACCCAAGAACTAAGATTACTCTCGCTATTCTGGCTGCATTCGACGTGAAAAGGCATGATGGGGATCGCTTGCTCAAAGAAAAATTACCTGAAGCGAAAATTTGCCCTTACTTGACTTTAAAGGGAAAAAAAAAATGTTGCAGCCATGTCCGCGACGATCGGGCGAGGTCAGAGCGCGGATGCATTGTGTTCTGCGATTCAATAATGCTAGCAGGCGCTCTGTCTCCCTCCTTAGTTGGAGACCATTCTGATGCAGATCGACTCAGCAGCGCTTCGCAAACACGTGCTACCTGACTTTATGTGTCTCTACGAGGGAAAAGCAAAGCAACAGACAAGGACGGTGTTAATGGCGACAAAACAAGTGTTGACTTTTTTGGCAACATGAGAGAGTTGCTTCTTTTAGAAGTACACAAAGGGAAGGCCAAGCTTGAGTGTGTTCAGCGTCGGGAGGCGAAGACCACCGTCATTCCCAATGTGCCTTCCCTGTCACATCGGTTGAAGAAGGCTGCAAATCGCGCTGACATTCAGGTTGTCTTCTAGGTGCCAAGCAAGCTGAACGGTCTTTTCCGAATAGTGAATTCAGAACGGGCCAAGCGCCCGTTCTGCGCCAAGAAACACGACACATGCTACGTTGAATGCCAGTCGGGCCCGGTTTGTGAGATACTGCTCACTTGTACGCACGTGTGTCGTTCAGACGGGACATTGCTTAGATTACAGGCAGGCTGCGTGAGCATGCGAACTGTACGAAGACATTAACGGGTAGCAACCTTGCATTGTATGCAAGAAGTGCCGAGAGCAGCAGGCCGAGGCACGTGTCCTGAGAAGTGATGAAGCGAAAAAAAAAGCCAAGAAATTCTTGCAGGCCCACACTATTCACAAGAAAGAAAAGAAGATGTGCAAGCATGTCATCGGTCATGCTCGTGAAAAAAGAACTGTCATATCCATGCTCATAGGCTTTCCACGAGACGCAAAAGCTGACTGAACTATTGCTTTTGGTTTTAATTTATTTACCACGTGGTGTTTTTGTTCTTTCACTCCTTTGTTGGCGTATATTGCTCTCACCATAACCAGGAATTCGGGACAGTTCCCAACGAGCGGCTGAGCTTAGTGGCCTGTCACGCTCTGTTCAGCAGCCACTCAATCATTCTCTTTCTTTCTTACGTCACGGATGATGTCAACGCGCTTTTTTCGCATGGTCATAGCCATACACCGAGTGGTGGCGCAAGAAAAGCAGAAGCACTTGCCCAGAATTCCCGGTAATGAAATAAACCGATAGAGTAGGCACTAGTCAGAGCTTATGTTGTCTTTTACACCGGCCTTGCTTGTTGCGCTGCTTTTCCCCTGAATAAAAATGATCCAGTTAGCTCATACCGCTACCCCTGACCTAGTCAGCTCTCTCCGCCATGTTCTCCCCCCCCCCCCCCCCCTTTTCCGTGCTACATCCATCGTCGTTTCTCTCCACAGGAAAGTAAAGTAAGGAAATCTCCTGATTTCTGTTTCTTTTTTTTATGGTCTCCATCGTCAGACTCTCCTTGTCAACCCCTCATATCGCCTTTGTGACGTCACCACAGCTGCAAGGGAAAGCAATGGGGCTCGGCTGATGGATAGAACAGGTGTCTGCGTGGATGATGGATCGGGTGATTGATACTATTTTTGCGCTTGGAGCGAATGGGATGAGTTTTCGATCTGCAAAAGCATGTAGGGCATTACGACGATTTTTCCTGTGACGTCTGCTCTTCCAACCATAGCGGGTGTCCGGTGAAGAATACAGCTACCAGCGTCCTCTGCGGCAGCGGTGAAGACTAGTCGGCGCCACCACATACCGAGCACGAGCAGCGACTTGTTGATGTTGTTGGCCTCGACGAGCGTGTTGCCCCGACTGCGCGTCTTCTTGGTCTTCTCGGAGCCGGCGAGGTCGACGAGCGACAACCTCCCCTGGCGCCGGATGAAGGTGTTCGGGTCGTCCGGGTCGCGCATCTCGGAGGCCAGGCAGACTGTCAGGATGCTGTGGCTGCGGCTCGAGTGCTCATTCATCTCGTGGCTGCGCACTTGGCGGTTCTTGCGGCCTGCAAGGAGGTGGCAGGCCGTTTAGCGCACTGCAACCAAGCCTGAAAGAGGCAGATAATTTTTAGTGAGAACGCTAATTGGATGGAGTTGCCCATAATGCCCGTTTAAGAAGTAGAGCGTCTAGCAGGCTAGCCTTGGAGCTCAGGGCAACTGGTCGACCACGCGAGGGCTTTTCTGGAATTATTTTCGAAAGAGCTAGACTAAACCTGCTGCTTCAGCGCCAAAGATTCATTAATTAGCGTCCGTGGAATCTGCTAGCTAACTTCGGTTAGCAAAGATAGGCACTCCGTCGACAGTGATCAGAAACATTTAAATCTCCCTCTGCTTGTTCCTATCTCTGCACTGTCATCGGGCCAGGTCAGTCAGTAGTCAAGGGCAGCTGCTGCACATCTTGTGACAGCGTGCCGAGACCTCGAGGCCATGAACCGAGCGATGTGTCGAAGGGAGCGTCTCCGCTCTGTCTGCGAACGCTCACCACAGCGTGTTCGCGTGCGGAGGAGTAGTGTGTGGACGTACCTTCTTGCAGCACGCCGTCCAGGTCGCCGAGGTCCTCGCACTCGACGACGAACAGGTTCTCCGCGTAGAAGCCCTTGTCCTTGGACCACCGCACGGGAAGCGTCTTGTGCGACGGGTTGAGCAGGTCCAGCACCTGTCCGTCCGGGGAAGAGAGCGCGCCACGGCAGGCTCAGAGCAGGCATCGCGATGCGAGACGATTGGCTATATAAGCTAAATTAGAGGTACGCACTTTCTTTGCACGCCTAACTTCCCAACACACATAATGTAATACGCAAGGAAGGTGTCAGATGAACACTCTACACTATATACAAATATTCGTGATTCGGGACAGAAGTGTATACAAATTCATTTCTAGATTGATTCTTAGCTCCTCTATCATTGTCAGCTGTGCCTGTGACGTCAGTGGTAACAACCAGCAATCAAAGTCGCTTTCCAGCTTTGTCAATGAAGACAAAACTGACCAACAAAAAGAAAAAGAGAAAAGAACGCAGCGGAAAATAACTCGTAATATGGCCTCGGGCTTTGTTTTTGTTATTTCATGCACGCCAAATATCATGCAGTCCTAACCAAAAGTGCGGCCAAACGTTTCTTAAAAGCTCTCTTCCGAAAAAAAAAAATCGCTATGTCTCCGCCCTAAATCCATGCAAGAGCAGAGAGGGGGCGTACGTGCTCCTTGTAGATCTCCAGGTAGGAAGCCTGCACCACGTACTCGACGCCCCTGCGTTGCGCGATCTCACCAAAGAGGTAGCCGAACGCCAGCTGCATGATGCCCGGCTCGCTGGCCTGTCCGTCCGGCGACTCCTGCGCGGTGACATTCGGCGAACGTGCTGACTGCCCAGCACACGAGTCCCCCCACCCCCCTTTCCCAGAGACTAACTAAGGCTCTCCGAAATCTTGGTTACTCAGCCACATTTTATTCCGTTTTAGCGCACCTGGCAGAGTGCTGTCACTGCGGTAGCACTTGATTAGAGGTCAGGGTAGCTGTTTGAACAGGTTAGCTGCTCATGACGAAATTTGGTAGCGCTTGAAACACAAGAACGGAACGAAGTGAACAAATGCAAATAAACCTTCAAGTGCAATGAATAAAAGTTTAAAGTTAGTAAAAGTTAAATTAAAGTTAAAAATGAAATAAAAATTAAAAGTTAATGACAAATAAAAGTTGAAAGCCACTTCGTTCCGTAATTATGTTTCAAGCACTACAAGTTCCGTCTAGCTTAGAGGTTCGCATTGTGGCCCTTCTGCAAGCGTGCCGAGGAGCCAAGCTCGTTCCCTCGCACTTGCTCCTAGTGTACAGACAGCACCTCTCCTCACTGGCCTCGTCGTAGCATGCAAGGGTATACTGCTGGCGCTCGGCTTCTTGCACAGCTGCCTTCCCCATGAAACATGACACATAGGATATCATGAACCTGGCGCCGAAGTCCATCGCTGTTTTCAAGAAGACCATGAGACCAGGCCTCACGAGAACCGTTTGGTGGAGGAATGGCATCACGTGAGTCCTCTATGTTCATTGAAAGCCACGCAACGAAGGAAGATTATTAGCCACGTGAAACGCGGCCCGCGACAGTTCTACTCGGCGATACAGCTATGCCACAGAGTTGTCTTATTCCATGTAGTGAGCAAGAAGCATAAACACTTGTAGCGTTTAAGACAATTCACAAAGGCGCTTGCATGCATGCTCAAGTATGTGGCCGTGAAGACGAACTTCCTCGACGTACCGGTGGTCCAGTTAGGGTGTATGTCTTGCCGGCGCCTGTCTGGCCGTACGCCATGATTGTGCTGGCGAACCTGCGGTGGAAAGCGATGCGCCTCAGCACCGTTATCCCACAGTCGTCGTATGAGAAAGCCGTCACCGCGAGCTGAACAAATTACGCAAAAGCGCGCAGATTCATGTTTGTCTTCCACATGTAGAAGAATTGCGCCTATGGAGAGAGCAATACAACACAAGCGCTATGCATGACCTCGTAGCAATTCCCAAACTCCACACTACTTGCACGTGCTTGCAGCTTGCGAGTACTATACTGGCTCTATCACATATACAGTCACTGCATGCAAATCTGTGCCAATTGTGATATGAAACGCATGCAAGAGAAGGCCTTGCACTTAGCTGCGAACAGTCATAAAAAAGATGGCAGCAAACATGACTCCACCACTACGGTGCTTCAGTGCAGGGCAACTACGCCTGAAGAACTCCGTCACTTTGGGTCAGCGGCCGCTGCTCATTTTACGATGGAAGAAAAGACGGAAATAAAAGAATCTACATGTGAAATTGTAGCTCCGTGTAGGTGAGTGAAGGCGCAACGAATAAAGACGATGCACAGCAGAGGCAACTGCTCGGCAAGGAGGCGCCCCTAAAAGAGCTCCATAGAGGTTTCACTCACCCGTCGAGCGCCATGTCGATGAGCCGCTTGATGCCGCAGTGCTCGAAGACGTCCTCTTGCGTCGCTTCCGGCTCAAACACCACGGTGAACGTGAACAGCTTGGTCTGGCCGCCCACAGGCTCCGTGACCTGCGAGTTGCGTCATTCGCTTTTTCTTTCACCTCCGCGCAAGCAGACATGTACGGACGGCTGGATATCGGGGGCAACAGACCGCGTTCGCAAGCCTTTAAAGGGAGACTGAAGCACTTTTTTTGAAAATCGGGCTGGCAGCGGCATCCTATAGTTTTTCATGCTGCATACTGGAATATCCCATCCAAATAAGGCAAAAACAAGCGCGAATTGCCTTTTTTAGCCGAAATATGCGGCCTGTGCCGCGGGGCACGCCACGCAGCGCGCCACCGCCCGTGATTGGTCAAGAGAGGTCGTGACGTCACTTTGAGGACTGGAGAAGCTGCCGATGCGGATCCGGCGCTGCGTTGAGTGCAGATCGCAGCTTTCCGCGTCGTTGTAAAAGCGAATACGGCGACTTTTTTTTTTCTGACCTCCGAAGAAAAGGATACTACAGTTTGCTCAATCCACGTATCGCCTGAAACCAAAAAAGACGCAAGCAAAAAATTCTACGCATAGCACAAGCATACGCCAGCGTCAAAGACGCGATGCAGACCATGCGTAAAAGGTGCCAGCACAACCTCGGCTCGTATTCTCGGAAAGGAAGTGGTGCGAACAATACTCAAGTCAATTACCACCACCGGACGCCTCCTGGCTCGCCCGGAAGAGCGTCATCCTAAAGAAAAGGCCCAAAGCACTGTGTACAAAAAATCCTGTTCTCAGTACCCGGCGTTGCAGGTAGGGGCAAGAAAGTATTTCAAGGAAACGATGAAGGAGCACAAAGTTGGTGTCAAAATTAGCGAAGCGCAGTGGCCAAGCACTGCGAGGCATGGGACCACAAGATAGTGACGCAATCATAGTGCGCTGGAAAACAAGCCAAATACGCGCACAAGGCTGCTGCTTCACTCATGGCGCGTTCAGCAGATGCCAGAAAATATTAATTGCTGCCTCGGAAACGTTCGCCCTTCCTAGATTTGCAGTTTAGGTTCAGTGAAGTAGTTGCCAACTATATGTGTGTTTAAAAGCCAAGCTAGCTGCAACTCGCCCGCTGCCACAACTTTATGAAGAAACCGAGTAAGGTTGCGGTGTTTTCTTCCAAAAACTCGGTTGGCATTCATTTCTCTCATAAATTTGCATCCGAAATCAATGTCGAACGCTTTCATTTTAATTGCTGAGCTACGATTCAACGAGATGCCGCATATAAAGAGCTTCGATGCTTGCTTGTTTTGCTTTATTGTGCTTTGCTCTGCTTGCTTGCTTGCTTGCTTGGACACGTCGAACCGAGTATAAAATCACTAACCGAGCCTTGCTGAGCACGTTTTAGGTGGTCTGGCCGCACCTAAGCTGAGGATAGCGACACATGCTTGAGCCTCTATAAGGTTTCTTCATGGGCTAAGTGAGCATGTTTCTACTTTTAAAAGAGGCGCTTCTTCGGAATGGTGACACGCCTCTCATGCGCAAGAAAATCGAAGGAACTGTGTCATGGTTCAGCCGCGCCTTTTCGACAGAAATCTCCAGAGGTCACATTAGGGAGAAGCTCTGCATGTAGCCGCTCTTACGAAAATGCTTCGAGCAGAGTAGGCTTGCTTTGGTCAGCTTGAATTCTTCGTCACAGCAGCGAGCGCTTGCGCTGCGAGCTTTTGATCTTGCTAAAAACAGTGGAAGACGACACAGTCTCGGCCGTATTTGTTCATGGACACGAACGCAGAGTAGTACCTTGTATTGAATCTGATTCTCAAGGTCGGCTGACACGCTTTGTACGTCACAACGCACGCAACACGAGAAACAACGCGCGCTGAAAGCTCGCTCGGGTGCGCCGAAGCACGGCCGCTCGATCCCTCCAAGGAGGGAGATCGAGCGGCCGTGGCCGAAGTATCCCCGGCTCCTCAACGTGACGTCACGTTGGCCGACATGGACGAGGTTTCCCTCTCCGCTGTTCTCCTCTCCTACGCTTGCGCGGGGCGCGGGAGATTTGAACATCGCGTTTTTAATTGGTGATTGCGCCACTGTTTTAGCCAAAATCGAAAAAATAATTTCACAGACGTGATCAGCAATGACACTACTTCAAAACCCTAAAAAATTAGCCGATTCGAAAACCGCCTCAGTATCCCTTTAAGGAAAACCCCCAAGGCAGCATGATGACGATACATATCAGCAACAAGTTGGAAAAACAGAACTTTGCACTGACCATGGCTGACCCCAATAGTCGATTATTCCTAGACACCTATTTTTACAGAATCGAAAGCAGTCGCGAGTTGGGAGGGGGGGGGGGGGGGGGGGCGATGGCACAACTGTTCTACCTTGATACCTTGAACTGCTCCTACCATCTTCCATCATTGGTCCTTGACGGCAGGCTGAACTAACGCTGACACGGCGCGTGCAGAAGATGGAGCACAATCGAACGAAATGAACGCTCGTATTATTCCATCGTGGACAGGAGAGACTCGTATCACTTTTGTACCGGTGCAAGCATTTCTATAGGTATAGCATGTGGCGTACTCCTGCTTTTGAGTGTAGGTGGGGGCGCAAGGGTTCCAGGGAAGCAGGACTGCTGCATATGCATTGACTGAACAACCGGAAATAGAATCTCCCTCACGCGGGAGTTCCAATAAGTCATACAAGTTCATACAAGTACATCTGCCGTCAAAAGTTTATGGAGCCTGCATGTCTTAGGCGAATAAACTTGGTTTCTTTGCGTCCATGGTGTATTGCTTGAATTTAATGCTGCACTGTGTAATTTGCACCCCCGCAATTAGTTAGCATGTATTTATTTATTGCAGGCTTTGTGCCAAGGCGGCGATGAAAACTTTTTTTTTTCGTTAATGTTGAGTGCCACAAACTTTTCACTGCGAGCATATACATTGTAAGACGGGGGGTTTATTGAAGACACTAGGACCTCAGGAGCAGGGCGGCGAAAGTCCGCGGTCAGCCAAGGCGAGCCCACAGCACGCGCAGCGATGGCAATGCCGCCGCTACACAGAATGTTCGTCTTCGTCTTTACAACATTGCTTGTCTCGCGTGCATCATGCCATGACCCCGATATTGGAGAACTAAAATGCTGGCTGTCAACTAACAGGGAAATAGTGAATGATATTTGTTTTTCATTTCTTCTTGCACGCTTTACTTTGCAAGCTTGAGAAAAATCTTCAACACGCGGGAGGTGTGTGGAACGGTGGTTTGGTGGTCGCTATCCAACAGTGCCACCGCGACCACAGAGTGCAGAGATTCGGCAGAATGACACGAGCCGACAGAGGATCATTCCACCGCATTTTGCGGCATTCTGTTTCGTCCGGGACAGTAGGCGAAATGAGTACTCACGAGCACTTGCCCTTCCCCCGGGTAGTTGAGCGCCTGAGTTTTCGCGTTCTCCTGGGGCGTCAGCGGCCGCACCCTGGAGGCGAAGGATGGAGAGGAAGAGAGGAGAGAGAGAGAGAGAGAGAGAGAGAGAGAGAGAGGGGAAAGAGGCAGAGCCCTATTTGAGCCTGCGACAGTCTGAGCAAACACTCCGCGCTCCCTTTGCCGTAACAGCCTGGCTAAAGAGGGCTAATAAATGTCGGGAAGTGTAAACCGGGTTTGCGTGTTTCTTTGTTGTGGGCTTGTGAGTAACGCAGCATGATAAGAATGACAAAAAGAGTCCTTTGTGGCAAAATGGGGACGTCTCACCATGTATATGATGTTTGCTTGCGGTGTCTTGTGTTACTTTCTTTTCCTTTTTTTTTTGTTCAAATGTGTTTTACTTGCAGGACGTTCATTTGTGCTGTTATCTGAGAGGTTAAATTAGTTGGAAGAACCGCTGTCAAGTCGTTCGTTTTATTATTTTGGTGCTGATTTTCCTAGGGCTTCTATCGACAATAAATGCATGATGTGTGTCTCATTTCTTGGGTCTATTTCTGTTGTGGCGCCAAATGGCTTTTCAAGAACGCAAATGAAAAAACAAAGCTGTTTTCATACAGTCTGGAGACTATATCTGCCAGTGCAGGTCTTTCGGCGTCTGTTAAATATAGATAATACTACAATAAACATGCATCAAGAACGGAAGGTCGACGCCCAGGAAAGAAAAAGGCTTTTGCATCCGTCAGTTAGAAGCGATCTATATTACCGTTTCTTGCTTCGCATGGCCCAAGTACGACCGAGATACTGTTTCAGCGGACCGAGCTATATATTACGATTGATCGCTGAGATGCCAATCACACCTTTTTTCTTTTCTAAATACGCCGGTGTTTACTAAGGGATGCCTCACATATCAGCTCGGTGAGCAGCGAACATGTTCGTCAGCTGTACATTGCTTACGCTTAGCTGAAAAGAAAAGCAGCACACAGGTCAGAGTCTTCAGCACACAGGTCTTCAGAGTCTAACTGAGTTGCCACATTAATTAGTGCCTCAGAAGACCGACCAGTACTACTCAGAAACTGACACTAAAGAGATAACCAGACGTACTGAGTTTCTGCAAGGAGTATGCCTGTTCGTTATGAGGCCTAAATGCCACAGCTACTCCCATATTACCCGTTTCTGTCGATGACGTACACGCGGCCATGCACTCACCTGACGACGACGTTGATGTTGTCCCCTCCGGATTCATCCGGGTTCAGGGTCATCAAAGAGTCCTGGGACGAAGCCGTGCTGGGCCTACGGAACAGGCACGCGAGGACAAAAAGACGGTGTAACGTTACTTTTTGCAGTTAGATTAGAGTAAGGGGTCGCTAATGAGCGACACTTTCTTCAGTCCTCACTTTCGATGTGTGAACGCTCCAGCGCAGAGCGTACAATGCTAACACTGCATGCATTTCACGGCTCCTGCCCAGTGACCGGCCCAATAGTGCGCCGGTCTTGACAGGCTTCGTCATGTGGCGCCCCCATGAAGAGCGGCAAGTTTCGGAAAATGAAGGGGGAGGGGGTCTTTTACTTTTGCCCTCGACTGTACATTCTAATGGGCACGGAATATGACTTCATCGTCGTGGCAATCATCAACCATTCACTGCATGCCTGCATTTTTTTTTGGCCATAGCCAGCTAATTAATGGCTGCGACTCATTTATTTTCTTCCTCACGTCATTCCTTTAGATAGCCTTGGAAAAGCGCAGAAATCAAGCGGCAGACAAAGTGGCCGAGGCCTTACTCCTTCCAGGTCACTGCAGATGGAAGAAAGGGCGCCCAACCCGCGACTCTTTTTGGTCCCAAGTCCCGCCCTACTTTCACGCGACCCACGAAGCAAGTATACCTTGGTAACAACAGCTCGCCTTTGTGTGTGCCAAAACAATACCTGTGTTTGGCGAGTCGAGTGAAATGAATTCGCGCCAGGGCTGAAAAGTGGCAACAGCTTTGCAGCAAGCGCCACTGGTGTCGTAATGACAAAAGAGAGCCTTCTACATCTCTATCTGTTTCTCTGAATCCCACGTACGAACGTTGTCCTTCCTACAATATGCACACATGACCCGCATAGGCTTCGATCGCTCATCCCCCTTTCTGCTGCGCACGTCAGAAAAAATCACTGGAACAAATAAACGAGAAAAGTGGAGCGGAAAAGCTTTTAGCCCTCTGCGTTATGCAAAAATGCCACGGTTCGCGCGGGAGGCCTGAATATTAGAAGGCTACGAATCACGCAATTCCGCGCATATGATCAGCGTTATGGATTGTCCGCGCCAGCAGTGTGACATCGATTCGGCGGCAGGGGGCGGCCAAGGTTGTCTCATTCGAAGGCTTCGAGAACGGCCTACGTGTGTCCGATAAGCGTGCCGTCGAGCGGACAGTCATGAACACCGATGAAGGTTGCGCCAGAAGCGGCGCATTTTTAGCTGAGTTATTTAGCATGTCACGGTTTTCTTGGAAATAGGATGTTTTTCTCTATTCTCCCCCCCCCCCCCCCCCTCCCACTCTCGCAGCGAAGCGTGTATAGGCGTCGTTCGGCGAAATCATGTCATCGTAGTCATCGTCGGTGCCATCCACGCCCACCGCACGCCTACACCCCAGCCTCCGCCCCATGACTGCTTAGTACACCTCAGTGCACCAACACTGTCAACGCCGCACTAGTCCGATTGCTTCACCGGACTTCTGCCAGAGCACAGACCTTTGTGCTAGTTGGTGCATAGCAGACACGTACAAGCGCAAAAAAAAAAAAAAAACACGGGACAGAAAGACTTGAACAGCATGCGCGCTTACTTCCAATAAATCTTCAGTTGGAAGTAAGCGCTCGTGTTGTCCAAGTCTTTCTCTGTCTGTGTTTTTTTGCGCTTGTACGTGTCTTCTCCAAGAGCAGAGAGCAGCCCAGTAAAACAGTACCAATGAGTCTAATTGTCTGTTACCTATTTGAGAAAATATAGCTCCAAAACCAGATGCGCATTCGCCACCCATTGGGCTCCACCAGTTGACCTCGACTGGTGCTTCCGATTTAAAGGAATTGGTCTGCCAAATGGCCCAAATAGGGAGCCAATTGAGCTCAAATGATTCGCCCTTGATTATAAATATTGCGCAATTGGCATGTCAGAAACTGAACCAACTTAAACTCATATTTTGAGCCTGTTTTTTATTTCTATACAATTTCTCAAAGGAACGGAAATTTAGAGAGTTCCTCGCTACCTTGGAAGACATGGCAAGGCATTGTACTACAAGGACATGACAACCGCGGGTCTCTCAGAGTGACAGGATGAATTCCAAGAGAAGGAAAGCCCAAAAGATGGGCTAGAGAGGCAGGTGGGTGAATGAGATAAGGGAGTTTGTGAGAGTGAAAGGGCAGCAGCTGGCACAGGACACAGTCAATTGGATGAAGATAAGAGAGGCCTTTGTCCTACAGTAAATGTAGTCGGACTGATGATGATGATGGTGATGATGGAAACCGATTTCCAGACATTAGCATTTCTCTTAGATATACAGGGTCTGTTCTGAAAGTAGTAGGACTCATTTTTTTTTAAACAAAATTTATTCAAGAGAATAGTACAAATGATTAGGAATTTTTCAAGGTAGCACCCTTCCGCACCTACACGCTGCTGCCAATGAGTTTTCCAGTTTTCGTACGCCTCCAGGAACGCCTGGACCGGAATGCTGTTTAGCTCTCTCGTCACGGCCTGTTGAGCCGCCTCTACCGATCCGTAATGTTTCCCCTTGAGCGTTGATTTTATTGTCGGGAATAGAAAAAAGTCTGGCTGGGCCAAATCGGGGCTGTAGGGGCGCTGAGGAAGCGTTGCCGCCTTGTGCTGGGCAAAAAATCGGGGCCCTCATTCACATGATGAAGAAGATCCACCGGTTGGCCTTTTCCTCCTCTGACAACACTCCCGGCACCAACTTCGCGCACGCTTTCGTCATGGATAAGTTTTCTGTCACGACCTCAAAAACTTGGGTTCGAGGAATGCTCAAGTCATCAGCAATCATTCTCATATTCATTCTACGATCACTGTTAAGTAAATGTTTCACTCGCTACACATTTTCGTTGGTCTTGCTGGTCGAAGGGCGTCTGGAGCGGTCGTCGCCTTCCACTCTTTCCTTACCTTCTCGGAACAGCTTGTGCCACTCAAACAACACCTGATTTACCCATGGCAGCGTCACCGTAGGCCTCCTTAATCATGTTGTGAGTCTCTTTGCCCGTTTTACTAAGATTTACTCAAAATTTGATCGCGTATCGCTGATCCAGTAAAAGCTCCACGACTCTTCGTGACGAGACGTGTCGACAGGGGTTCACAGTAGAAGCGACCTCCTCTCTTCAACGGCCGAGAGCCGACTGACGATTTTCCCCAGCATTCCCAATATCACCCTTCAACGATCTTACACGCGCAGACCGCCTCTCGTCCGCCCATTCGCCAAGGAAAAAACCAGTCCTACTACTTTCACAACAGACCCTGTATATTGATAAGAAAACGAACATAGACATAAAGGAGGCAACCAGAAAATTTTGTAATCCTCTTTTTGTCATTTTGCTGCTGTGCTAATATTTTTACTGAAAACTGTACCGAATAATTGGAGTGACTGTATTGGCAGACGCAGTAGAAATAATTACCAGCTGTGCGCTTCCCTTCAGTGCAGAAAGCTGCAAAGATAAGACGATCCGTAGCAATCCGTTCAACCATAAATATTATAAATTCTTTCTTTAGTGTGCTCGTATGTGACTGCCGCCGTTGTATGTATGTGTTTATTTTATTTATTTATTTTGTAATGACTCTTAGATGAGCCACAGGCATTTTCAAGCTATTTTCTTTAGCTTTTGGCCTGTGGCTCATTCTAAAGACTGTATGCACATTTGTGAAATAAAGTTTGGATTCAGTTCAATTCAATTAAAAAAAAATCTAAACGCACTGAGTTCACGCGAGCGCGCGCCCACATACACACACGCACACACATACACCCCTTATGTAATGCCCCTACGGCCCCTTATGTAATGCCCCTACGGGGGACTTTTAAGGTAATAAACTGAACTGAACTGAACTGAAAAAGAGAGATCAGTCCGGCTTCTGAAACACGAGGGAAAAAAAAGGAGTAAGAACGTTCGTCGCTCGGTAAAGGAGCACGAAGACATAAAATAAAAAAGAAAGACAGACAATTACCATAGTCGGTAAGGCGAAATTTGAGCGCAGCTCTTCACGGTTGCCACCAGCGTGTTATGGTGCTAGCACCCTCCGCTGATCTTCCCGTAGCAGCAACCTTCCAGCTGTCCATCCCTACGCTCTCGCAGTGGCAGGTGGCGTTTCGTCCTGCTATATGGTCACGCCGACAACGACTACGCCGGCGCCGACTACGGCGCAGAACGTAGGTACGGGCGCCCAGGAGCTGCGCTCTAAAAAACTAGGTGATATCAGCAATCATTTCATTATATGTTGGTTTGATTTGGTTTGTGGGGTTTAACGTCCCAAAGCGACTCAGGCTATGAGAGACGCCGTAGTGAAGGGCTCCGGAAATTTAGACCACCTGGGGTTCTTTAACGCGCACTGACATCGCTCAGTACACGGGCCTCTAGAATTTCTCCTCCAAAGAAATTCAACCGCCGCGGCCGGGATCGAACCCGCGTCTTTCGGGTCAGCAGCCGAGCACCATAACTACTGAGCCACCGCGGCGGCCTTTTCATTATATGCGAATTTAGAAACGAATGCTCCCGCCGTGGGCTCTTTTCACGGCCTCCATGCGCGCAGGCAGCGAATCATAAACCGCGTCCAAGAGCTCGCTACGCGCCTGCAGAAGCTGACGCTTCTCTTGAATGGAAATCAAGAATTGATCCGACGTGGTTACACTTGACCACAAGCGCCTGGTTACCCTTGATTTCATTACGCCCCAAACATTCTCGATTATTTTGAGGTCAAGGGTGCGGCCTGGTCACTGACTCTGCATTACTACATGGTCGTCCAGAACCGCTTGCACGATCAGTGCACGTTAAAGACCCTCACACAGTCGAAATCCATCCAAAGCTCTCCACTACAACGTCCATCACAGCCCATGTTTCTATAGGGGATTGCACTCCTTGCACCATCCATCTCAATCCATGGGCCAAATGATATGGCATGCATGCGAGTTATTTTCTAAAAATGCCCAGAAGAATGCCCGGAAAAGAAGAGTGCGGCCACATTTCACAACCTCGCCAGAATATTCCGAAGTATAATCGCTGCATTTATAGGGCAACCGGTGTTTTCCTCCGTCATCTACCCCTCGACACTTTGCATCGACGGCAGGTGTGTTCCTATTTAGACTAATAGCATGTTTTTTTTTTCAGGAAAAGTCAGCACTTTTCTCTATCACCTCGACATAACAAGCTCAGTTGGAATCAATCACACCCTTTTTTTCTTGCTGATCAGGAAACGCGCAGCTCTTCTGCCACGCAAGAATGTCAGAATGTTTAGTCAGAATGTTTGATTTCCAGAGCAGCGGAGAGCAAGGGGGAATCCGAGGTATTTATCTGCAAAACAAACAGGTCAAAGAATAAAGAAATGAGGAAGAACATGACTCAAATTCATGTATCTTTCAATACGACACCATTTTCTCTTATAACCGCATCGCCTCCATGGCATCGGCTCCCCACGTTCATCCCCTTTCACCACTCCCAACACAGGCACTCCCCACGGCGCAGTCATCTTCCCACTCCTTTTCAACATCGCCGTGGCGATGCTGGCCTATAAACCTTCCACGCTCTCCGATATTGGCTACACACATTACGTTGATGGCATGGCCATCTGGTCCACCCATGATTCCTTTGCTTACAGAGATGCCGCTCTCCAATCCGCCATACAAACAGTGAGAGCCTTTGTCACCTCCGGTGGCATGCAAAGTGCCCCTGAGAAATTGGAAATCATCCGCATTCTTGGCCACAACTACACATCACCGGGGCGCATTGACCTCCGAATCCATAACCGCTCTATCACAGAACGCACACTAATACCCGTTCTTGGCCTTTGGCTCCAACAAGATGGGCGCCCTATTCATATCACACTACCTTTCGTACTACAGCCCTCAACATTGCCCGCATGATACGAAGGAGTGCCGGTCATCGAAAGTGCGTGCGTGAGGAGGACACCCTCCGGCTGGTCACAGTCCTCGCCATAAGCCGCATCCAATACGACCTGCCCTACCACCACTTAGCTCATGTTAAACGAGATGAACGTTCCCCTACGCACCCTCTACAAGACTGCCCTGGGCCTCCCTCTCTGCGTCTCTACAACACGCCTCCTCGCCTTTGGCTTTCAAAACCCTTTCGACGAGATTCAGAATGCTGTCCTCATCTCTCAATGCACTCGCCTCCTCACTACTACCATTCTCCACCATACTGGCGACTGCCAAGCCTCACGCACCCTGGCCTTCACAGGCATACTCTATGTTTAAGTGGGCTCCCGTCTCCACCTTGACCTTCGCACACGCTACATGCACCACGAACTTCAGTCTACCCGACATCAGGCCCACGTTCTCTACCTCCACATACAGTACTGCGACGATACTGCGGTGGTATAGGTGGACGCGGCCTCCTAACCTCCCGTTTTTTATGAGGGCTGTTTTATGAGACCTGTTTTATGAGGGCTTTCTGGTCCTCGATATGATCGCTGGTCAGCATCGCCTCCCACCGTTCAAATGACGTGTACTGCGTCTTCAAGTGGTTCGCCTTCGCCCCGCATCCCGAGGAAATGTGAAGGAGTGTTGGGCGGGCCTGGCACCATGGGCATGTGTCAGGGTATAGTGTTGGGTGTATAAGGTGTAGTTTGTCAAGATGAGAGAAAGTGTTCGATTGGATCTGACGCCAGGAGGTAGTGTCCTGAATGTCTTTTTTTGTGAGGAGGAGGGTATTTTCGGCGCTGGAGACGCCGCAAGTCTAAGCGTTTGTTGTACGTGGAGGGAATCGGAATGAATAGGAATGCGTTTTGATGGCCCCGCTCGCTTAATTGCTGTTCGAGCTAAGGCGTGCGCCCTTTCATTTTGAAAATTCAAAATTTATTTCTCCACACACATTACAGTGGAAAAAGAGGACACTGGGCAAAAACCTGCATAATGCAGCTTAGCACCCAGTGGCCCATGTATACAACGACAGCAGTGTGTTTATTTCCCTCTAGTCCCTCGTGATCAGGGGCCCACTTAATCTGGTAAGGTTTATTGAGGGGTTGGGTACCCGTGAGTCGAGCGGCGAAAATTCCTCACAGGAATTTTCTGCAGGCTTGCTGTGAATCCGTGACCACATGAGCGATGCGTCTTTGCACGTCGCAGTGCCGCATGGCAAGTGCAGCTGCCGCGGCTTCCGCCGCCGCTGGAGAGTCGGCTAAGACGGAGGCATCGAGAACCGGGGAGAATTGGGAGTTTATCGCTACAACCGCGTATTTATTGTGTGCCGGGTATGCCGCGGCGTCCATATACACCGCGCTGGCGGAGATGGCAAGTCGCCAGTTCAAGTGCAGCGGAATGAACGCAACAACAGACATACGACGAACAGAGTTGCTGAACAATTCTCTGACTGGCATTAGCATTTCGCACAACCCCGGCTGTCGCTGATATAGGCATTACCACAAGGATAAATGTCTGGTCAGTTCTTTTGTGCCATTGTGGCACCGTATTTTCGGCGCTGGAGACACTCGTTCCCTTTAAACTATACTCCAAGCTGATTCGCTTTGCTGTTCTTAAACCTTATATTCTTTCGCCGGTGCTAGCGGGAAGCTGTGCGCCATACACCATCTAACGCCGCGGTAAGACAACAGATGCCTCGTTGCCGTTAGCCGGTTTCTAAGACAGAAAAGCTTGAAGATCGTGTGGTGCGGGGCCGCACGGTTGACCGAGCATTGCCAGCTATGGCGGAGCAGAAACGGTGTTTCCCTGCTGCTTCCAGAAATGCGTCGCCGTCTTTGCACCGTTGGTGAGAAGTGGCTAAGGTCTTGGCTTAAAGCACACAGGCACACAAATAAAGTATGCAGGCTAGCCCGAACTTTGTTGATTCAGTCAGCGTGACGGCACCGTGGAAGCATTAACGAACCGGATCTCACTGGTGGCACGTGGTTGTTTTTTTTTTTACTCTGTTTTCCAATCAATTATCTTGCAGCCATAAAAAGACTGTAGTGCTAATTTTGCCCCGCCGCGGTGGCTCAGTGGCTACGGCGCTCGGCTGCTGACCCGAAAGACGCGGGTTCGATCCCGGCCGCGCGGCTGAATTTCTTGAAGGCGAAATTCTAGAGGCCCGTGTGCTGTGCGATGTCAGTGCACGTTAAAGAACCCCAGGTGGTCGAAATTTCCGGAGCCCTTCACTACGGCGTCTCTCATAGCCTCAGTCGCTTTGGGACGTTAAACCCCAATAAACCAAACCAATAAACCAAACCAGTGCTAATTTTCCATTGAGACCAACACAAGTAAAAAATAAAAACTTAATTCTCCTATGCTTTTTTGTTTGTTTTAGTGACTGTTGGCTTCCTTCAGTATGTCATAACAAGCCCGTCATTTCCCTACTGTTGTCCGCTCAGGGGTCTAAAGTGAAGCAAAGCAGACATTTGGGCTAGTTGGTGTGAATTCATGGTGGAAAAAACAGCGCAAACTAAGACAGAAAACACAGAACAAGTGTCTCCCCTCTGGTTCTGTGCTTTCTGTCTTAGTTTGCGCTGTTTTTCCCACCATGACTTCTGAGTGAAGCCTGATTCGTCGCGAAAAATTCTTTCAAATACCCATCTCGTGTCGCTGTCGCTTGATCCAAGCGTATATTTTTCCCGACGCTGCGCCCACTGCCTGATATGGTCCTCACGTGCCTCGTTTTCTTTTTTTTTTTTTGTTCGTGTCCCTGATCCGGCGACGAGAACGGGAATGACAGCGCGCCACCAATGACCACGGCAGCTACGCCGGCAGGGAGTCATTCCTACTTTCTATATTTTTCTCAGAACAAACACTATACCGCTATCACCGTAAAACGCGGCTTTCGCTCCGTTCCCGGCATAGCGCACAGATCGATGGCCGTGGGCGACATCGACAGGGAAAATATGAACGCGCCACGCGTTGCTATAGTTGCCGCAGGCGCCGGAGCAAGGTCGCGCACCTCCCCCTTTTTCGAGCAAATCTGCATCCCCGGTTCGGCCGCCTCCTGCTTCGATTTCTGGTGTACGGCACAGTTTCGGATTCGCGTTTCTCGAGTGCGACGCTTCCTTGGAAGAGAGCGAGAGAAACTGTTAGAGAAGAGGAGGCGGAGGAAAGGGCGCGTTCCTCTACAATAGGGTCAGCTGTGTGTGTCTTAAACCGCGATTGGCCGCAACGATCGGTCAGGGCAAGGAACCGCCCTTTTCCAGGACGACGGGTGGAAGCGACACTGGCGGAGTGCATTAAAAGATACATGGCGGCAGAGACTGACGTCTCAAAAGAGTTCGCGAGCGGGATCTAAAATGCCAACTTCAATTATGGACTTCTCGAAGAGAGACTTTTTTTTTTAGTGAAAATGAAAACCTTTCCGAAAACCTAAGAGAACGAGATAAAACAAAACAAAAAAAAACGGAGAAAAGTGTGGTTTGATGGTTGCAGTCGATCCCTGCGTAGAAAAGTCCGCGTGTTTCCTATTTTTGTATTTCTCTTTTTTTTTGCAAAGCAATATATATACAGTCGCGAGCAAAAAAGATTAGCACTGCTGGTGTGCCACCGGAGCGGCACATAGCAACAATCGGCGCTACGGTTACGAACACGCCGATAGCAAAATTGTCAGGTGTGTTCTCAAGGCACGGAGCCGCGCCAACCGCGCGGGTGAGATTTTCGCCGCTTAAGTGACGTCATTGTAAAGAATTAGAGAATAAATTCAATTATGAATTATCTAGCAGTCATTGGATGATACCATGTGGTTATCCACGTATGTATGCAACTAAAATTGAATGTCTATACTTCTATAAAAGATTCTAGATTCTAAGAGCAGTCAAGAGCTGGCATTCAGCCCGCGAGATGCTTGCTTTTTAACTAAGTTGCGAGTCTGCTAGATGATGAAGATGTTGCACTACGCCGGTGGAGATGGAATGAAAAGCGATTCTTCTAATGTGGGTAATTCCAAGCAAGCGAAAGAGAGCCTCAAAAAGGCCGGATTCGAATTGTCGGTTTTCATTTGAGGTAACTGCTCTATGAACACATCAAGGGCTGAACCACACTGTCACGAAATCTAGCGCTACAAATTCTGCCGTGATGTCCCTCCGAAGGTCATCGGACAAGTCGGTCGATGCCAGTGAGAATGTGCCCTTGGTGCTGACCAAAGGCATACGCGCCCCTAACATTAATTCCTTATAAGAGTGAATTCCCGGAAATCAGGGTAGAAAGTAACAAACTCGCTCATGTCGTTTGCGACACGTCCCCAGTCATCCATCGCAACTAACATAAAGGTTACAGTCATATTTACAAGTGAGCAAAACGCAACGCAAAGGCCGAAAATAGACGTGCAGAGAACTACGTCACTCTAACACCACTTCGTGTTCCATTATTCACAACCCACCCACCGTTTCTATAGTTACATCCGACAAACAGAAATTAATTTGCTGGAGAGCTACATATACTATCATTACATACACTACCGCCTGCAGGCCGTCCATGCTGCCAGGTAGGCAGAGCCGATATCCTGACACTAGAGACACATTTTTGTATGCCCTTCCGCTACTCAGTAACCACACATAAACCTTCTTCCGTTCAATGTCATTGATTCCTGGAATGGCAGGGTTGCCAAGCACTATGGCAGCTCCTGGTAGCGCACATGAGGCATGTTCTGGGCAGCCTTCATGTGCCCCCCGAACGCCGCCTACACAATTCCGCAACCCGAACATGGGTGGTTCACTAAAGTTTTCTTTCTCTTCCACTCATCTCAAGAAAGCGGAGCAACTATCAACGTGGAAATGAGAAGCGAGTGTCTGGGGACAGAACCATGCCAAGGTAGTCGGGTATATGCCCGTAAAGGTTAGCTAACCGGCATCTGAAGCAAGCCCGAGAATGCCACCGGACGTCGACGTCGATATAGAGGGCCGGAGGAAACGCGAGGTGATCGGGCTCTTAGCGCAGGGTGCGACAAGGGGTGAAATTAGCGGGGCACTGGCTTCCATGGTCAGTGCGATACCATAGGTACGCCGGCCGATGCAGGTGCAGCATGCGGTAGAACGTAGGAGCAGAAAAACGCATTCAGCGTACACAAAAACGAACCAGCTGGCAACGATCATTGCAAAAGCTCGGCCAGCAACCACGCTTGCCTAATCGACAGAAGGTTCCGATAGCATACGTTTACATCACTGTGGGAGAGGGTGTCAGCAGGATCGATCCTTGTCATTGACGTGCGGAACATCGCTCGTATGCACTTCGAAAGGCAGGCACGTTGGCGGAGTTCACAAATAATGCTTAGCAGAACAGTTCGATGTGACTTACATATGTATGCACGATTGGCGTCAAATTAAATGCGAAAAGCAGAGCACGTGTCCAAAGGTCCAGTTTACTATTCGTCTGCATGTAGCAATCATAGGAGGGTTCATCCGGCTTGCGATAGTTTGGCTTTTGTGTTTTTAACGTTCATTACCTTACTTTGCCACTGAAATGCTACGTTCACACTTTCCACTGTTATCAACTTGCTCAGGGCGGTATCTCTGGCTGCATCGGCTGTGGCCCGCGTGGGTGAAGCGAGCGCTTGCAGCTGCCTGGCCGGCAGCGCTTTGATTAAGCTTACATCATCGTCGTGCTATCAGCGTCTGGCTGCGATGCGAGCCGTGGAAAAGCCCGATTGGGTAGCGGTCGGCGCCCAACGCGACGGTTCCTGAATCGCTTGTTTCTGGTAGTGAGCACAACTTTATCGCCACCAGGAAAGCTCAAATACCGTGTAGTTGAACATTCACGCGTCAGCGTGCTTCCCGAAAAGAGAGCGAGAATCGTTTCTCTTCACCGTCAGGGCATACAGCAGCGCGCCTTAGCAAAGAAACAGGTTCTTGTGTCTACAATTACCAGATTTTTCAAGGCATTCTGCAGTGAGTGACGGCTCGGAAACTTGCCCCGTGTGCACAGACAGCGGGTTGCCGGCGATGGTCAGGACCTGCTTATTGTGGCCGCTGCAGCAGACGCACCCAAAATTACAGCTCGGGAGGTAAAGGACATGTTTCAGTTGTGTGCCAGCACGTCAACCATTGGACGTCTTCTACATGCGGCTGTTAAGCGAAGCCATGTAGCGTCGCAGAAGCCAGCAGTGTCAGAAGCAAACAGGAAAGCAAGGCTTGTGTTTGCACAAGGCCGTCCATAATATGGACCACGAAGGACTGGCGCTCCGTGATGTTCTCTAACGAGTCAACCTCTTCAACTCCTTGGGACCAGCGTCAGCGAATTCGGACAGCCGACTACACCAGGTGCGCCTTTCCTGCTACATGTGCATGTCGACCCTGCCATATGTGAGGTAAGATTGCTTTAATACCACGGCCATCATTGAGTATTGCGATACGAAAAGCGTCTTTCGTTCCTTTCTTTCTTCACGCAACTGGTCGACCTTTGTTTGTTCACAGCGCAACCAAGCGCTGATAACGCGCAGATGATGGGAACAAAAAGGCGCACCCGGGTTCGAACCCGACCCCGGCGGTCGCGTTTCGATGGATGGTGGTGGTGGAAAACATTTATGTACAGGTATAATACAGGAGGTTATGCATGAGCTGACCCAGAGGGGGCCAGCCCTTACAAATACTAGGTGGAGGTCCCTAGTTCGGGACCCTGGCATCGGCCGCCGCCCAGGCTCGCGCGACCAAGGCCCGTTGGGCCTGCAGGTCAGAGCAGCCGAGCAGGGTCGCCTCCCAGTCCTCCGGGTTGGGTTGGGGCGATGGAGGCGAAACGCAAGAGGCGCCCGTGTGCTGTGCGATGTCAGTGCACGTTAAAGATCCCCAGGTGGTCGAAATTATTCCGGAGTCCTCCACTACGGCACCTCTTTCTCTCTCTCTTCTTACACTCCTAACTTCCTCCCTTCCCTTACGGCGCGGTTCAGATGTCCGCCGATATATGTGAGACAGATACTGCGCCATTTACTTTCCTCAAAAACCAATTTACCAATTTACCAAAACGAAAGCGCAGCAGGCCAGGGAGCTAAGAGCGATCGCTTCACCTACGCAGTCCACAGGTGGTAGTGGTGGTGGAAAACATTTATGTACAGGTATAATACAGGAGGTTATGCATGAGCTGACCCAGAGGGGGCCAGCCCTTACAAATACTAGGTGGAGGTCCCTAGTTCGGGACCCCAGTGGCATCGGCCGCCGCCCAGGCTCGCGCGACCAAGGCCCGTTGGGCCTGCAGGTCAGAGCAGCCGAGCAGGGTCGCCTCCCAGTCCTCCCGGGTTGGGTTGGGTTGAGGGGGGATAGCAGGGTTGGAGGGGCAGGCCCACACCATGTGGTAGATGTCCGAAGACTTCTCCGCACAGTGCGGACAGCTGCCCGAGAAAGAAGGGTCGAAGTGTTTCAGAGCTGCCGGGCACAGCAAAGTATTAGTATACAGGCGGAGCAGAAACCGCTCCTCCGCCTTTGACAGACCTTTACACTGGTGGGGATAAAGACCATGGCCAGATTGATAGAATAAAACGATGTCTTTGAAGGTGTAAGCTGGAATAAATTCGAGTTCCTTATCGTCAGGGTCGGAGGGGAATGTCCGGTGAGAGAGCGCGCGGGCGGCGGCGTCAGCTGCCTCATTTCCCTCAAGGCCCATGTGAGCGGGAGCCCAAACGATACGCCGGTGCGCGGGGTCACCGGTGTAGACGCTGTTTTGAAGAATGCGGTAGGCTAGATACGGTACCCAGCCCTGCTCGACGTTCCGACATGCCCCTCGCGAGTCGGAAATAATTGTGGTGAGCAAGTTGTGATCCGTGTAAAGTACGAATGTGGCGCTTCGGTTGCAAAGCGAGAACACGAACGTCAAAGAAAACAAACAAAACTATCGCAAACCGGACGAGCGCGCCTACCCTTGATGGTGACAGGCAGACGGCGTGAAACGGATCCACACGCTTCACTGTTCACATTTCATTTGAAGCTGATAGTACCGACATCTGGCGGCTTCTTTTCTGGCAGAAAGGGCATAGAACTCTCGACATTCTATGTACGCGTAAGGGTGGAAACGTTCAAAGGTGAAGTAGCAAGTCCCAGCAATCCCCGACTGAAAGTCCTTTAGCGTCTTTCCTGTAGGGACATCATTTCATGACGATGGTGATTTAGAAAAGAAAATTATGAACTGCCAGGTTCTTTAGATGAACTGCTGGAGTGCAGTGCTGGCCGTAGCATGAGAGCCATGAACACGACGGAAGTTGGGGTGACGTACTTCGTATGCGTGAGCAGCGTCAAGTTGTAGTCGCGACGGCTTCTTTGGTGGTGGGCAACACGTTCGCGGCAACGTCAGTCCAGAAAAAAGAGACCTTTGTCAGGCACGTGATCGTGTCCTGCCTGTTGTCGGTCCAGAGCATCCAGGTGCCTCGTCTTCTTCGTCGGCTGTGCTTCACTCTAGTGCTCTTGTAATTTTTGGTGAGGTGAAAGTACCTTTGTATGCCGGCCCAGCTTACTTGCAATTCACTCTGAAAGAAATATATAGCGTACCAAAACCAACACACAATTAAAAACGACAGGACGCAGGGCCAGTGCCGTATTAGAGCCGGTTGCACGTCATCTTTCGTTTGTTTTCCTACCACTTAGCAAAAAACCCACACCCGTGTTCTTGTCGAGAACAAGGTTGAAACATCACGCCAACAAGATGCAGTGATTTCCTTGGGAAGACCGATGTGAAACCGCATTTCGAGAATATACTTTCTCACCGCACCGACCTCTGGCCACGCCCTCAACATCTTCGCTCAATTTTGGTAGTTTTATGCACGACAGATTATTAACCTATTCAGCACCTACAGCGTCATGGATATGATTCGAAGTTACAAAAACAAAAAAAAAAAGATCTCTCTCAAACGCAGAAGGCTGCCTACCTTGACCAAATAGAAGAAAAAAATAAATGACACATTAGACAGACGTGACGCTTAAAATCTCACGCAAGCCCATCCATCCGCCCTTTCCGCAGCGACACTTTTTCTGCCGTAATGCGTGGGTTTGTAGATTAGTGCCCTGGAATATTTGTGACATATGTTTTACGACGCGGTGAAGAATATCGGATTCCGACAAAGGGAAGCATATCTACAAAAGGCACAGGTTTCAACGGCACCGCATGCTTTCACTGATGACGAAAATGAGCCAGAGCACTGCGATCGAACCGGTGAATATAACATCATTCAGCGTCATTTGCGTAACGGGCGGACAATTTCCAGCCAGCATTTTCTTTGAAGGTGCCCAAATGAGCGACGGAGTAGCACGGCTCACCAACAACCCAAGCGCATTTAAGTAAGGCCGGGGTCTATTTTCCATGCGAAAAACCTCCAATTTTCACGGCGGCGGCGAAATGGAGGGTTAGTGTTGATGTTCTTTTAAGTTCAGCACGTGTGAAGGCACGACTGCCCGGCGAACAAAGTGGCCCTCAAAAGTGCTTCCTGTCACCTCGCAAAGAACGAAAGCGATGTCTTTACCGGTACCGTGGCTGTACAGTTAGAAAGTAATTTACTCATTAACATCCAACTGGTTCCAGCTGTACGGCTACAAATGAAAGCTAAACAGCTTTCTCAGAATCTTCGCAATTGAAGAAAACTTCATCCTGATCCGGTGGTCTACTAGCTCAGATAATCAGGACGACTAGAAGATGGTAGGGTGGGGCCGCATCGATCAACTCGAAGCGGTAACAATGTATATTGTTTTCACTTGTGTATAACGTTGAGGTGCAATACGCCGCCAGTGTGTTCAGAGGAAACCCGCTAAACAGATTTGAGCCCCCTAAACTGTGTCTAAGTACTAAACCTGTCTGTATGCCCCCTCCCCCTAAATGCTTTGGCACTCCCAGGCCAACCTGAATCACAGATCACCAATGGCAGGTTACAAAGGGAGATCACAAACTGCTCATCACAAAAGGAGAGTGAATCGTATACCCTGCTTGGAAAGGTTACATGTGCTTGACGCTTGTAGACGTCACAGTGGGCCAGATAACCACGCTGGCCAACTCCTCCAGTTCAACTCCGAGTACCGTATTTGGATGATATAGTTTAGTACGCTCTCTTGGCTGTGACAATCGCATTTTTTTCTTCGTTCTTGTCATCACAAAATGAGCTCGGAACGTTGTCTTCCTTGACGAGTAAGCGCAGGATATATCGGGCTCTTCCAGTTCGTTTTCAGACATCTCGAGGTCACTGCACGCGTTCTGTGTCATACGTGTACCATAGTATTAATAATGGCGCTGTTAAAGCATCCTGTCATCGAAGTCGATGTCGCGACTATTCAGTCAAGCAGGGATCACTGGCATCAGTGCTACGACACAGGTCTTGGTAGCCGCTTTTCGATTTCCGATTGAGGCTAAGCGCAAAGGTGCTCACGTTCTGAGATTCCGATGGAAGGTAAACAATCTTACGTGATCAAAATCGGCCTGAATCCCTCGGGCGCAAGCACAGATTTGAGATGAAAGATGTTGAATTAGAACTGGCGCGATAATCGACCTTTGTGGCGAACTGCTTCAGCTGCGCTGACGATGGTGGCGCTGGTGCAAATCACTCCTGCTGATAATGCTCTCCTATGAAGGTTGGATTCTTCACTTCCCGCGGCATCATGCAGACGACGCTGAATTTTTCGCCGAGTGCCACTGGTACTACTATAGCAGTAAAAACAGCCGTCACTGACGCCAACGTATGTGCGCAACCTATCATCAACAAACATAAAACAGACATGACATGGGACAATTTCCGCGCACGCATAGAAGCCCCTGCCTCGAAACAGGCAAATAAACTGAACTGAACTGAAAAATAAGCCGTGAACAACAGTGCGAGGGCGACCTGTATTCAACCGACCTTGAGGCATATCGTTCATCCGACTCACCCTAAAAGACAAGCTCGCTATTAACGTTCTAGTCTCAGCGCAGAGATAACCGGCCGTCAGGAATCTCAACAATGGAGCCCCGTTCAGGGCCATTACAGCTTCACTTAGAAAAATAATCGAAAAAAAAAAACTATCCCTCCTCCAAAGCAGCCGATATGGTTGCCTGGCCACCAAAAAACCATTAGCAACATGTTTGCTCTTAGAGCCGGCGACCCAGCGGAAGCTGTACCGGGAACGTTCGATCATCTTTCGGCCCTTACATGATGCGAAAACAACTCCACAGAAGTCGAACGAAACCGCTATGTCTGGAAAGGCAACAGTGCTAAGCCACACCAAAGGCGATGCCGTCTTCATTAGAGGCAGAGAAGCTCATCGCTATTCATGTTGCGTTCTTGTGCCGGTGTCGCAAGAACACCTCGACCACCTTTGAACGTTTCCGCCGTTGAGGTTATGGACAAACCCTACTGGCTATTGAAAAGACACCAGTTGCGCAGAGCACGGGACATGCGAGCCCCTCTGTGACGACTCAATCACGTCAGCTAAATCCTGCGACATTCATTAAAAAAGTCACTAAAAGCTTAAAAAAAGGGCAGTCAAATAACCGTCGAAACCTGCTCTGCAACAGTGGTACAGCACTGCTTCGATAAAAACCGCTCCAAGTGGGCATGTATGCCCATCGAGAACTCCGAGGACTCCGAACCGGCAACAGGCTACGTGTTGTGAGGGGTGGGTCGTATTAGACAAACCGAATCTCACATGGCGGTATCCTCCACTTCCAGCTCTTTCTCACTCAATGTGCAAGGGACCTAACGTCGCCTACTCGAGGTCTCCTTGGCGCTCAGAATGAGGCTCTGTGCATAGCACCGCTCCAAGAGATCTCAATGCGCACATCCCCGGTGCAAAAAAAAAAAAAAAATAGCAGTGCGTTAAGTATGCTCGCAATGATAAAAAGAGGTTGTAAGCACTTTATAAAAATGTTATAACTGATACTGTTATCGCCTTTTTTCCCTTTTCATTTACTCTGTCAATGATGGAACTGGATTCTCATAGCTTCAGCGGGACGGAATCTTTGACGTACTTGCACTGCTTATTGATCGTCAGTTCGTGGCCGGCATATTAACATAGCATTGTACGCAGACTTTTAGTGCCTCTACTTAATCTCTGTTGGCCGGCGTGCCAGTTCCACGCCCGTCACGAGCAGTGACTTGCCAGAGCGAACCCGCTCCTCCGAGATCTAGAGCCGCAAAGCGCAACTGGTGGCCGCATCCAGCTCGGTGCTTAACCGTGAAACTCGCGCACGCTACATTGTTGTATATGGGAAATGTTTTCCCATATCAGCGCATTCTGCTCCTGTGCTTTGAGGTCGGTAGGCATTAGAGAGCTGTGCATGCCATGTAGCAGATATGATTGCCTGAGGAGGCGTCGTTCACCTTGCTCACCTGCCTGCCCTCCGCAGTTCAGACGCGCACCGTTTGTGTTCCAGACTGCAGCGAATGGAATGGCGTGGGCTAGTGCCTTGCCCACCGCTTGTATTCAACGGAACAAGTTCATCAGCTTGTCCAGCTCCGCAGCTGCAGTACTTCGCACATGATGCTCCGTACGTGGCATGGTGGTTCTGGAGTTTAGCTATTGTGTACGAGGTCGCAGGATCGAATCCCGACCGTGATGGCTTCTATTCAACAGAACAAGTTCACCAACTTGTCCAGCTCCGCAGGGTGTTAAGCTGCAGTCCTTCGCGGCACGGTGGTTTAGCTATTGTGTACGAGGTTGCAGGGTCGAATCCCGACCGTGATAGCCGTATTTGGATGGAGGCGAAATGCAAAAACTCCCATGTGCTGTGCAATGCCAGTGCACGCTAAAACCCCATTTAATAGCGTTTGGTCAGGAGCCCTCTACCAAGGAGAGCGCCCTCTACCTATTGTTTCAACTCCTCTTCCCTTTCTTCCCAAACGCATGGTTCGTGTTTCGACCACGAATAAGACGGCTACTGCGCTTCACTCTCCTCACAGTCTATACTACTATTGTATCATTGGAAGATGACCATCGCGTACAGCTCGCGACAAGGTATGTGCACGCGTTCAGTGCTAATGTCAGGTCGACACCTTTTCGGGTGGTGGGCGTCACTGAGGTCACACCTGTCCTGCCCTATCTGGCCCGACGCGAAGAGTGCCAAGCGCGGTTATCACGTGACCGTGGAAGTAGGAGTCGTCGCGGGTGCAAACGGTGCGACGCCAGTGTGTACTCACGCGGCCGTCTGCATCGCTGCGGCACTCCACACGAGCGGCACGCCATCGACTCGCCGAAACGCGCGCCCGCCGCCACGCACGGAGCGATTCTGTGGCATGCCGCGCCATCTGTTGAGCCCAGTCGTCAGCGCAGCGATATCGGGCAGAGCACGTCGACTGCCGAACGTGCCTTAGGGCACCGCGATTGCACTCAGATTAAAGACGAAGGGTTAATATAACCAGCTCGTTAATATTTTTGTTTGTTTGTTTGTTTGTTTCATCGGCACATTCATCGCGTATGCTCAAAGGCGCCTACTGTTCAGCTGCTAACAATGCCAAAGGTCGCGGGTTCAGTTCCGGTAGCAGTGACCGCATTTAAATGTAGGCGAAATGCAATTACGCCCCTGCATTGTAATTCCAGTACACATCAAACGACTCCAAGTGTTTAAATTTAACCAAGACCCCTGCCACGGCATGCCTCATAGCCGTGTTGCTCTAGAACTGGAAATACCGATCAGTTGATAGATTGATGACTTAACTGACTGATTAAATAAATCAATCAATCATCAGCGCACATGACCGCATCTGAGTGTGCGTGAGAGGTCAATTAACCAGTGCGTGTTACTGCCTTTGAGGGCGCATAAGGGGTTAATCAATGAGCGAGTGCGAGTGAAATTGATTGATTGATTGATTGATTGATTGATTGATTGATTGATTGATTGATTGATTGATTGATTGATTGACTGACTTACTGACTGACTGACTGATTGATTGACTGACTGATTGATTGACTGATTGAGTGATTGATTGAGTGATTGACTGATTGAGTGATTGACTGATCGATAGGTCGATCACGGAATGAATCACGGAATAAATCAATCTCACGTGCACTCAATTGCTCTCGAACGCGCCCCTGTGCTCAGAAGGCACACTAAAACACGAGCACTCCTTTAGCTTTAGCTGAATGCAGTCCCTAACGCGCATTAAATTTGCAGAAGTCCTCTTTTTATACCGGAATAATTCATCTCGTAGCCACCGCGCTTTGTATTTTGTGTGCAAAGTCAGCCATTTCGTTACTTGATGAACAGATGACAGCGGGTCAGTGGGGCTTTCAATGCCCGCCTCCTTTCGATTTCAATATTTGCTTGGAATCTGGCTTCGATCTGAGCATCGCGTGCCGTGGCCTTTCGGTCCCCTTCTCATTTGGACAACTCGATGCACTGGGCTCTTCCTTTTCTTTTCTTTTCGATTGTTTCGAGCCCCCGACGAGCAACATCAACGCATGGGCATGTCTTGAAGGCTACCATGTCGGCCAGCTGAGTGCGCACAAAAAGGATTTTCAAAGCTTGCTTTCGTCTCTCTGTCCAGAGGTGCCACTGTTTCGAGGCGCAAACGCACACGGGACGACGCAAAGAAATCGGAGGTTATGAGTGCATTAGACCCTTTGTCGTCGCGTGTGTTCGCGCAGAAACATTGTAGACTTCCGCTGCACTAGTTTCTGCTGATGTCCAGAGGTGGCGCCACGCACACTCGATCCAGAAGGGACGTTGAAAGGACACTGCGGACAAACTGCAGTTGGCCTGTATCGACAGATTACCGCACACTGAAGAGAAGCCTTTATAAACTATAAAAGTACAAACGTGAAATACAGATGATGCCACCGTCTGCCGATATCGCCAGTAAATTCCGGTGCATCGACAAGATTTTGCTTGTACAGTTCGCAGGGACTAGGCTACACCGACATCCACTTAAAAACGGGGATCAAAAAGTCATTTTAAATGTAGACGTCGCGAGTTTGAATCCTTTCGCGGGAAAATTTTAAGTGCATTTTGTTCGGCAATAAACGCATTTTTTGCTGCCGAAGGAACATGGACACACCCAGAAAAACCCACGAAATCGGTTTTTACGATTTTTACTACGACCAAAAATTGCACGATGTTGTCTTCAGTGTTTCTCTTTAAAGCGCAGAAACAGTACTTCACAGGCTATTTGAGTTTTCACTGGAACACGTCCTTAAAAAAGCAGCCATTGTTTCCTTCGAGACTAACTGCAAAGGGACAGTCAGCTGCAGTTATTCGTCCCAAGGAATGATCATTTGTCACATGGGCTACATGCTGCAGTTAGCACCGCTTTACACATATTTGGCTTGACTGTGACTGAAATTCTGTGTGTGCACGCAGACCTCATGCAGAGCCCCGAGTGCTGAGTTGTCTTTCGTTCGTCAGCAAAAGTTGCTTCGCTGGCCCTTATGTTCTTGATTACTGCCCTGACAAAAAAAGAAAGAAAGTAAAATGGCTCGTGGTGTGCTCTCGGTGAATGTCATACTTCCCTTGCTTACTGCTCCAACGTCTAACACCCGTATATACCGCTTGCCGGCGTAAGTGGTAGTGCATTGGCACCAGATACGGTACGCGAGTGGAATAGAAAGAAATGACGCGAGAAAAAATTTAACGGAAATTACAAAACTGGTAAGGCAGAACACCAGCGCAACCTGGCATTCGATAATGATGAAGCACAGAAAGATGCAGCCCGTGGGGGTTCCCTTCTCACCTGTTCCCCACCCCCTCCGTCCTCACTCGGCTGCATGCACGCTGTTTGGCGTCGACGACGACAAACATGCTTTGCCCTGGAACTTTCGCTTTAACAGCTAGCGCTGCGAGACAGGCCATGCACGGAAAATTAGATGTTGATGCCACTAATGAGAAAGCAGTGAAGACTGCAACGCGCTGTTTCGTTAATCAAGTGCTCCTAGTGGATGAAGAGCATTCAGTAGTGGAGCAGATACCCAGTGCTTTTAAAAATACATTGATTACTGTCTCTAGGCGTTGAAAAGGATGGGCTATGTGTGTATGAACATTTTTGCAAAATGAATAAAGTCCACAAGGGACTCATGATGATGTATTTGTGTCCAGGCAACAAAAATTAGGATGGGCGTGTAAAAGGAAAGAAAAATAATAGTGCCCGGCCCGCACCGCTTAGAGCACAACGGGCTTGTCCAGGTAACAATAGGATTCTACAATAGGAGGTGGATATACTGGTTGGTTGCAGTGAAGGGCCGACACACATCACGTGCTGGATGTCCGTTTCTACGCTGGAACAAAAAAAAGGCGCACGACATTCAAGGCGTGCAAATCATCGAGTCCCGAAAGTGAGGCCAGCTTTGAGCAATAATTGCAGGAGTCATTGTGTGTTTGAGCCGCTACCCTGACTCTAACGTGACACGGAGATTGCCGGCCATAAGCTCTCAGCATTCGCCTCTATACATATAGAGAAAGGGGCGGTCACTGCGCAACCACGGTGCACCCTGTCCCAGATCGGTGCGAAGGGCGTCCATTCGGAGTGAATGTGTGTATACTGTGTTGCAGCCATTCACGATTCGCGAACTATGAAATCAGCCGTCGCACTTCCAACAGCAGACGGCGGTCACATGAGCCGCCGAAGAAGCTGACCTATGAGGGTGCGCGTCCGGCCCCGGCCCTAAACAAACACGTCGGATTGCGGGAATGTATGCGCGCGCCTCATGCGGTAAACGCCCGCCGTGCACCTGTGGATCGAAGGGACAAACATTTCAGCAGAGTGGTCCCCCGGGACGCATTAGCCGAGTGGGGTTTCGCTGCGCGTCCGGTCGCTGGCATCGACCAGACGAGGGGAACGATCGACGCACAGCTGCCGAAGCTGGTCGATGGCAAATTAATGCGGCAGCGCAGTGGGCCCGCGCCGGTACGGGTGCCCTCACGGCGCTCGTGCAAAAAGGGTAGACGCGACCTTCGCCGGCCACATTGATTCGCCGGTGCACGTTGGGACGTATCGGAGGTCGCGGCACGTCGCCACGCACAGCCGAAAAGGTCGGTCCCTCTCACTGTCCCGCCGCGGCCGGCACGGCGCCACCACGAGGTGGCGCTTTAGTGGTACCTCCGCTTTGCGGCTCATCCAGCCCTGTTATGAGAGAGTAGCAAAACGTCCACCGTTTACAGTGACCGCTTACCGCGCCGCCAACGCGCATGCGCAGAAGGCGCCGGCGGGTCAGGTGCTGGCCAGCTCTGATGATTTGCGCATACGCGCTAGGCGATTCGCGGTAGGTAGCGGTATACAGTAGCAATACGCGGTAGCGCTATGGTAAAACTTTTAAATTAAAATAGCACATCCATGAAGAACTGCAGAAACTAGAAACGCCACACAACGATGCTTGTTGTCGACACGCCATGGTGTCTCCGTTGTTAGGGAGCTCGACTATACCGAGCCGGAGTACACGGGTTCGAACCCTGCCAGTGCAAGTTAGCCTCAATAGAGGCTAAACACAAAGGCGCTTGCATGCTGTGTAAATGTACGTTAAAGATCCCCAAGTGGTCGAAATTATTCCGAAGCCCTTCATTTCCGCACCTCTTTCTCTCTTTCTTGACTCCCACCTTCCTCCTCTTACGGCGCAGATGAAGTGTCCACAATTCATGCGGAAAAAGCGACAACCGTGATACCTGCGCCACTGGAATTACCACCAAGAAGCTGACACCTATGTCACCACCCTGGAATTGGCACCAGCCTGCAAAGATGCCGCTACACGGGTGTCTACAGTGCGCAAGTACTTCGAGTGTTAACCTTCGCACGGTTGGCTTGGACCCACCTATGCACGGCTTAGCCTTGTCTCTTTCCTCTCTGCCACTTTCATACTTATCCACGCACCACAGAGCGATGTTCTCTGTCAGAAGGAAAGCAGCCGCACCTATCGTCTCATGAGGGAGTGGGCCAAGCAAAGACACCTACCAGCGCTGATCGCATGAAGCTCCCGCCCAAAGCGTCTGTCCGACAATGGCCTCGCTGATGGCGGTGAGTTCCTCGAATGACGGAGCGCGCCATCTGGCGCAGTAAGGTGTTCCGGCTGGAAATCCGGGAAATTCAAGAAACTTGGACTTCGATGTTTTTCATGCCTTTGTTTTGGGATTGTGATGAAATGGCGCGTACCTGGGGTGACGGATTTTGCTCGCGCTGACGAATAGGACTTGGGGGACGCCATTTTTGTCCATGTCTGTTCATGTCGGACCTCTCTGTGCTCGCTGACAGGGTGTCTGTCGGTGCTAAACAATGGGAAGGCTGAGGCTGCCGCAACGGCAAGAAACACCACTTTGTTGCTGATCCAGGATCTGCCGGAGATCGCAAAGCCTATATGAACAATATTGTATTGAGAGGAATTGACAAAAGACCATTCGGGCGGCGACTGTGTTCATGGTGGTGGTGATCACGGTACGGCTGCACTCGACCAAGTTTCGAATCTGGAACCATGATACTGAGCACTGAGGGTGGTACTGGTACCGTGGGTTGTACGAAATATTGGCCGTAGGGAACTTCGGCCTACGTAGAGAACCTCATGTTGCTCTCGAAAAAGAACGACCCCTGCCCAAAGAATCGGCCGCTGATTTCAGCCGTATGGCAGTGTTAGAAAACTTGTAGTGCACGAAAGGTGCTACAGCTTTGGTTTATCCATGTAATAATAATAATAATAATAATAATGATGATGATGATGATGATAATAATGATATAATGATATATATATATATATATATATATATATATATATATATATATATATATATATATAATAATACTTTATTTCCACCAAATATAGCCCTGCATTCTACAATGTAATCTGCAGCGTCTGCCGTAAGAAATTAATTACTAAGTGAATTCTTTTAATTCCCTTAATAAGTGGTACCAAATTTCTATTAAGTCAATTTAGTTCAGTTATATTCAAATCAATCGCCATGATTGGCAGGTGGCAAAGTTCAGAGAGGGGAATCCCTCTTTCCTCGTTAGTGGAGAGAGAAAGTGCCAGACGAAAGGGAGAGAGTGGGTTGATGGGGGGAGGGGGTGGGGTGAGGCAAGGGGTAGCCAGATCAGATTTCGTTGGTTAGCATGAGACCGGCTACGCTTTTTCAAGGCTGACGTTGTAGATTCCGTGGCCAAATGCGGGTCTATACATGCTAACCAAGGCTACAAGCGCTTTCGCTGATTAATGGGCCAAGCCGGTAAACTTAGCTCTACAGATTTTTATTCTGTTCTACCCACGGTGTAAGAAGTAGTTCTACCGTGGTTCTACCACAGCGTTTTATCTGTGTATTAGACCGTACTGGCATATTTAAATGTCGGGGATTTTACAAGTACAGACCCCTGTGGGTCACTTGCGTGGCAATACTACGCCTCATATTTTGTGGCGCTTTAACCGAAGCTATGAACAATTGCTTCCAGACTTGTTATTGGCCCACGAACGCCTGAGTGCCACAGACTTGTGGAAGCTCTCGCCTCGCGTACATAGCTTATCCTCCAGTTGCAACGTGTTGTGAGACGGAGAGCAGACATCGACCAGACTGGAACCGCCTTCCCTCTTCCGTTGCAACAATTAAAAAAAATTTGTTATTTCAGTCTGCCGTGCGCAATATAGACCATGCGAGTTCTTCTTAACATTGTATAAAACCTACCTCTTTCCTGTGTGTTCATATATTATTTAATTTCACCACTGTGTACACTCAAACAATTTTCATTGTGTTATATTAAGTGTTATGGGACTTTGTTTAGATCATTTTTAACCAAACTTAACTGTCACTTACAGTATTACTTGTATGTTTTTGTTGCTGTGCATATCTTTTGTTTGTTTATTGATTAAAACCGACTCCCCTCTGTAATGTTTATACCCTGAGGGTAATAATAAATAAAATAAATAAAATAAAAATAAAAAAACCAGAACCGACCCAGGCTACATGCAGGTCCTAGATGCTACGAAACCTCCGCTTCTAAATCTTGGGGCTGTGGACGACAGCCTCTCCAGACGAGACAATTTATTACGATGATGATGGCGACGGTGTGTTGGCTGGTCCATTCGTAACGGGCGGACACCGTGCAGGTCGGAGTACCAGACAAATGCGGTAGAGGCGACCAGACCATGCTCTGCCTTGAGGACCGGTGGCAGGCCCGGCGTAAAGAAATCTCTTGAAGCCCTTGTTTTGGGACTTGGACGACCAAAGCGTTTCATTGGTTAGAGGCTTCTTTTCTTTTTATCTCTTATTTTTATTTGATTTCCCCGCCCCCTTTCCATCATGGCTTAGTCCAGTTTCCATCATGGACATGCTCATACTAAGGGGCATGGCCCAATCGCAATTAACATCAACATTAGGAAGCACAGTCGCTCCCGTGGTAAGTGCCCGCGGTCTTAGACATCGCAGTTCAGATATTCGTAAAAGTTTCCGCGTACACAGCAACCGCTGCCTGCTTGTGTGCTCCTCCATATTCACTGCTGTTCTGCAGAACACTCTTGTCCTCGCAACAAGCGATATAAAAATGCACATGCATCGAGCTGCCAACATTTCCGGTCAGAGCGCTGCTACTAGCTCTACACGCAGTACAGCACAAACTTCGGGCTGTATTCGGACCTAATTATCCTGAAATCGACTTGCTTGCAGTCGACTTGCTGCACCTTGAAGTGCAGCGAAAGTGTCTGCATACCGGAAGCCATGTCGTGAGCCATGACCCCACGCGAATGTACCGGTACGTGATTTTCCACTCGCCCCATATACCGAGGTCACGCCATATATTAACTATATGGGTCACGCACGACACTGGCTTCCTTAGCTTGATAGCGTGGTTGATGGCAGCACCACTAATGCAGCACACACTGGAGCTTTCACTCCTATATACCATGATCGCCAAGAAGTCAGAAAAACAGCAGTTTTGTGCCTTTAACTTTCAAAAGACGTCGGAGAGCCAGGTACCTTGCACTGCTTATGGTATACTCTTTGTATGCCCAACAAAACTCACATTATTTAGTAAATGTACCTCTTGGTTGATGGAGTGCGGTACTTAAGATAGAACAGTCATATTAACTCACCGCGCAGACAGTTATGCAGACAACGAACGGGCGCCGCATGCGGTGCTTCGATTGAATGGCTGCAATGACTTTCTCATCGAAATTCCCAGTTTTGATTCAATCCCAACGAGCTCTTTATCGACCAGCACTGTAAAGAGGAGGGTGCTTGTTTACAGCCGCCCCTGCACGACGGCGAATCGCGTGTCTTCGGGAAGGACGCCTGGCCCACCGGCTAAGTGCACCACGGGACCCTGGCGTGCCTGGAGGCATTTTAGCATGGCGCGCTTCGTTTAGCCATCCGGCGATAAGTGCGTGCCTTCCCCCATTATGCATATGGGTCCAGCGAGGGAGTGACGTCGTCGTACAGGAATGGAACAGCGGGCGCTGCGAGCGGTCACTTGCCTGTTGTTCTCGAGCTTGTCGCTCATGGCTGGTCGAGCTGGGCGCGCACCGCTGCCGATGTAGCGAAGGGATTGCAGAGTAGGCCGCCGGAAGTAGTGGATTTTTGTTTTTCTCTCTCCTCCTTTGAACCTTACTCAGATGCCCTTCGCCATGACGCTTTTACTCGGTCCGCAGGACAGTCGACCGTAGGAACCGTGGTCACACCGCTTTGTTTTGGCCCACGCGGCGTTGCGGTTGCCAGGAGCAACGCGCTCGAGTCGTGGTCCATGTGCAAGACTTACTGCGCCATCTCTCGCAGCGTGACGCAATCAACTGATTTCGCACGTGCCCGCCAGTTTGTGCGCCCCAGCGCCGGCGGTTTGCTGTACTTTTCTCACTCTGTGCTGTTTGTTCTAGCGCAATTCCAGGTAATGAGAAGCCGTGACGACAGGGCTGCCACAGTGTGGCCTCTGGCCAGGGTCAAGAGCCGGTCAGCACAGTTGGAAAGGGGTTGGCGCAGGAGGAAGGTATGGAACGGTGCCTACCGGGAATTGTATAATCTCGTTTCGGCGTACTACGAAACGTGAAAGTAGTACATCGTTTCAGCCTCCAAATGTGGTCGGCTGGCTCGTTCGGCGGCGCGCCTTGTAATCACTGCAGTTCGATGGTCGGCACGTCCAGAAGTGCTTGATTTTGCTTTGTTGATTAATGGTCATGCACGGACTACGTCCATACGTGACTGCGAGACTGGTCAAGATTATTTACAGGTGTCATTTAATTACTGCCGCCTTCCGCGCTTGCGGTCCGACCACAACTACGCACTCCCCCACTAGCACCTACGAAGGAATGCGTACGTTAGAAAGGGGAAAGTGAAACAGATGCGGCGAAGTGTAAACGATCGTGAAGGCCAAGCGAAGGAGTGGTATTTGTCAATAACGCTGCAGCCACGTGAACCGCGCAGCTAAAGCGGCTAGAACTATTCCAGCCACCCTAGCGCAGCGCTCCTCCGGTAGCAGCCATGAAGAGCGAAAAGTGGGAAAGGTGAAGTGCTGTTGCTGTAAGTAAGATGAGGGTGGGAATGAGCTCAGTAGCAGGAGGAGATACGTCAGCGGTGGCGAGACCAGCGTGGATGTCACGGAGGAGGTAGGGAAATAGAGAATTTGCACCAAGGTGTTCTGCTGGTAGTTCATAGATGAGTGTGCATGCTGGTATGCTCACTGTAAAGAGTAAGAACTGAGAATAGAAAGAATGGAAGGATGTGTACAATGGTACCAAAGCACTTGCTGAGAGAAAATCTTGTATGAAATTAATGGCTGGGAAAACGTAGACGCGCCGATGTGCATCGCGTACGGCAGGATGCAAGCACCGAAGAGCCAAGGATCTTCCATTCGGGGAAATCCACCTTTTTCAAGAATACGAAGATAATATTTAAGGAAAAGTAAATTTGAGCGGAGTTTCGGGAGTTTTAAGAGTGAAAATTCTGTCCCTTTATCAAAATTTGCTGTGCTTTCAGGCCGCCGCAGAGGGAAAGGGTTTGAAATTGAGATGTTTGGGAGATTTTCGCTTTCTCAATGAAATATCACTGCGAGGAGCGCGAGGCCTAGCGGAGTGCTCAGCGTCTGCAGTGTGCTGCAAGAGCGGAGGATCAGCAGTGGACAGAACGTGCACGAAATGGCAGCTCTGCAACGCACGAGGGCAATGATGAAGAGCAGCGGTTGGAAGTGCAGCAGCAAGTACGAAAAGCAGGGTTATACAAACGTAGGGACAACGGCGAGAAGCTAAGGCCGTCGCCGCCGGGATGATCCTTTTCCTGCTGGAGAAAGATGGCTGCCAGTTTTCACCATAGCCAGAACAAAGACGAACAGTGCAGTTGTTAACGGACCAGAACACTTCTTTTCTGCTGTAGGATACTTTTGGAAGGATACGTGCTTTAAAAATTACCTATAGACACGTGGCGAAGTGCGAACTTAATTTTACGGAGTTTCAGGGAATTTTAGGAATGCTAATTGGTTCGATCTATCCAAATTTCCGGAGTTTCCACGCATCCGCACAGGAACAGGATGGACTGTTATTCAAAATTCGACTCGTCTTCTCACAGGGCGGTTTGAAACTGTAAAGTCTGAATCTTCAGATATATTTTCATTCACTGCGCTTTTTGGCGCATTGCCAGACACCAGAACTGTGAACAGTTGGCAGCCTGTAACCGCGTGCAGTGAGACAGTCGGAATATGTTGAGAGGATCTGTGCGTGAACCTTGTGTTTTTCATGACACCTGTTTGCAGACCTTACACCTCTTTCTTTCGCTGCGCTTGAAAAATTTTCTCTTTATTGGCGCCTTTTTACTGTGCACGTAGCTACCATTCTGCATCTCTTCTTGCCGCTGACGTTTATAGAGCAGGCTTGCACGTACACCGGATCACATGTGCTGAAACGACATCATGTGTAAAGTCAGAACGACTAGTGGCAGTAATTTCAGCAGTCTTCTTGTCCTCTACTTCATTCTCAGACCCGTTTCATTTCCATTTTACAAAGAAATGCAAACCACGGTATGATGCTGGGCGAGTTGGTAGAGAATTCTTTTGAAACACAGCGCTGGCGGACACCGGACGAGAATGAAGACACACAGAAGACACACAATGCGCCGTGTGTCTTCTGTGTGTCTTCATTCTCGTACGTTGTCCGCCATCGTTGTGTAAACCACAGCAAGGAGTTTCATTTAACTAGCAGCGTTTGCGCCATTTGAAGGCAAGCTAAAAACCTGGCTTTAATCTACACTTCCGAAATATGCCAGGCAACAACAATCAACATGACAGCACGTTGAGTAAAGTAGAAAGTTGGGCTAGTTGGTAACGATCCATCAAAAAACAGCGCACAGAAGAACGCGGAAAACACAAGGAGAACGGTCAGGACAGGAGCGCACTAGCAACTAAGAGGTGAAAGGTGTTTCTACAACCACGCATCAGTTGCTAGTGCATTCCTGTGCTATGCGTTCTCCCTGTGTTTTCCGTGTTTTTCTGTGCGCCGTTTTTTGATTGTCAGGACGTTCAATCGATCTTTGCCTCTTTCGGTACTCTGGTTATTCTTGGTTTGAGACGACAATCGCGCTGCCTTAATTCAGCGTTATCGTTCATCGCTGCTAAAGGCATCCCACATAATATTAGCCAAGGGTCCCAAAAAGGGAAACGGCTGCATGTTCAAGAAAAAGTGAAACGCACCGTTAGCTCTTGCCTAAATAAGCTAGAAGGTTGCATATCCTGAACATGTGGGTCATTCAAGCAGTCGCTTCCGATTAATTGATCATGCTTTCAACGCTCTCTCTCTCTCACACACACACACACACACACACACACACACACACACACACACACACACACACACACACACACACACACGCACACGCACACGCACACGCACACGCACGCGCACGCGCACACGCACACGCACACGCACACACACACACGCGCGCACACGCACACGCGCGCGCGCGCGCTCTCTCTCTCGCTCTCACACGCGCTCTCTCTCACACGCTCTCTCGCTCTCTCTCACACGCTCTCTCGCTCTCTCTCTCACACGCTCTCTCTCTCACAGGCTCTCTCTCTCACTTTTTCTCTCTCTCGCTGGCATATTTTTCAGACCACTGGCTCACGCGACACTTTGGAAACACTGAATATTTCATGCAGTGAACAACGGAGAAGTGGCGAATATGGGGGCAATGGACACCTTTATTTACATGTGACACTACTACAACAGCACGTGCGAAGGAACCCGGTAAAGGAGAACTGGCAGTCAAAGCGAGCACTTACACTAACAAACACCACAATTTTCGTTTTTCTGGTGCACAACATTTAACAACACGTTCAGAGTGTACATGGCATGCCGTTAAAGGCTACACAGTTATCGACCGAAGATCTGATGAAAAGAAAAAGAGTCATGCATCGTCATCTTCATGTGCGGTCTGAAGCTGCGGTAGCCTGGCATTATTTGCACCGCCGTGATGGCGAACGAAATGCAATGCCCCCTCCGTGACTTTTGTAGCTGCTTTTCGCTCCCTCCACGAGTCGGGTAAACCAAGAGGTAAAAAGGAAGTTTACAGGGACACCTAATTTCATTGTGTGTTTGCAATGCGACAGAATTTGTAACTGTTGCTAACTTTACCGAGTGACGTCACATTCCTCCAGCCAATGAGTGTGCTCCGGTCTGGTGACGTCACGTCCCCCAGCCAATGAGAATGATCCCGTCTAAAGACGTCATTTCCCTCCAGCCAATCATGCTCCGGTCTGATGACGTCACGTCTCTCACCCAATGAGAATGATCCGGTCTAGAGACGTCATTTTCCTCTAGCCAATCAGGCAATGGTAAGCCTCCGGTCTGGTGACGTAACTTTCCTCCAGCCAATCGGCAATTTAAGCTTCTGACGACACATTTTCTTTCGATGGGGCTTCTTATGCTATCGCATTAATAGGCGCCCAAATACAACTCTAGGTACTCTTGTGCGACGCCTGACTGACGTGGCACCTTGATGACTTCTTTCGGCACCACTAAGCAACCGCTACCACGAAAGTGAAGTGTTTTCTATGAGACAGAAGGATGCGGCTTCCACTATACTCGCAGTCATGTACTCAAAGTTAGAAAAAAAAAAAGGCTTTGTCCAAGTGGATCTCGCAGCACGCTGTAGTGTGGTGTTGCCAAGCCAGGCAAGGACTGAGTTATGAGGCACGAGACAGCGATCACTAATGAGGAACCATAACCTCAGGCTGGGCAAGCATTACATCTCTCTCTCTCTCTTTTATACATACATAGCCGTGGGTACAATAAATGCGTGAAAAGCGGCGGGATTACCAAACGCTAACACATAAAGAAGAGGACCCAGAGGCTTGTTACGGGAGTATCACAAGTCGCACAAAGTCAGCCAGAGTGGGTATTAGATATCTGCACCAGCGTCGCAGTGTAGGATAGGAACTTGCTAAGCTCTATGATTGTATCACAAATGCGCAAAAACAAGAGATTCTGTGGAAACAGTAAAAAAAAAATACGCGAAAGAGGTCACACATTTAGAGCCTTTTTCACAACACCCTGCATTTTTATTTACCTCCCAAGAATTAAAAAAAAAACGGTGTGCGTGTACACGTACCCAAAGTAAAAATCGAAGTAGGGTTTCTTGCACGAAACAATATGACAACCTGCTCACAATCGCGACATTTCTTGCGGACCAGGTATGGTAGAGCTGCGTAATGGATAAGACGAGAGGAAAAAAAAACAAACGAAATATCCAGTTGCTGTTACCATGATTACGTCTTCAAATGCTATCAAAGTCATTCAAGTAGAGGAACCGAGTTCACGGCTACATGCGTTTCGAGGTTCAGCGGCTACCCTGTCTATCGGTGTGAAATGGAAGCTTTCTATTCATGTATTCTTGCTAGTTAGAGGCCGAGTTATGGCAGCGCACGTCGTGTTTGTTCGTGCGGCATGGAGCAAGGATAAGCCACTCCTCACACATGCGGAAAGAACTTTGTCAGAACCATCTGGTGCTGACACTTGGTTCCCTTTAGGAATTAATGCATGCCCTTCAAAGAATAGAACCTGCCATTAGGTCTAGCTTGAACTTTATTACATCTGGTCTCTAACGTGAAAGCTTAAAACAACTAGTTGGGCACCCTTTTTTTTATTTTTGAGTGATCCTTCAGTTCCTCTCCCGTGTTCCTTAGAAGCACATAAGTTTGAAGAAGAATGCTGAAGCCGTAGCCTGACTTACGCCACGAACACTATCGCTACGTCGACGGCCTGAAAGTGAGAGGTGGTCTAACGCATTCCCTTTCTCTGGTTGGCTCATTGTTCTGGGAGAAGCAGCTCTAAAAAGAAGATAACGACCACCGCTGCGCTCTTCCTCTGGGCTTTGTCTTCACGGGGAGGGAGGTGGTCACGTGCCCATCAGTCGGTACGCCGGCGTGACTAGTTTGAAGACACATACTAGAAGTACACGCGGACAGAAGGTGACAATAGGTATCAATAGTTAGCCGGCACCCGCCAATTCAAAAAAAGTTTTTGTTGACTGACGTAAACTGACTATTCCCTCGCGTGACGCTGCTGGCCTTTGACCCATATGAGACGCCAGATCCTCGTTATGACGGCATGACAAAACTAGAATTGCCGTTACAAGTCGCCACTGGTTCCTCTACCATGTGACGTCACATATGGCACAGCGAATCACCGTTACGCCGAAATGGTTTCACCAGACATGGCGCCAAATTCAAATGGGCGAACTTCGTGCGGGGCCGTTCCTCAGAAGGACATGCCAGTGCGGAGCACGGCGACCTTCTGCTTTTCGCGCTTGATGCACTTGCCCCACCAGGATCGCTTCTCGCACACCTCGCGGTGCTTGAAGACGAAGCACTTGGTCTGCACCACGTTGAAGTACAGCTTGCCCACCATGTGGGACGCCCCGTTGTTGGCCATCTTCAGGCAGCTTCGGAACCTGCACAGAGGAGAGGGAAACAGCATGGGGGTGACCAAGTCTGAAGTTTATTGAGCACGCTGTGGAATGCGGGAACTTAGAGGCTAGCAAAAAGGCTCGAAATCAGAATAGAGCAGCGCAGCGCAGAGACCTACGATTCCAAGAGCAGTTGGACAGCAGCCAGAAGCAATGCCGGAAAGTAGAATTGTGGGCTCTTGCGAAATGATGTGATTGCGCTAAAACAGTTTTGAAGTGTTTCTTTTAGTTAGCTTATCTTCTGCTTTGAACAGTGAGATACGGGTTCACTCTGGGGTAGGAGTATAACAGTGACACAAACCTTGGCACAGTTGATTAGGTTAGCCGGGATATACAGGGTGGCCTCAACTGGATCCAAACTGGATGAACGAGAGGTCATTGATAATGACCTCTGCCCTACACTGCACGTAATTTGGTTGATGACCTCTGCCCTACACTGCACGTAATTTGGTTGACGATGATGTCGACGACTCCGTAATATCCGAGCAGAGCTGTAGTAATCAAATTTGGTTTTGTACCTCAGGCTCTATGGCTGGCTCAGTAAGCGGGTGTCATCGGCGTCAACACCACCCCTCTCCATAACTTGTGGTGATATTAAATCGAGTTTCAGTGTAGTTGCACCGATAATGAACATAGACCCAAAATAAGCATGAAGGTGTTCTTTTTTTTTTTGCGGGACTTCACGTGGGCGATGCATTTTTTAAAAATCTCTTGTTCAGAAGGAAGAGGGATAGGTCTAGCTGGTTCTTCAGCAGAAAATTGTCCGGTCAGTCTAGGGGAGGCTCTGTCGCTACCCCCCCCCCCCCCCCCCTCCCAGCTTTCCTTATGCACGCAGGACGCTCCTGGCCTCATGTCCTCGGCGGTCAGCTGGAGGCAGCGTGCCAAACCATAAAAGAGCAGACCGAACACCATCGATCCATCTACGCGGGCAGGCAGGAACGAGGCGGCTGTAGGTGATTCGGCAGGCCGCCGCTTTCTTTCGCGGCTATCGAGGAGGGCACCCAGGCATAGCATACGCGGGGCCGAAAACCTCCCCGTCATAACAGAAAGGACACGCGCCGACCAGCCGCGAGACCATTGGCTGCAGGTGACGCCCTCTTCTCCTACTTCGTCCCCGCATTGTCTTCTGGCCAAGCCGACTCCGTCGTCTGCAGCAGCAGTCGCTTTCACCCGCCAGGGGGCGCCGCTGTATGGTGAACTATATTCGACAGGCGCGCCACGCTGAGGCGAGAAGATCCCGGATAAGCGTTTTCGCGAATCTCTCCAGCAATTTTCAGGCGTCCCTGTTTCAGTGCTGCTTATTTGTTAGGCCAGCAACTGCTTCCCTCGTGCGCATATGGCGCACAGGAGAAATAAAAAAAAAATGCGCTAAGCTTTCACTTGGGCTGCAAAGAAATTTCGCTGTTTTAGGATGTGCGACCTCGCTGCAGTACCGAAGTGTCGTAGCGAGCAGGCGTCGTGGTGTTTTTACTGCCACGATCCCGCTGGCGCTTAACAAAATAAAATGAAAGCGTAACGTTGTTCATATCGATAAAAACTGTCATACCTCTTACCTGACTCCATGGGGCTCTGCAACAGCTACAGTCGACGCAACTTGCGAAAAAGCAAACACGCTCAGCCGAACTCGAATACGCCTTCCAACAATGGCTCATCCATTTTTGGAAAGAGCATCCTGTGTTAAAGGAGGTATTAATTCCATGATTAACTGCTTGCATCTGCCCTCGCGCTGAAGGAATAGAAGCGCCTCTACTGATGCGTTACCACAGTATATATAGTCTCCAAGGGATACCAAAGAAAAGGTATGAAATGCGCCGAATGCAGTTTGGAGAATTCTTTAGCTGCTTATTCATGATAATACAGGATTTCATACACAGTTTCCTCCATAAGTATCTTCCAGCTGTATTTACCCCCGTTTCAATCAATTTACCTGTTTAATCAGTTTATAATGCGCACTGCGGTAACAAAGTCAGTAACTTCAATAACTTCTTCCCCGGTGCGCATATGACCGATGAAAAAAAAAAAGAAATCTGTTCTAAGCCTTTTGTACATTTTGCTTATTCAACCTAAGTACGCTCGCGGCTATTGGTACGGAAATTGCATGTACATTTTATATAATAGCCTTACGAATAACTGATTCAATCAGAAAATCTATATATGCGGATGACCCATATATACTGCAGCGAGAACGTTCGTCGTTCAGTGACAGTCATTAGTAGTAAACGGTAAGAAAAGCGCCATTTATAACAACTTCAGTGGATGGTGCTCATTTTCATCATTTTTATTGCAACCTTTGAAGGGTCGGGCCCTTTTTAGTCCGCTCTGATGGAGCACTCAGTGCGGTAAATTTGTTGAATGGACGAAAGGAATCACCCACTTAGGCGCCTTCATGTATATTCGAGCAGTTTCCGCGACCTGGCTGAATCTCGCACATGAAAATCGGCCCCTTTTATATTCCTCCGAGGACGTGTATCGGCAAATTTGAATAGCAACCAATCTGGCTGCCGTTGTTGTTCGCGGCCAAGTAAACAAAAACCGCGCCGCAACTCTCGAACAGCTTCAAAGCCGGAGGGAGAAGTTTTGCTTCCAGGGGAACGAGAGGGGGGTGTCGCGCTTCGCTGGCTCGGAAAGCAGACGACGACGAGTCAGCTGTCGTCTGCCCGCGCAGTGTGTGCGTGAGTGCGCGGGCTTTTCCCCGAAAATGTCGATTTGCAGAAGGGCCGATTGCGCCGAATGACGGCCATGTCAGCCACGATGGCTGAACTCGGGCCGAGAGAGGAGAAAGGAGGGCTGCGAACAGCCAAGGGGCGGGGCGGCGCAGCCGGGGACAAAACGGCAGCGCCCGCAGACAGTGGCGCCCTTCCCGCGGCGGCGTCGGCAAATAAACACACAGAAAAACGTCATGCGCAGGCCGCCGCGTTTCGCGGCTAAGATTGGAACCGACCTCCAGAGAATAGCGGTCGGCCGGCTTGCTAGATGAACTTGTCAGTCTTGACCCAGCCGCTCGGCTGTAATCTTTCCGCTCGGTTACGCAACGACCGAGGCGTGTCCGTGAAAGAAGGCTCCTTAATACATCATTATTCTCCTCGCGTGACGACGGAAGCTCTCGTTGGCGCAACCACCACCTTGCGCTGCTCTAGCCCAGTTTCGAATTAAATAAGCACGCCGCATCTTTAGTAACGCTCGTTAATATGGCGAATGCGTAATTTAACTTTCTAGTCGCATTTAGACTGAGCGCGAAAATCGTCTGGCAACAATCACGGTTCAGCGCTCTTCTTTACTGCCGTCTGGTTGTCGTCTGGTTCACATTTCAGCCAAGGTAGCGGCGAAAATGGGTGTGTTTGGCGGTTCCATTGCGTGGTTTTCAGAAACCGTTGGCGACAAGTACAAACTTCTCTGGAAAGCGCATGGAGGCGAAATTGGTGACGCTGCAAGTGCGAGCTACTTGTTCTCCAAATCAGTGGATGAGTCAGACGCGCGAGAGGTTTCTCGACGGCTGAAAGACCGAGAGCACGTCTTCTTGAGTCCACGTTACATCATCCACTGCGTCCTTCTGGGCACTTGTAGCGCTCCTCAGAAGGCTCACGTGCTACGAGGAAAGCCGGATGTTTCTCATACGGACGACAAGCAGCCGCAGGAGCCGCAGGAGCCGCATGCGGAAGAAGAGGAGCCGCCGGTTGAGGGCCTGCCGAAGCTGCCCACACCGATGTGCATAACGGACCTGACAGACAAGTGCTTCCGCATTCGTTTTAAGCCCAATGCAAGCGCTGAAGTCTGTGAGGAGCTGTACGAACGATTCCTGAGATGTGACTGAGCACAGAAGCCGGCTGAAAAAGACAAACTAAGAAAATGTTGACTAACGGATTTGCTGTTCCCGCCGGTGCAAGGCCATTTTTCTTCAACACGTTTAACATGTTCAGCGTCTTTGTTCAGCATTTAGGCTGCTTCTGACAACCTTTCTTTTTGGTGAACTTCTTCGCGCAGAGTGTAGTAACTTCAAAACAGTTTTTTTTTTTAGAACAGCTCGAAGAGCGCCTTGCGGCAGTTTTCGCAGACGCGCCTATTGAAGATTCAGCACTTGTATTCATTCAAAGTGAGCGTTGTCCTTCGTGTTTGTGACCTCTTTTCGCCACTATGGTTGACGAAGAGTGAAACTGTACTGTTCTGAAATAAATGCATATAATCGATATTTGCGTTTATTTTCTTTGTATGCACTTTTGCCCATAGCCGCCATGCACTACGGCGAGTGCTTAGTCGAGCGTGCATACTGTACGTGGGAGGTTTACCAGAGGGAGAAGAATTGTTGAAATTGAAAGGATCGAGAGTCGCAGCCTAGGCCGAGGCTTTGAGATGGTGTTTCTGCGGTTAGCAACCAGAAGGTCAGTTTATTTTTTTATTTTATCTGCCGTCGTGGGTTCGATAAAAAGTGTGTGCGGTGGCTACAAAGGAATGTAACGATGCTGCGCAACCGTCGCACAATAAGCTGAGCGTCACCCTGTAGTGCCGGGCGTCTCACCAAGGGGTGACCTTCGCCTTCTAACCGCGGGGTTGCGACAAAGGGCGCGCTGATTAGACGCCACAAAGGAACCGCCGAGCCACATCGCCGCTATAGAGAGCACCTATGCGATATTCCCCCGATTTTGAGGCTTCGCATAAAGACTCGAGTGAGGCATCGCGGTACAGTACCTCTTCACTGCTCAGCGGCTCACATTCCATCTCAAACACGAACACTTGTTGAAACTTGCAGGCTTTTGGTAAGGTGAAAATTGAGACCATAGATTTCCTTTCATTGGAAGCAGAACTATTGAGGCCTGAGAAAAAAAAAAAAACGTCATTGTAAAAGCGTAGCATGGCGACCGTGACTGAGGCGAAATAGCCAGGTGATCATATCGCTCTAGGTGGAGGACATGTAAATCGATGTTTCAAACTTCAAGGTGCGTATACAACATAAGTGCCATGTTGCAAAACCAGAACTTCAGGAACCTAACCAAAGTGTATAACGGTCCCAACTGATGTAAACGAAAAATTTTAATCAAGAAAGCAAACAAGCTAAAACACTATATGATGGTAGAGAATGACCGCAGCGGTGGCCTCGTGGCTTGAACGCCCGCCTCGCACATGGGAGGTGCAGGGTTCGATCCCCATAGTCGCCGGGTGTACCCACCGGTGATACAATGGGCGCAGGCTTTCCGCTGGCCTATAGGTGCTCTCTTATCTAGGGTGAAACGCTCGGAAAAGGAGTCTTTGACCCCATCTTGTGCAATGGAGACTGCCTTGTGCCACAGCGCTCCTTGGACAAAACTTCCCTTGTGACGCAAAGACCGTCATCATCATCATCATCATCATCATCGTTATAGTTGAAACTGCAGACTGCTTATCGGTGTAAACTGTACTTAAGAAACTTCCAAAATGCATAAAACAATGCACTGAACCTATAAAAAACGCACTGTAGTGCGTATTAGGCACAATATCGAGCGATAATAAACAGAAGAAACAGCTTCGAAGAGTATCGGGCGTTGATGACCTTGGCTTTGAGTTAGCGAACTGCGCAGTCTTGAATCGCGCCTTCGCCACCAGGCGGAGAGCGGCAGGCTTGTTTGGCTCTCATTCTCTTTCTGAAGTTCCAATGTGCGCGGTGCAATAACGTGCACGGTCGCCGCGTTCTATACTTCCAGAGTCGGCTGTGTACCCCCCAATTCATGGCGCTGAAGTTTGTTTGTTGATGGTCTTTCTTTGGTAGCCAGCTAGCGCAAAGCTCGAAATGCTGCGAAGACTACGGATGCGCGATCAGAGAAGGACTCGATAACTGGGACGGAAATGCGCAACGGACTTGCGCTCCGTGTCTTGAGGGAAGCGGTGAAACAAATGCAGTCGCTTCTCCGGCCCGACGATGGAGATAAGGCTGAGGATTATAGTTTCCACTCGCTTTGCAAAGCGCTCGACGAGTGCACTGCATTATGTAATTTAAAGGAACAATGAGGAAAACTTAGCCAAATTATTGCTCTCAGTTAAAATTGATTATCCGGATTTTTCGGCGTATGTTATCGTTTATATGACAGAAAAAAGAGCATTTACCCGTGAAAAAAAAATTGAATTTCGAAATTTTTGTGGACACTTGATTGAAATTGAAACTCGTGACGCTCTCATCGATATGAACTGGTTGCCACCACTTTGAAGTCAACGGCGCAGTAGCGTAGCGTCTGGGATCCGCGCAAAAAAAACGCCGTCGACTCACGCAGTTTAATTGCGAAATATGCCGGTGAGGACGACACATGTACTTCATTTCTGGGTTTTCCCTCTATTATAACAGCTGAATTTTCGGTGAGAGTGGTCCCTGTGATTAGAACGCTGCACCCTATCGATACAGACCAACTTCTTTTTGTCCTCAGTGTCTAAACGTAGATACGAGAGCTACAAGCTCTAGAGAATATGTTTAACGTGTGCATCAGTGTTCATGTTGACAGTCGCACGAATGGCTTTCTTCTGTACAGCACACCCACATTATAGCTTGTTAGTGCAAGATGGCAGTTTCTGATATATAGAGAACGAAAAATCATATTCTTAGAGTTGTTTCTATTTGGAAAGAGCAATACGCACATAACTCCGACTTTTCGAGCACGTTTACTGCACTGGTGAGATGACGAGCTATTTACCTGCTATGGAGTGGAGGTCGATGGAATATCTGGGAATCGTAGTTATTTTTTTGTGTGTGCGTCAAATGCGTGCTGTTGGGACACTATGCCTTGATGGCCTGTTTTTGCGAGGAATAGACTGTTAAGATCTTTAGTTGTTGAATTGGTAGAAGTAGAAGGGGCTGAACGGTGTGGCACGCAAAGCACCAAAAGTGGCTTAGGAAGCCAAGGTGGTGTAGGCGGGCGCACGTTCACAATGCCAAAGGCCCTTACCAGTGTGTGGCTACCGCCATCTATGAGCCGTTTTAGAATTAATGCGTCCTTGCTGCGATGTACTGCATGTTTGCACTTCCCCTCGACGATAAAGAGGGACTAGAATTTATTTCGAGAACCTAGAACGGTGGCGAACTTTTCCCTCGCGCGTGAAGTTCTCCTCTAAGATGCTGGCTGCGCAATGGGGCGTGCCATTTCCATCACATTGAAAGATTCATCTTTGTGGACTTCTATCGTGCGAGCAGGTGCAGTCGACTCGCCGCTGCCATCTCGCTTGCTCTAACCAAGCATTTCTTGATCGAACACAGTACACAGTAAGGGTTGTCAAGAGTCCTAAGATGTATTGCAATCATTTGTGTCTCCTGCCTTTTCAGCAAAATTGCTCTTTATCGTCATTGTGGTCTGCAGACTTTCACTACTGATGGCCGTTAATGCAACCTTCTTCTTGTTTTGCCTTTTTTTTTTGTTAGTGATAGCCGCTAATAAAATGGCACGATTGGCCTATACATCTGCACAACCAAGAGGTAGGAGGGTATCGTGAGGGCTAAATTTTTTTTTTGGCGTACTTTTATGGTTTCTATCAAAACCTGTACTGTTTTCTCTTTTCTTTTTGCACTGAATTTCTTGTTTTTGATCGTATGCTTACCTGCAGTTTTTGTATTTGTGGGATCACGTGCTTTACTCTTTGCTTTAAACAATATTCGTGGTGTCTTTATTCTCTGTCATAGTGTACTCCATGATTCTTGGTGCTGTTGCAGTAAAGTTGAATTCACATACATGGCATGGCTATTGAAACGAATTGGAATCACTACCAGAAGAGGAGTGAATGACTAGTCTTAATTACGGCAAAAAAGAAACAGGATGGTTATTTATTCGCTACACTGAGCGCGCGTGAGATGGGGACGAACCAAGCGTTAAAAATCAAGCGTTAAAAGCACACAGACCCAAACCTTGAATTTCGCTCAACGGCCATCAAGACTTTACTTGTAAATATCGTAGGTGAAGCATACATCTTTCAAGTTTTCTTTTTTCGTTTAAACAGTACTGAAGCGCTGAGGACTGCCAGTAGACGGTGATCGCTAGGAAACGGCGCATGGTTTGAAGTCAGGCCATAAAGACCACATCTTGGGGGGTGGAGGGGGTATTGCACGGAGCGGCTCTACTGGGCCGCTCGAAAGTGTTCGTGATCCGTCAGGGGGCGCTCCCCTCTTCAGCGCAGCAGGCTAACGCGAAAGCACTGGGAAATACGCATACTGCTGGTGCTGTGAGCGACAGCTTTCGTGAGTGGTAGCGCTCCCTTTTATGTACAGGGATTCAAGCGGCGATTGTGAGAGCGACGAAGTAGATAGGCGCATGACATGACCACCCCATTTAAAAACCGGTGGTTGTGGGTGCCTTAAGATCGTCTGTTTATGCTTTCTTAATTTTTTTTTCTGATCTTGTTCGCATTCTCACGACCTGCAGCACCTGGCAGAGTGCTGGATATTTCGGTGTTTTTCTTTAGTGCACGGCTGAAGTAAATCGAGTATTTAATCTTTACTTTGTAGCGTGTTCTTCATTAAGCCGCCAATCCGCCAATCATAGTCCTCTTTTGCTATAGTTTCTGCCATGGATACCCTTTCAAGTTCTACGATCCTAAAATCCCACTGTTTCGCGAAGACAAACCATGGCCGCATCTACATCTGGATGAACACAGTTGCCATTCTAACTACGTCAGGTAATTGCATAGTTGCGCAGCTTTTCTAGTACCATATGCATTAGTTATCCTCTCGAAAGAATTTCACTAAAAAAGCCTGATCAAGCTTCAAAGAGTGCGTCACTGGCGTTGTAATTTTCCTGAAACATTTTCTTTCTGACTCTATAGTTATCCCTTCGATGCAGACCTGTAGCCTGCTCATTTTTTTTTTTTTTCAATAAACTGCCTCTGCACCTCCGGCTCTTCTTTTAACACTATTTCCTCTCTGTCATCGTCTTAATTCTTTCTTTAATCGTTTGTGTTATACTGCTGGTCACTGTTCCACTTATTTTTCTTCAGTTAACGCAACTTTTTTCACATGCAGACCTGAAACCCTAGGTGTCAATACATTTTCATCCGCATTTTACACACGCTCTTCGATATTTCTGTTCTTTCCATATTCCCTACTCTACCGCATGAAACAGCGAAATTCCCAGCTTTATCCAAACTGTCCCCAAACACTCAATGCTGAACCCACGTTCACCCACTACCCGCGAAGTCGCACTTACTGCTCCTCCTCTCTTCAACCACAACCCTCGCTGGGAGGAGTGGTTGACGAGCTACGATTCTGATCTCCAGATAATGCTAGTAAATCACATACTGCAACTCTTAGTTGATCCTTTTAGGGTTGCCGTGCAAACGTGTCTGTCTCCATATTTGTGAGGATCTAGTCTCCAATCGCCCGTACAAGTGACCCGCGGCCCCCGGAGCAAGCTATATGTGGAACGACATGTCCAACATTCTGGAACAAAAACTTTGAAAATCGGAAAATTGTAAGATACTATTATGGAAATATTGAAGATAAAGGCCCATTCTTTTTCTATGTAGAAAAATATTACTTTTAAAGTGTTTCCATCGATCGCATCGAACAGTTACGACTGCCATAGAAAAGCAATAAGCAACGCTTTTGTCGATAGCAAAAACGTTAATAAGTAAAAAAAAAACCTGCAAGAGTGACGTCGGGTGATTTGCGGATATATTGATTGTTATAGTGCAGTCGTACGTTATATGAAAAAATTGCGTTCATAAACGGTTCCCCGCTCAACACATGCTTTTGTCCAGAATTGCTGGGTGTGAATCCTCGCGCACCCACGCCTTAGACTTAGTAAAACAGAGAGCAGGTCTGGCTATTGTCTTGCATTTCCAAATAAGCAAAGCACACAGGCGTGCCACCATTCTGTGGACCTCCGTCAGTGGTGCCGCTGGACACAGACTCCGTTTCCAACTCGCTTTGAGCTGCCTTTTCTAGCGAACATTCGGTACTCAAAGCTGTTGAAGGTTTTATTTGCGCTAGAGGCGCGCAGAAAGAACATGCTTTGTTGTGAAGCTGCTTTGTGTTCTTTCCTGCCCGGCAGCGAGCGAACAAGGGCAGACTCGGCTTCTCTCTGCAGGTGCCGCTGATAGGATCAGCAGGTCCACTTTGGCTCCGGAGTGTCTCGCTGATCGCCGCTCAGATTACGGCAGTGCTTCGGGCTGCGTCCTGTGTCGCCCAGGACGGACCTTGGTTCTCTGCGTCTTGGAACGTGGTAGACACCTATAGGTTGTCTTGCAGTTAACTTTTACAGCGGTCGGGACATCGCCGGAACTGGCCTCCTGCGGTACTGAGTCGTTCAGACTAAACTATGGCGAGGTCGTTTTTTTTTTTTTTGTGTGTGTTTAAACCAAGCAGCGACAACTTTTGTGCCACCGACAGCGCCCGCCATTCACAATGCTTTTCTCGAAAATGTTTGCCCACACTGATCGGGCACCACCAGACTGACTCCCTTGTATCGAATCCCTGAGGGCAATTAAAGAAATTTAACGTTCATAGGTCATCCAGATTGTAACTGACAGTTTTATTGCAAGTTCTGCACGGTATCTGATGGCAACAAAACAGAAAAAGTATGTGTTTTGTTGCAGCCAATTTGTACAATCTTCGCTAGGAAAAGAGTCAAATGGGACATAGAAGGAGCTGCCAAAAAACACAAGTCACTACCATGCCTCCGAGCCCAGACTTCAGACGGAGGAACTTAAGACGAAAATGGTGGACGCGCGAGGAGTTTGTGGCTACTCAGCATAGGCCTATCCAGGTACTTCAACTCGGACCAGACTGCGGACCTGCATCCAGGTGGGGGGGGGGGGGGGGGGGGGGGACGCTGTCCAAATACACCGGAGTGACTCGTCCAGTCTTCCAGACTAGTTTCGCGCATGCGCTGTCTTCGCTCAAACTCTGCTCTTTTACTATGCATCGCGGAAACCGTGCAGCTTTGGCCTACCCGTGAATGCCACCACGTCGATCTCTGCTTCGCCTATTTGGTGCACATGGTAAGGCCTCATAGCCCACTTGTACTCACCTCAGTGCAGATAACAAGCTGAACATTTTACTTTAGGCAGTATTGCCTTGCCCATTTCAGAACAGTTGAGCAGAACGCAGCCTTTCGAGCTTTTGCCTGCTGTGGACTTGTGAAGGGACAAGAGCTTCGAAGACACGAATTTTACAGGAAGTGGGACTGACGCCGACAAGGGAGGAGGATTTCTCCAAGTGGCTGACCGACAACAATAAGAGCAGGAGCTTTCTGCGGTTCCTGCACGAGAATACCTCACACGATTTTGTAAAATGTACAGTGGACACAAACTATGCCTTTATGGCAAGTGTGCGAAATAAAAAAAAAGGAAATGTCGGGTGGCTGGGCAGGCCTTCAGACTCCTCAGACCACGGTGTAAGAACATATTCTGAGACTTATAGTAGGCATAGCAATCAGAAGCTAATAATACGAAAAAGCCATGCATTGAAACTAAAGTAGAAATAACTGCAACCGAATTATGTTTGGTTTGGTTTGGGTTGTTTTGTTGGAGTTTAACGTCCCAAAGCGACTCAGGCTATGAGGGACGCCGTAGTGAAGGGCTCCGGAAATTTCGACCACCTGGGGTTTTTTAACGTGCACTGACATCGCACAGTACACGGGCCTCTAGAATCTCGCCTCCATCGAAATTGAGCCGCCGCGGCCGGGAACAGGTCACTTCTCAAACCTTTGCGAAGCGACAAGTGCCTGTCGTAAGTCGCGAACAGCCAAGCTGCAACGAACTGCAGTTATGGTGGGAACTCGATTCAAAAGCCATTGGGCCATTCATCATCAAAGACAGGCCCCCACTGCTTTAGTTGGTGGCCGCCACGGAGCGAAGCATTCAGTGGTTGTGATACGCGGACGCTGTGTGGGTCCGTGGATAGCGCGAAGAGAACAGTCGGGGAAAGAGAACCATGCAACTTCAGCGCCGACTTGCAGTTGACCTTCATTCTGGTAAGCTCGCACTATACTATACACAAGTAGGAACGAAAATCCAATAGATGCAAATAAATTTTCCAAAGAAATCTGGTTTCTAAGCTTCAAGTGAGAAAAATTTGCTATGCTATTTTGCGCGCAAACACTGTACTCACAAGGACTGCCAGCATCGGGACGGTATTTCCTTTAATCCAACGCGCACCCATGCAATGCCTTGAAATCCATGCGATGGGAGAGCGCTCACACGAGGCACTCGTGTTAACATTGCCCTTCCCGTTACGTACATACGTGTTGCTTGCTTGGAAAAGACTCTGGAGCAGAGGGGCGCGCTTCATCGGTATCAACCATCGCCGAGTGACATCGAGTTAACAACCCTGTCCTGTGTCAACGACGGTCACCACCTTCCAAGGAAATTTCCGAATCTCACGTATACTACCTGTGCGACTAATTCACGACTACGATTCCCTTCCTTTGGAATCCATTGCGTGTCATTAACAGAACATCACTTCTCTGTTCTCAGCATGACATGTCCCGGTCACGTGCATACGACGTCATTACGGCTAGTATACATAATCCCCAAGTTATCTCTCTGTTCTACGCTGCTCTCTATTGGCCCGTGCCCTCTCCTTTCCACATTTCGCTACGCCGTCCAGAGTGTAATACGATGCGCACTCAGTGCGGAGAAAACGGGGTGAACAGCGGTATAAGTGCATGTCCCTCTATGCGCCTCAGTCATTCTGCGCAGAATGTACAGTCGTGGACAAAAGTCTGCGGGATGCGGATTCGTGTTAAACAATTTACTTCTGCGCGGTCATGCGCAGGAACGCAGATCGCTCAGCGGGCCAGAAGCATGAGCTGGAAACACACATACTCCACTCGCTGAGACGAGTTGCAGCTGGCTGGGTAGCAAGACAGAGCAGAAATAAATGTTTTGCAGCGGTTCCGCATTCCGTAAGCTTTTGTTCGTGACTGCCCCATAGACCCAAAAACAAGCCGCGCGCGCTATTTCTTCAGAGAGCTTCCACCTCACTGTCTTAACTGTCCCGAAGTCGCCGCTACCTTCTTGCTATTGGCTCAACTTGTTGGCCCAAGCCAGGGAGGAATAGCGTGAACTGTAAAAATTGAATGCTGTTGATTTCTGAACCGTTGTGTTATATCGACCCAAGTCCGTTCCTATGGACGAGTGCAACGTGTTTGATATAAGAAGCGCATCAGCTTACAGCGTGAGGGGTGCGCAGTGGTCATCGTACTCTACGCTACCGAACGACCATTTCTCAGATTGCAGATTTCACAGAAACTCGTAGTTGAAGAAAAATTCGTCCCGGTACAGGGTTTGAGCCTGGGACCACCGTCTGTCCGGAGCAGTATCTCTGCCAACTGAGCTAAAACCAGGCCGGCTAGCACATGGTAGGGCGAAAGCGAATTGATCAACCACTCAAAGGGAAAACAGGATTGGTCCATTGTTTTATGGGCGTTTGGCTGCGCTTGAGGGGATGCTAATCAGTAATTTCGCACTTATTGAAATCCAATTATATTTTGGTAATATATAAAATTAAATATTTATTCCGGCGTTGGCCTCGGAGTTTTCCGTATCGCGAACCATGAAACATAAGTTGTGTATTTATGCTCTCGTTCCTACCCTGTTTGCTCTTCCTCACTACTCGCAATACAAAAAGAAAGAAACCTCACAGTGCAAAGAAAAAGCCGGCGTCGGTATTTCCACTCTGCCCCTCGATTGGTCATCCTCGCTGAGTCTTCCCCACTACACACTCAAATATCTGGCCGAATCTTTAGCAGTGGTCCTGCCTTTGCGCAGGTTAGACCCCTTTTTCTTTTGCCGCAATTATGACGCATCCATTATGCCTTTGTGTCTATCTAAACTGAGTCTACGGAGTCACAGACACTGCAGTTAATCAAAAATTTGGTACCACCACACGCTTGTTTATTGCGGTTAGTTTGGGTGCCTGGATACAGAGGAATTAATTTAAGTCACGTTGCAGGCGCCTTGGCGAAGGCATCTCTTCAATGCCCAGTCACTACTCTTCTCTCGCCCTGCGCATTTACTACAGCAACCAGATTTTGCAGGTTTATGCTACTGAAAGAATTTTCAGCCTCAGCCTTACTTTTTCTCCCGAATACTATTATCTTCTGTTCCCCTGGTGCAGTAAAGAATGGCGATCGCTCAAGTTTGAGGCTTCTTTCACGCGTCTGCGTTGTCTAATACAGCAAATAAATATCTGCCTCCATATACCCGCCTGTCGGTCTCCCCTTTGTTCCCGTTCTGTGCTGGAACCGCAACTGCGATAGATCATTTGTTGTTGTCCTGCCGCCGCTGCTCCTCTTTACGGATGCGCCTATTAGAAAATCCATTTCAACAGCTCGGTCTGATTTTGTCTACTGGGGTCGTTCTTTCCCTTAGTAGTTCTACGCCTGGGCACAGCAACAGGATTGTGCTCTCCGCCAGTCAAAGGTTCCTTTTAAACACGAAACGGCTCCCATCCTGAAATATTTTTGAATTCCAACTTCTGGCTTCCCATGCATGAAATTTATCCATAATCATGCCATCCAAAACAGTGCTCCAATAGCTCTCTTCTCATTTTCAAGCACCCATCTCACAGCAGCCAATTTGTTCTTGATGTCAATCTCCCAATCTTAATTTTTTTTTTTTTAGAAAACGCTTCTGAGCAATTGTCAATCACCGCCTGTCTTGGCCAGTCGTCTATAGAGTGGGTAAGTGTGATTTATTACTTGACGACAACAACAGTTACAGTCTACTTCTCCTTCCTGTTCTTCCAGCTCATGTTGAATTCAGCGGATGCTGTACTAGACCACTAGAAAAGTGCTAAAGGTTGACTCCATCAATATTGAGCCTATATGCAACTATACGAGGGGACAGACGGCCGCAGCGTCGCAGCGCAAGCGATGCCAACAAGAATGGCGATTGCGGGGCCGGGACTTGAACGCCGGTGCGTGAGAACAAGGTATTAGGCAACCGCTTCCCGCGCAGGTGTCGCCTGCATGAACTCCTTTGCAAGAAGCGTGCGTGAGTGCTGCAACCACGACGACACTGCTGAGTAGCGCCGTTCCGGTAAAAGGACGCGAGTCCTGCGTGGACTCCGGATGCCGAGCGTATATCGCGTTACAGCAGACTCCTGTCTCTGCTGCATCCGAGCCCTCTGCATGCCAGACTGCGTCATCGAGAGCCCTGTGCCGCGGCCGCTTCCCTCCGCATGTCCGTATACGCTTGTGACGCCCACGGCGTTGTGAATCGTCAAACAGTGACACAGAGGGCAGTTGCGAGTTGGATACTAAGCTGGGCTATAGTAATTTAGCCATAGATCAAAGCGGCAATTGGGGCTAGTTCGTGGAGTGCATTAGCGGGCTACTACACGAACTCGAAATGGGGTAAAAAAAAAGCAGGAGGGGTAGGGACACAACAAGCACATTGCTCATATTCGCGTCTATTTTTAATCGCGACGAGAGGTTACCTCAGGGGTGGCCTAGTTGGCTGAGCACCCGCCTCCGATGAGTGAGGTGCGGAGTTCGATCCCGTGTGTCGCCGGTTACCCACCACTACAAGTGCAGCTTTCCATCGGCCTTGTGCTCGGCTTATCAGGGGTTAAGTGCATGGGACTGGGGTCTTTGACCCCAACTTCAGTAGAAGAACGCCTTTGCAATGCGCTCTTTGGCCAAGTTGCCATTGCGCCATAAAAAACAACAACATCGTCATCAAGACAACAAGGCGTGCATTTACAAAATTTAAATTGTGCGCGTGGAAGGATAGGTAATGCACCAAAAAACAGCTATCGTTAGACCATAGTAGATGTTCCCACTACCGTCCATGGTAGCGGCGTTAGCACGTACAGTGGTGAGCAGCCTTGTCTAGAGCGCTCGGGCGGTGCACTTCCTTGCAAACAAATCCAGATTTTGTGGCAGCCTCTAGGGTCCAGCTGCAACGCTTGCACGGAAGTAGCGCCAGATAGCCTCGTAAACAAAGCAGGCACGAAAACTTTGCCCTGTAATGAGGGGCGCTCTCTAATTTCGGTTTTTGTTACCAAGTGCGCACTGCTCAAGCGCTCTAGACAAGGCTGCTCACCACTGTACACCTTTGTCAAAAGTAGAGAGTCCAAGGAGTTTGCTTCTGGCCATGCTGTGTGGCTCGTTGTGAACCGCCAGCGTTGTTCCATATCTTTTGAAGCGAGAGGAACTTTTTGTGAACCCTCCGAGAGTTAGGACTCCCATATGTGCAACAAGAGCCCCTCAACATGACGTTTTAGAAGTGTACTTTTCACAAAGGCTGTACATACGTCTGGTGTGGCTATAGGAAGTTTTTTTTTTTTTTTGCGTTGCGCGGCCTGGCCTTTGAACACGTATAGTTTCGCATATGAACCCCTTGTTGCTTTGATTAAAAAAAAGTTGTGAGCGCGCGCAGTCTGTTTGTTGGTCATCTCAGGTATGTCTTTTGCTGAGCTATACAGTTGGTGCATTTGCACTCAAGTTTGTGTCGTGTCTTCTTAACCTTCTCCGTCGGTGCCGACATAGCTGTGCACGATTCGAGGAGAAGCGGCAGAGGCTCCTTAAAGAAGACTTCCCAACGGATACCAACGAGCTATTGTTGTGACGTCACGGTAAACCACTTTGCACCTGCTAGGGAGCTCTTGTTAGCGTCTGTGGCAGGTGGTGGAAAGCAGCTGACTTCGACGTCATGACAATAGCTCTACGGGATCCGTTGGAGGGTATTCTTCGAGGGGCATTTGTTGCTTCGTTTTTTAGTTGCATCTCATAAAATCAGCTACCGCTTTCAGGAGTGTTCCCTCTCCTTTTTTTTGCCATCGTTTAATGTTCCCGCCGTAGCGTGCTAAATGAATTGAAATGGCTCAACATAGGTTCTACTGAAGATGGTGTATAATACAAGCACTGCGGCCGCACGACATGAGGATCGTTCGCGAGGCTCAGACGAGGCGGCCGCGAGGCAGGGACGACGCGAGGCGCCAACCCTTTTAACAGGAGTCAAACGGCGGGGAAGCGTAGCACGAGGTCGCGACGGCGTTCGTCGAAAGTGCAACGCTCGGCGGATTTCTCTCGCCGCGGCAGCAAGCCACGATCAGCACAGAGAACGAGTGGTGGGCGACCCCTACAGCACGCGGGCAGCGTGAGCACCGTTGCCACCGATGAAGAAGCGTCAACGCATGGGATGGGCACGTCTTCCTTCTTTCTGCTCATTGGTGAAAACATATGCGAGCGCGACACCTGCTCGCGTTAATAAATCTCTGTATGTGTGTCTGAAAAACATTTAGGTTTATGGTTTGGTTTATGGCGTTTAACGTCCCAAAGCGACTCAAGGTATGAGGGACGCCATCGTGAAGGGCTCCGGAAATTTGGACCACCTGGGGTTCTTTAACTTGCACTGACATCGTACAGCACATGAGCCTCACCCAACTAACCCATCGGTTAGTTGGGTGAGCCCACATTCCAGAAGCCATCGTGATCTTCGTCGTCGTCGTTTTCGTTATCATTATAATAGCCTTCGTCGTCATTATCATCGGCCCTGTGACGTCCACTGTAGGATTGTCTTTCCGCCAATCATTTCCACTGCCCCGCGTCAGCTACGGCTGCGCTGTCTCCGCGAGTTTTTTAACCTCATGCTTCCGCCTGACGCTTTGTTTGACGTTTTCCTCCTCTTTTAATCCATTGTCTTCTCTTAAGAGACCATCGGTTATCTTGCACATTTATTCTTGATCTCAGATGGCGTATCATCAAATTGCATTTGTTCTCTGACCGACTCAGCTCTCTTCCTGTCTCATAACGCTACCCATATCACGTTGCTTTCTGTATCTCATTGCACTGCCCTCAACTGAAATAAAAACCTTTCCTTCAGCCACCGGGTTTCGGTCCCGTATACGTTAGTACTGGCAGGATGCAACTACTGTGTGCTCTTCTCTAAGGAGTAATGGTAAGGTGCTTTTTCTAACCTGAGGACGCCTGCTTAACATATTGCGCCCCATTCTTAGTTACGTGGTTATTTTTTTCTTGTGGTGTGGGACTGTGGTCACAACTTTGCCTAGACAGACGAACTCTCTTACAGCTTCCCCACCTCTAAACCAATAACCTCTTTTATGCGCTTCGAGATTACTTCGTCCCCTTCTTAGAGCGATGGATGATGAAGGAATTATATGAAGTGAGCGAGGCCACCGTTGCTGTCGTATTATGTCCGACCCAACAACTATAGCGTTAATATGCAGCCCAAACATAATTCAAGAAAACACTTCAAGAAGCAATAGACTGGCGAATTTCTGACCATTATTTTTCTGCTGCCGTACACACTCTGTATGTAGAGGGCTCCCGAGAAAGCTTCCAGAAGGGAATGTTGTTTGAACCAGATAAAATAATTCCTGGAGCTTTTCAGGAATAAAATGTTCTTCTTGCCTCTCATGCTCAGGTAATCATCCGAAGACTTTCATCTTAATCTTAAAAAGGTAACATCTATTGTGGTTACTTTACCTGCGGGTGAGCTCCTTGTGCCCCGGGAATGACAGAAATTTGCGTTATTTGTTGCGCATTGTATGAAGATGATTCAGAGAATACGAATCATTTCTTTTTGTTGTGGGTCTTACACTTCCTCGTGTTTGGGTAAATTAATGAAAAACCGGGGGCCGGACGTCTGCAAAATTGGAACATGTTCTTAACGCATGGCAAAAGTTTCGTGCAGGTGGTATAGCGCGCCCTCCAGAGCGCAAGGCGCTTACGTGCATGGTTGTCTGGACCGCTGCCATAAGTCCGCATTGCCGGTAAACTTCCTTCGCTTTCAAATTTCACCTAACTAAAACACCATTAGAATATTACCGTTCAACGCTCATGTTGGCGGTAACTCAAACTTCTAAAAAGCACGCCCAGAACTTCCACTTGGCAAAAGTGTGCCGTTTCCGAGCATTGGAAATGAACTATACTGGTCTTTGTGTAATCATACACAGACTGCGACCTCGCAGTCAGCTCACCCATGATGAATCAACCTAGCGGGCTGCTGTGATGTTGTTTACCAAGTGCTGTTGTAGTCTCTGGTTTCCGATCTCACCAGACGCTTGACAACAGAGCTCAACACTACGCTCGAGTATTAGAGGGCAACCCCTGTTTAACATGGACCCTGCTCAACATGAGCGGCAGAGCATAAGAAGGAGCGGGTACTGACCTCTCGTCGCACTCGCAGTGGCTGAGAGTGTGCAGCCGGTAGTTGAACAGGTGGAACTTCCTCTGGAACGCCTCGATGGTGAACGGACAGTGGTCGTGTTCGCGGCAGCAGCGGTCGGCGCGCGAATGAGCGCCCAGCTCGTTGAGCTTGCGCGCCGAGCTCCCCGAGCCGCACCAGTTGGTACCCGGGTAGAGGAACAGGTCCCTCCTGCGCCTCCGACCGCCTCCGCCTTCTTCGCCTCGCTGCAGCTTGCGGCAGGCCCTCGCCAGGCGCCTCCAATGGAGCAGCTCCTGCTGCCGCTCGTCCAGATCCTCGATGTCCCGGAAGATCCTAACCCCGAGGCAGCCCGTGGTTCCGTTGGCCCCACGGGCGCACTCGAAGTCGGCCGAGAAGTCGGCGAAGAAGCGCTCCAGGGACTCTGCGTCCCGCAGCATCTCACACTGGGACAGGCGGCCGTCTCGCAGCACGGCCTGCAGCAGGCGGCGGCCGTCCGAGACCTGCCTCAGCAGGAGGGACTCCTGCGCCCAGCTGTCGACGGCCGTCAGGTCGCCGTGGTGGACTCGCGTCTCCCGCGTGCCGTCGTCTGTGCGGCGCTCCACGACGAAGCTGGGTCCGGCGGCCCGCGTGGCCGCGAGGGCCGCGAGCGCGGTGAGCAGCCGCACGCTCCTCATGGGCCGCCTGCGGTGTGCGGCCGCCTCCTCCGGAGACTCCGCGTGGCGGCGCCCCTCCCCCGCCTCCCCTCTCCTCCGGAGGAGTGCGTCATCCCGGAGGGGAGGATGCTCGGAGCGTCCCTTCAGGACGCGCGGAGAACGCCGGCCTGCCTCTTTCTTTCTTAGTTTTGTTTTCCCCTTCTTTCTGCTGCATCGCGAACGTATCCGTGGTGCGAGGCCGAGGCGGCAGATATCGCGGAAGTAAGCCCAGGATCTTGCATCAACCGAGTACGGATTCAAAATGAAAACGACCGTAACGACTAAACGTCCTTCCTGTCGGTATATAAAAGATGCGCACAGTCACCAGTACGGGGAAAATTCATACCATTTTTGTTTAGCTGAGGCGTTTGTTAAGTGCGAGCTAAGACAATAAAAACAATACAAAAAGAAACTAGTGCCGGAACGGAAACGACACATTTCGTTCTGCTTGCTTGTCATCTTGTAATAACTCGCTGCGTTCTTTTCGGAAAAGACAAGAAATGAAACAACGTATTTCTCGAAAGAGAAACAGGCTGTCGCAGCGCAACAGTTCGGGCGAATAATAAACATGCATCTGACTATATAATAGAACCTTTCGTGCAGTGCTTATCATTAGGTCGAATTTGTAATTCGTCCCTTGAATTGCTGCGCTATGAAGCCGATTTTGCAGCTGGTCAATTGTTATGTTAGAGCCATTTGTGGCAATGCACACCGGAAAGAAAATTCGCAGGGACACCTAATTTCATTGTGTGTTGGCTACTCGATATCATTAGCAGTTCTTGATGCTTTTACCGGTAGTGTCGTCATGTCCGGTCTGGTAGTGTCATTTGCCTCCAGCTAATAGGCGAATTTTATGGACAACGACGCAGTCAGACCACTTGGAGCTTGTAATGCTATTGCATTAAAATGAACAACAACGCAGTGTTTCTGAAGGGGCAACAATAGTGCATGTGGTGTCATTCATTGTGGTGTTGCATATTCATTGTTTCGTTTCAAAATTGCCAGTGCCTTGTGTTTTGAGATGTCATTTAGGGAAGCCTCCAAAGAAAAAAATATAAGGGCACAAGATTAGACGAAAATGCAAATCAGCCATGAAATGCGGGCAGTATACACAGTGGATGAAGTAGATACCTTTCAGTCCAGCAGTTGACAAGTGTCTCGCAGTTGCAGACATTATGCAGACATATCGCACAGGTAGTCTTACAAAGCTTTCGACACGATTTGTACTCTGAAAAACAAAACAAAAACAAAAAACAGTCGAAGTCCCAGTTTACAGGTGAAATTATTTGGAGATTCGGTCAGTCTTCCCCAGCTGCTCACCCAGCTTTACGACTGATTCACAGAAACGTTATCAAATTCCACCAACGACGTGTACCAAGTGGTTTATGTCAGAATTTCTTGCTGCAAGTATTTCCTTTCATTCCACGATTCCGAAGGGAAACGTGCAAGTTTCGGCTGCATTGTAACGGACTGAATTTAAAACGCACTATATGAGCATTAGTCGTACGACGCACATACATCGGTGCACTAACGTGAGTACAGCACCAATAAATTATGTACTAACGATGTGATTACTGGGTGGCACCATCTCCTTAGCGAAATTTGATGTAGCACTCAATCTGCGAAGAGTCAGCATGTTGGCACAGACGTGCCGATATCCCGTCAGGTTCTCCAAGTCGTTGCTGTCACAGATTCCAGTAGGCGTAGCTCTTCGCGGGGCTTGAATGGCTGCAGTGACTATATCTATGTAGAAGCACAAATGTTCTTTAACAGCGATTTTTTAACAGCCGACAATTCCTGGTACGAAGTAACGAATGTGTTCCAACTACAAAAAAAATAAAATGATCTAAATGATTTGTGCAGATAATATTCCCTGACAGTTTACATTACGAGAATCATATCATCCGATGTTCAGGGAGCTTATTTTTTGAGCACAAGCCATTCTAAACGTTATGAGGTGTGCAAGCCCCGAAGGATGCCGCCGAGAGAGATCCGCGAGGTATACAGTCGAGCCCACTTACACCGAACCTGACGGTCGCGGGTGCCGTGTTCGTTGAATCCGAAGTTCGTATAAACTGGACTTCCCTATTACAGCCAATAGTCCAAAGTCAAGCGAAAGCGGCGTTAATTTTATTAAAATGTCTGTTATGCACGTCTGCATCTTCACAGCGCTTTCCAGAGCTGTGAAGCGCTTTCACAGCGCTTTCACAGCGCATCACAACGCTTTCAGGGAAAAGCTATCAAGAGTGGTAATGTGATTCTTGTTGATTTTCTTTCTGCCAACGAGCTGCTTCTGGATGCTGTATTGCTAATTACGAAATGAGCGTTCACAACCATTTGTGGCAGGCCTGCCTCCGCGCATCCGATCTTGGACGGCGTTGTAAGGATGAGGTGACGAAGGTATCGCCGCACGCGCTCGCAAAAACTAATCGCTTTCACTTGCCCGTTTCTTCCAAGCCGCAGAAGCGCAGGATTTGGTGAGTCGATTGAGCAAGCGACGCACGCCATGTGACCGGCTAAGCCAGCACGTTATACCCCCTGACTGGCATTCAAAGTTCTGAGATCGCTGCCAGTGCTTGACCGCCGTCCGCGTTCAGAAGTTTCGCTTTCAAATCTGCCCCAGTTTCGCGCCCGCCACTTCGACGTAAGACCAGCCGGTACGAGCGCATGCACCCATCGACATTGTGGCCCGTCGGTGCACGCTTGGGCAGTGGTTTCAATGCCGTATTTTTTGTTTCTTTTTTGTAGTCGCCAAATTGTTTTGTAAAGGGGTGCGGGGTTTGTATGGAAGCCGAGAAAAGCTTTTCGGTCACAGCGTTGGCAGGAAGTCATGCTTTTTTTTTTCGAAGTCGAGTTTACGGCGCCACCTCATTCCCTCCAACCGAGTTGTGCGGACACGGTCGTTCGTTATATCTGAAATGCAGTGTCACTGCTGTAATGCATTATTTGACAGTAGCAACAGCCTCGTTAGAAATAACCGAGTGTTCTTTATAACTGCGGCCGTTTGTCATAAGTGGGCTCTATGTAATGTGGGGAGATATGCCATGCCTCTCAAGACTGCCACAAATCTATTCATGGTTAAGAGCTCAGTCTATAGTAATAGCTGCCTGTCCCCCGCACAATGTGGCGGCGGCGCAGACAGAGATGCAGAGAAGCGGGGTAGGAATGTTCGGCAACGCTTTCGCATTCGATATGGGCTTTCCTTCGTCGCTGCCAAGAAATAAGGAAAACCTACGACGTGCAAGAAAAATGGCCGATCTCGTTCTCCGCTTCTGTAAGGGGGTTCCCCCGCTATACGTCAACGAATGAACGCCGGTGAAGAGGGGGCGACCAGCGCGGGGAGGGGGGCGTCGCCACCTGCGCGGAATGCCATAGGCGGCGCATGATCAGCGGACAAAGGCGCCGCGCAGTGCCCCGCTCGGCTTCTGCGGTGTCGCGGAGTCCATCGCCTCTTCCGAACGCCCCTTTGTTGGCGGCTGAGCCGTGGCAGTCCCGCGCCTGGCGGCCCAGTGGAGGCCCGATGCTGCACCGACAGCGGCTGTCGGCTGCCCGGGCGGGATAAGACCGGATCTTGGCGCCTTGTGGCCGAGTCAGCTTGTTAGCGGGATCAGCTGACGGCGCGGATTATCCTTCGGCCGCACCACCGCACGGGGGCCGACGGGGCGGCATCTCCGCACCGCTGCATGATCTGCTTCCCGGCGGCCGTTGGGGCCCGGGCTGTCTTCTGGCCGCGCAAAGCTGCCGGGCGAAGCTGCCGTACTGCCCGCCTTTCGTGCCGGCAAGGCGTATTTATTGGCCTATTTATTTAGTTACTTACCCGTTTCTCTATTTTACTCTCGAGACCGGAGGGCATCAAGTAAGCGGAGCGATTTCAAAGGCAAGAAACCACGATCAACATAACAAACAAAATTAAGTGCAATGCAGAGGTCGTGGGTTCGGATCGCACCGCTGGAATGTGATTAACTTTTTCTTTATCACCTTTATTATCTTCTGCATGCTATCTTATGATCAATACGTATATCATTCCACACTCTAATCCAGACCACTATTTAAAAAGTTACATTCTCCTGTACGTATACCTTGACTTCAGTTGCCTTCCTTCATATACCTATCTAATCATACGCTGTTAGCGGAGTTGGCGACTCGTTGCATGCTCCACGCTGTACCGTCCCCTGAGCAAAATAACGGGCCGCTGCTGACGCCCTGCGCATGGAAGGTTTCAGTTTCAGTAAACTTGCATCATAACGTCGTACCTAATACCGGCATCATTGCGCATTATAACCCTGACTGCTGCTGCACCACAGAACACGGATATATAGCACCGGCGTTCGAAAACTGCACTCCTAGAAGCATTCATCATCACCATCAGCCTGACTGCGCGCACTGCAGGACAAAGGCATCTCCCATGTCTCTCCAGTTAACCCTGTCCTATGCCAGCTGCGGCTCCCTTACCCTCGGAAACTTCCTAGTAACATCCTCCCACCTAGAAGCATTAATTCTCGCTAAATTACCATGCATGTTTACGCGTTGAAGTCCCGAGAACCGGCTTAAAAACCTCTGATTTATCTCATTATTTTTGCTTTGTGATGCTTTGTTTTCCACTGGATAACTTCTACATTCAATTTCAGTCGTCACATGCGCTATATATTGTTTCGTTAATTTGCCTTACCTCGTTATCTGCCTTCGAGTCCATCGCACACGTACGCACGGGCTCCCAGCGGGCGGTCAGCAGTAGCCGTTCGCCTTGGGCTTCGCTTCTGAACATCACACGTCCCACCTTTGTTTCCTTCTCCCTGTCCTCTCCCTGTCCTTTTATTCCCGCTAGCCGCAGCTCAGATGCTTCAGGTTTCGATGGCAATTTTATTTTTGTATTGCCAATAAATAGCCACAAACCTAACCTAACCTCTCACAATGTGTTCCTTAAAATGAAGCGACAGTAAGGCATGAGCGCCTTAAACTCCGGCCCCCGACGGCGCGCTAGCGAGTGAGACGCAAGGCCACTGTCCGCGGAGCCTGTCCAATTGCGCCCCTCGCTGCCGTTATGCAGTTTATTACTTCGCCATGAAGCACTCAGCGAGGTGGCGCGGTCGTCTAAGTCTACTTCAACTTAACAGCTGCTCTACCACAGCCACTGAATACAGGAACTACCAGCATTATCTGTAGCAGCGTTAACATGGTGCTCTTCTCTCTGTGAAGTGAGTGTGTGCACATGGTTTCGTGGTTTTGAGTGCGCACGTGCTGAACAGTAGAGACAGCTTTTGGCGTGTGGTGATGATAGAGATGTTTTATTAGCATCACTTCTCTGGCCTGGTTCTTTCAGGCTATTTTGCCTAATATAATCTCACGTTAGTTACTATAAAATTCACCGGTGCTATAACGTGCGGAAGATTTGTGTCCTTGGTCTTGATTTGCGTTCTAAGTGGTTTCTGCGATATTTTTATGACATCTAGAGAATTTTAGTACTTGAAAAAATACATTGTTGTCAAGAAATATTCTTTAAACTACATCTCTCGCGAAGTTGCTTCATGCGAAGTGAGTCTCACAACTGCGCTCAAAATCAAACCAAATAGAAGTTTTCAAAATCTCTGTTTACCATTGTACATAGCTTGAAGAAACACAGAAAGCGATTTAAGATTGAAGAAGCGTAGCTTGTTGGGCCACTTGGTGCATGGCATGTAGAAAACCAGCGAAAAGGAAGCGTTAACAAGGAGGAGAAGTACACAGGACAACGCTGGCTCCAGCGTTGTCCTGTGTACTTCTCCTCCTTGTGAACGCGTCCTTTTTACGCTGGCTCCAGAGTTGTCCTGTGTTGTTCTCCTCCTTGTGACCGCGTCCTTTTCGCTGGTTTTCTACTTGCGATTTAAGATGATTTGGTTGACAGACATGTCAGTGGATTATTACGATATTCCTTCATCTTTCGCTTATGTGACAAACGCCGTTTTCCCCGCGTTAGTCTTCGTCTCGTAAAGTATATGTGGCGTTCGTCGCTCTTCCGGCTCCTGGCCTTCTGGCATTCTTGGAAGGGCAATTCGATCACCTCGGCTGGCTTGAGTATTCCGGAACTTACGCTTCCTGTATAGAAGAGAGCAGAGGAATGCGTACATGCTGTCTGCAAAGTATCCGCATACTGTTCGCGCTACACGAGGTTTACTTTGCTCGCTATTGTGGAGCGCTATTATTTAGGAAACTCAGCGCCACTGATTTATCGGACTTCGGGCCTTAGAGGGGCAGCAAGGACCAATTGAGGTTGGCTTACACCTCCAGATTACCGCGTTCTGAGGCTTCTTTCACTAACATGCCTGCTTTTATGGGCTAGGTATGGTCACAAAATAAAATACAGGTACTGCCACCATCGGCCGTTCTTGCAAGAAAACTGTATTGATGTCAAGAAATTTTGTAACGGATCTCTGAGGCATTGCTACAACGCCTTTCAACCGACAAAAACAAAAACGAATAAACTGTTACTCTTTGGAAGAATCTCTGTGTTCGAGATCATCGCAGTATACCCCATCACCTAGGCAAGCCGGAAAGAGGGGTTTATAGCCCCATTAAACGTGTATAAGCTCTTTGTTTGACATGTCGAAGTTACAGCTGACAAGTGCTGACACTGCAAGTAAGCTTGATATGCTCACCACACAAAATCTTATGGCCATGTTTATGAATAACTCTTCCTGATTCACGATTACCTCAATGAGTCAGAGCAGAGCACGGCACAACAGAGATTGTGAGCGGCCAATGCAGCGCGAACGAAGTGCGTCTTCCAGGTCGTACTGGAGCTTGCTGCAATTTTCTGTCGTTGCTCGCCACGCTGCCAAGTTTGCCGGGGGAGAAGTGCGAGGACCATGCATCGGTGCTCCCAACTGGAGACAGAGTTCCACTTTTGTTTTTTCATGCGCCTAGCTGCCGCTCGCAACCACGTTGCTCTTAAGCGTACACGTACTGTTGAGAAGCCGACACGTTCGCATCGTCTGGCACTCGACTGCAGCCGGAATTCCCATTCGTTTATGTGATTTCCTCGCACTCTGGGGGCTTTCATTTCTGCTTTTAATGCCGCACATTTTAAGGCCTTAGCATTAGAGGTTTCCCACCAAAACCCCGCCGATGTCCGAAACGAAATTCGCTGATTGGTTAAGAGAGGTCGCGTTGCCTTGCGACGTTATCACAACCTGCCTACGGAGTGGGAGCAACCTACTTTCTGAAAGCAGCCTAGATCAAAAATCAAAGAAACTGACGCGAACCAGCACAGAAGTTGCAACAGAAGCTGCGTCAAACGTAAAATCTAATGCTTCTAGATTCTAATACTTCTAGATTCTAATGCTTCTAGATTCTAGAATCTAATTCCACTCTTAAAGGGGTCATCATCATCATCATCATCAGCCTTACTGCGCCCACTACAGCATAAAGGCTTCTCCCATATCTCTCCAATTAACCCTGTCCTGTGCCAGCTGCGGCCACCCTATACCCGCAAAGTTCTTAACCTCATCCGCGCACCTAACTTCCTGCCACCTCCTGCTACACTTGCCTTCTCTGTGGTATTCATTCTGTTACCCTTAAGGACCAGCGGTTACCTTGCCTTCGCGTTACATGCCCTGCCCAAGTCCATTTCTTCCTCTTGATTTTGACTGGGGTGTCATTAACCCGTGTTTGATCCCAGACCCACTATGCCCTCTTCCGGTCTCTTAATGTTACACCTATCATTTTTCTTTCCATAGCACGCTTCGCTGTCCTTAAGTTGAACCCTTTTTGTAAGCCTCCAGGTTTCTGCCCTATATGTAGGTACCGATAAGATACAGCTGCTATATACTTAAAAGAGTGCACACACAAAATTTCGAACGAAAACAACCCGCAAGAATTATTTTACGGGCTCAAGGAGATGCCTTCTCACAAGTTTCAGTCGCTGGCTTTGAGTGGAACCTAATCTGATATTATGTTAAATTTTTCCCGTGGAACCGCTCCCTATTTCGAACCTCATCGAGTGTTGTGAAGGTGCACTTGCCACAATTATCGTGACGTCACCGAATCTAGTGGTTGTTGACATGAACAACCCGTGCTTGCCGGCGACGCCGACGTCATCAAAATTGCAATAATCCAGGACTCCAGAGTTGGCGACGTCCAAGACCAAAACTTGCGGAACAAAATCATCTGTGATTATTATGCCGCGCACTGGTGTTTTGAGCTCATTTTCATGATTACTAGGCCCATAGAACTTTTTCTAGGCGAAAAAACGTGCGCCCAAAATCTTTGTGTCTGCGCCCATAGGGATTCTCATAGTTTTTTCATTAAAGAAAATGTTTTTTCTATCTTAAACACGCCGTTTTATGTAAAGTTTCCTTTTTGTCTTCCAAAGGACAGCACTGGTGACTTCTGTCATGTAAAACAGATGTCGTCACCCGTCCACATGGCTAGTGTTTCGATGGCAACTTGTTGAGGGAGGTCTTGGTGCTGCCAGCGCGCTAGTAAGAAGCTGTCTCGCTCGCTTCAGCACGTTGTCTTCTAGAATAAAATGAGTTAGATCGCCAAAGTTGAGTGAATTCAGCGATAAACCGCTCTAAGTACTACGCCAAGAATTATATCTCCTCCTAGAATGGCTTCTGCATCTAACAAAGACTGCTTTCCCTGATCACTTGAGTGTTGTGGATATTTAGGTGGCGGATCACTGAGCTGCACTGCTCCTGTACGGAGCATATGCAGTAAATCTGCACCCTCGCTGCCGCGCCCGGCTGAATGGGTTCGAAAAAAATCTTTTCTATTTAAAGATCCGGAGGGTGGGCCGGCAATGCTTAGCGCTCACCTCAGCGAAGTTACAGCGGGTATAAGTTTTGTCGCTTTCTTGCAGGTGTTCTGTCGTATCCAAGGTATTCACCTCGCACCCCGTTCAGCTACCTTTAAATTCAGTGTCATCTGCCTCAGCGCCTCTACCCGAAAGCCCGAAGTTTGGTGACTGCCTACATGATCACATAACATGCCTGCATGTCACACGCAGTAGCGTGTACACGTTCTGCAACACAAATGAAGCAATAGCGGGTGGAATACATATGCACATATACTTATGCTAGTGCAGCCGCTTACTAAAACGCGTGGACAGTGCGCATCTGTTGCATAGAAAAGCTGTACATAAGTGGAAATATCTCTGCAGTATGATTAAGAACGAGTCAAAACAAAGCTGTGTTACTGCTGATACCCGTCCAGGAAAACCACAAATTGACACCTTGAAAAGAAGTGAGAAAAGCATAGTGTGAGCTTTTCTCGTTCTCAGAGAAAAGCGCATAAAAAATCAGGCTTTAATGGGTTGATACGTTATTGGAACAACAAAGCTTGACTCCAAGTAAGACACCATTAACAGACCTGAAGCAGAAAGACACAGTGCTAGCTGAGCACAAACAGAGTGCTCTGAGCGTATCTGTATTCTGTCTCATCAGCCAACGGCTGTTCGCCGCGGTCAGGGGCTTTCGGTTGCTGAGCACGCAATCCCAGGTTGAACCCGGCAACAGCGCCACGATTACTGTGGAGGCTCAAATCCATCCATGAGCGCCTACACACTGAGATATCGGTGCACAATAAGGAAACCTAGATGGTCGAACTAAATCCAAAGCCTTCATTTGCAGCGTGACGCATAACCTTCAGTTTTGCTTTGATGCCAGAAATATCTATTAATCAGATAAGCATTCCAGACCTCTCCCTTATGTCTTGTCCACCACGTTGTTCCAAGTGTAGGGGTGCGTTTTTTAGGCGTCCTCAAGAGACCGAACCGCCGTGTAGGATCTGGCAGCGTAGGCAGGCGTAGCCAGCACCAAGAGAGCGGGGGCAACTTCGTCGCCGTCAGGCGCAGCGTAGTGTCGGCGCATGGCGGTAGCGGAACCCGTCACAGTTGGCACACTACACAAGTTTTAATAAAGATACTGCAGAAGCATGCTCATTCAGCAATTTTTATCAGCGTCAGATTTCGTTCAGGTCATTGGAAGGGGTGTATAGGTCGTAATTAATCTCGCTCATTGTTTCGTCGTAAATTGACGGAGGCGTTGTTGCACGAAGCTTGCACACCTCCGAATAAAGCAAATGAGGTGTCGTGCATTCTGTCTCGTAGAAGATCCGGCAGCTCTTCTCGGGTTCTCGGTCGACGTAGCTGCCTTTCAGATACATCTCGCAAATAGGCGTTTCTGCAAAACACAACAGTGGTGTGAGCGAAATGAGGCACAATAACTTTATTACACTTCGTAAAACACGAGCAATTTTTACATGATGGACAGACCGCAGGGAAGATTGTATACTATTATCAACCAGGGGCGAGAAGGAAGCCTTAGTCCGCCAAACAGGGTTTTGGCAAGAGGAATCACCTTCGAAGACAACTGCGTTTGCCGAAAAGCTGGCTCGAGGCTTCTCGATGGGAGCAGTGTGGGTCGCTCCGGACTTCTTTCGTCTAGTCCAGGGCGTCTAAGGAGAGAACCGCCGCGCAGGCTCAGTATATGAAGACGAGCTGGTCCTCAGGGACCGAGCTGGTCAAGGCTGCCATCCACTGCTCCAATGTGGGACTTCCGCATAGAGTTTCGCATAGAGTGAAAGTTCCGCATAGAGTGCATTTGTTTTTCACGGGCAGCAAGCAGCTGAAATGTTAGCTGCTCGCGCCGCCACTAGTGCGGCTGTTTGCGGCCTGTAGTCAACGCCTGTATTCTGTAGTGCTTTAGAGCAACAGAAAGGAAGGTAATGAATATGGAAGGTGAGCTGGCTTCACAGGACCCCTTCATTTTCAAGCCTGGGAAGCGAAACTACTGAGCGCACGAAATAGGTGACAGCTGGAGAATAAACGGTTTTTGCTGCAGTCATATTCTCTCTCTCTCGAATCAGAGAACCATGTGAGTAAAATATCACCGCAACTCGAAAACTGTCTTACTGTTTTTTTCTTAGCTAGTAGCGAAGAAGTTCAATCGGTTACTTTGTTTTAGTGATTTTACGTACCCTTGGACACGATGTTGTTGTAGAGATTCACATAGAATACACTGCAGCCTCTTCCATCCCAGAACATCAGGGTATGTTGCTTCGTCAGTTCTGAAAAGGTAAAGAACAACGAACACACGTTATTCTGTAACTTCAAAGATGCGAAGCACATGAATGTTAGATTATTTTCAAACGAGAAATTGGGCAACTGATTTTGCGATCTCAGTTACCATAAAGCATTCCGATTGTTGTGGGTAGCAGCTTGTGAACATGACAGGTTACGGGCTATTAACGGAATGATGTGGTGGGCCTAAATTTTTTATTCGCGGCTTAAAGGAGGGAAAATTACATTCGTTTCCCTGAGCTCACCATTCCCTCATTTATTTTCGGCATCTTCAAGAGAGTTAAACCGAATACTTTTTCCAAGAGTAATAGGTATTATAAATGAATGTGACTCGAAATAAAAATCGAAATAGAACGATGTGAAGAAATATAAATAAAAACATTAAATAAACTGCGTGCTGAGACCTTTAAGTTTCGGTTCATTTTTATCGGTTTCTTCCGTAGTGAGGTACATGACCCTTGCTATAACTGTATTTTATCAGTTTCTGGCGCGTTCGATTGTTTACGCTTTCTAGCATGGTCATGGTTGCTTCTTAAGTGAGAGATAGAGAGACAAACTTTTTTCAAATCCAGAACTAAGGCCCAGTGAATAAAAGGGCTTGCTCCGCTGAGGCCCGTTGATTATCAGCACAGCCCCAGTGAAGCCAAGTACTCCGGGAAGAAAGGGAAGGGTAAGGGAAATAGGGAGAGGTAATGGCAGTGTTACAAGAGTAGAGAATGTGTTCTATATCTGGCATCACCTCCGGACAGATGGAACAGGGCGCCGTGTCACGCCATCCGTAGTTGCAGAGCATAGAGGGGGGGGGGGGGGGGGGGGTTGAGGGGTGAAGAGATTTAGTTCTAACCATTCGAACTTTGCGAAGGACTTGTGCTTTTTCGGTGTTGAGGGACGTTCGGACAAGGTTGGGTTGAACTTGTGCGGTTTTCTCTCATTTTCCTGTCGTGTACAGCTTTGCTCTTTGTATGTTGCGGCGTCTGTCGCTGACGTTGGATTTGGAAAGAAGATGGAGAATGCCCTTATGCTTATTACGCTGGCCTGTTCATGAGCCACCTTATTTACTTCGATCCCAGAATGACCCCGTATCCAACGCAGGCTGATTGTAATGTTCGGATTGCGGTCGAAGGGGAGTGGTGGGTGCAGAGCTGCCGACTACGTTTATTTGTATGGGCACAACAGCTGCAGCTTAAAGAGAGGGGTAGAAACTTGGTGTAAATTAATTTCATGGCAAATATTTTTTTGGCTACAGGACCACGCATGTCAGCATGATGCCGAATTTTAAGTCCTTAGCATGCTATACTGCGTGATAACTTAGTAAGAAGCACCTAAGCATAAGGGAGGGTTTTCAACTAACAAAGAAAAATGAGCAAATGCTAATTTTAGCCCCTGTTACGTTTATAAGAATATTAAGGTTTCCAACCTTTCCACTGATGATTTAAACCATCTTCCAAGAATTTGGCAGGTGGCAGGAGGTCCCAGTACAGTCACTGACTACTGGACCTCCCTCTGTAAAAATTTGTCCACGCTATACTCTCTTTTTTTATTCCAATAAACTGATTCTGACAAGTACCTCGAAGCCGGTGAATGTAATTAATGTAATTAAATGTAATGTACTTTTGTCAAGTATTGATTCTTTTTGTGACGTCCGCCATAGCAATGAATGCCGGCTTGGGCCTGTTGTACACTAGTAAGGATTATTACAGGCAATACGGCTTCTTTGAGAGACGCTGTATTACTCTGAAAATTGACTTTCTATAGCAGTGGGGAGATGAAGGAAACAAAAAGTAAAACAAAAGATATTGCTACGTGTCGACTCAGAGAAGATGAGGCCGACGAAGTGTGAGGGCGCTTGGCGCGTGCTCGGGCTCCGGATCCTGGACGGTGGCCTGTGTTTTGGCATCCGGTGCGCCCTGTGCTTGTGTTCTGTTCAGCGTGAGTGCACCAGTGTTCTTCGTGGCGTGAACGCCTCCTGCCACGTAACATCTTGGCAACAATATAAAGAAAGGACGGCTGCTTCTTCGGCGCGAAATTTTTAAAGCAACATAATTAGGTAATTATTCATGGCTTCTTCATCTCCTCAAAATTTTCATCTGATGCATTTACATACACAAAAAATAGCAACAGAGTTGTTCACTGCCCCATTCTTTTTGGCTATTGAATTGTATTTGCCGCAACATTAGGCTCCCCAACTTGGCTTCCGCATTGATTGAAGCTTCTAAATACTTACTATATGGGTTCTCGACCAGCATAGACACTGGTGGCTCTCCGCGCGGCCTCCCCAGAAATTTTCCGGTCAGGGAAATGTTCCGGCCTGTAGTTGGAACGAACTTGATTGAAATAAGCAACATTGAACGCGTACAAAAGCTTGTCTAAGCAAAATACATACTTACTCTCCTCCAAAGATTTCCCTGAACGTTTGCGTGAAATTGTATTCCTCCATGGAGATGTTGTTCATGGTGTTGTATATACAAGTATACATAGTGGTGTCCTCGCCAGTATGCGAAGTTTGATAGAACCACCACCTTTCAGTAGTGTTCAAAACCTGCAAGAATAATAAGATATTTCTATTTAAACACGGCGTTGTCTTTTTTTTTTTGTTGGTTCATACACATAACATTAGGCTTCGCAAGCGTTACCTGAAGTCTGGGAGTTATGCAAACTAATCAGTAGACAAATCGATGACACAAACGACTCTAGCACGAGGGTCCTTTGCGAACACTTAAACCAGGGGGAGGGGGAGATCGGATTCGTGAATGCAAGGCAGACGTGGAAGACAGGAAAATTAAATTTACAAATCATTAAAAATTTTTGTCCTCCAGTGGCGCAAAAGAATAGCAACAACAGCTGCACACGTGACTACATGCGGCACAATCTAGAAAGCACACTTTTCAGCCAACATGGCTCAAGTCTGCCTGGATTACTTAAGAGTACTCAACCCTGTACATTCACGCCTGTGCAATATCTCTTCTACACTGTTTCAGCTAACATTAGCTTAGGGTTAGAAAAATGGTGGGTCCTTATGTTCCATGTGTCGTGTTATTCCTTGTGTTGTGTTAGTGGCGCCGCTGTTCTCTTGCATCATGCACCACCTTGCCCCAACAGTCCGTTATCATTTACGTGGATGGTACGAAAAAAACTATTGTCGGCGAGAAAAACAGGTTTCTGTCAGTTGCATTCACTTATACAATTACTCAGACTTTTTATGCTTGCAACTAAGCTTCAAGCATCGTTTGAAACGTTAAAAACTGAAAAGCATATCTTCGTTTTGAGCGCTTCATTTTTTTCAAGGAAGCTAGTTAAATCCCAGAAGTATAACACGAATTCAGACGCTCGCGTACCCTGACACCGACAGCTGCACGAACTTCTGCCCAAAACACGTGTTCATGCCACAAGTATTTCAGATTACTTGTGTAAAACGCGAAAAACACTTGCAATAAAACTGTCGTGTTGGAAATTGTGCCCTTCGTGCTTTTTTGGCGTTTTATATATCTCTGATTTCAACTTGTTACCTATCGCCCCCTTTATAATAAGCTCATTTTTAATATTATGTATACTGTAAATAATTTGCAGTGCACAAAACAAAGTCCTTGCTCAAGGTGACTGCGAACAATAGTATATTTAGTTTAATCCCAGACTTCCTGTGGTACTTTTTTTTATACCCTCAGATTACTTTAGCTCAGACGCCCTGTATATGTGTGTACGGGGGGGGGGGGGGGGGGGGGGGGGGGGAGCACGCGAAGTGTTATTCTTAAATTTTGTAGTAATAATACATTATACACCCACAGATTGAAAAGATCTGGTGGAAAAAGACGTGTTCTGTTGGACGAGTTGCACGGAGTGGAAGTGGTGATTAGTATGGAATGCTAAGAAAGAAATTACAGTGCTGAATTTTAGCCGACAGCTTTCTAAGCCGCAACGCATTTTAGTCAGTCATAACTGCGCACACGACAGATGGGTATCCAATCTACTCCGGAGAGCAGTGGGAAACAGTTTAGCTAGACCCGTAGTGACTAGAACCGCAAAGGTCTACAGGTGATGCTTTCGAGCACGTAATTCCAGTTTGAAAAATAGAACAGATTATAAGATACGAAACACTTTCGTTGAACATGTGCACTGTACCTTGATGATGTTTAGCTCGCTTAGATCTGGTGTTCCATCTGATAGCTGTATGTCATTCCAGTTGGAAAACTCTGCGCTCATCATTGGGAACCCGAACAAAAGCGCCACATATAACTTCATGTCGATAAACAGTTGAGTGCTCCTTGAAGCGGGGTGAATCGGCCAAGCTTTTGAATCGCAACAGAGCCTTAGAAAAGCAAGTGTCCCATCGCGCAAAGGCGTCGCCGAGGAATGAACGTCGCTACGTGGAAAATTGTTTCTTTTAAGCAATCTGGGGTATACTGTTAGCTGCAGCCTTTACTGACCTTCTCAGTTGCTTCGCCCGCTGGCGTGATGTATGACCTAAAAACCTCACTTCTGATTTTATGCGCCTCACCAAGTGAGACGTCAAATTTATAAGCCTTGAAACAAACTCTACCCGTGCACTGCGCAGCGATTTTATATGAGCGACCCTTAGATCCACTTTCCACACTTGCCTGAATTTAAAGACGGCTGAAATTGCGGTATTTTGATTTAGTCTACCCGTTCAAACAAACGACTGAATTGTTTAACGCTGACTTTTCTTTCTTAAATACATTGCAATATTTTTGTCGCCTTTTAATAACAATCACGAGATATAACAGCTGTAGAAAATTCCACGGGTAGAAAATGGAGAGTGAAATTCCAGCATATTTCTGCGCACAAGACGGAGCACAAGCATCCTGCACTCAGAACAATGCTCTGTAAAGGGTATGTACATCACCAGAAAGTGCCTCTGCACAGAAAGCATCTTATAAATTCCTGCATTACTTGCGACAACAGGTCTAAGCAAGTTGCATATTTATATGTCGGTACATGACGAACGGAACATTTTTTTCAGTCCAATGATGTGCGAAGGCTGCGAATGTATGCGGAGCAGCAAGGCGTCGCTCAGCTCTAGAAACTGAAGCTTATGTTATGAGGAGTGCATGCATTCGTGGAATGCTTGTTTGCGATACTCAGTGTGAAGACACGTTTTTATTTGGCACGAATACTCATGCCGCTAGTGCCGACGCTGCGGTGGACAGTTTAAACTGGCTTGGTGGCGCTAGCTTCGTAGTGATCCGGTTTCTTCAAGCTATATTGCTGTTGATGCCGGGAAGAGAGTAATAAAGCAGAGGAATAACGCAGCCTAAAGGGACACTGAGGAAAGATTGAAGCTGTCCTGTATCAATGTATTGCCGCATTCTAACAAGAAATGCGCTCGTTTCACTAAGAACGCCTCTATAAGGTGTCAAAAGCAAAAAAAAAATACAGGTGTTTCCACCGCCGGCCGATTTTGCAAGTAAACCTGAGTGCGTCTACACAGTTTTCTCGGCGCGGGTAGGTGTAATGCAGATATGAAAACTGAATGATGCAAAAAAAAAAATAATAATCACATGCGATCGATGGGGCAACCTGACGGTAATGCGCGAGCATGGCTCGTTGTCATACGCGCTTTCTTGCATTGTCTCATTCCTTTACTCTTGGTTGCTGCCTGCTTTCGTTTAAGAGCGTGGAACATGGCCCACGCATGCTAAGTAGCGGTGGCCTTTCCTGCGCCCACTACACTTGCTGTATGTACTGTGTTGGCTTAGTGGGATGCTTGCTGTTTCGCTCCTTTTTCGTTCATCGTTCTTTGGCGTCTTCAGCCAACGGACCTCTTTTCCTGACAGGGACTTTCCAATGCTCACGCGTTTAAAAAAATAGGCCTAATGGAAATTTAACGCGTGCTAATTCGGATCACGAGCGCTAGCTGGCCCACGTCGTGCTTTTCCAGTTGTTGCACTTGCTTTTAATGCTGCTGCCAGCCATGACTGTAACCCTCGAACCAGTGGGGTTGGCGAAGCCTTCTCTCAGTATCAACCTCCAATCAGCAGCCCGTAAGTTGCTGGACGATTGCATTTTTAGCCTTGGCTCGGTTACAACGGGCGCTTTGTGGTGGGAGAAATGTGCTAGCACGGAACTGGACATCTTGTCGTGCTGCGCGTTTGCGGTCAGCGCTCCCACAGCATTCGTCCTCTATTCGACTGGCCCCACATTTGTGGCTCTTGTCTGTCGCATACGTGCAGCGTTTCAACCTCAAAGAGCAACGCTCAGCCTTGGCTACATCCATGGCTGTCCCGCAACGCGTCTCATGTGCCACGCGAACGTTGGCGACTTTTCATCATAACTGATGTGGCTGCATGATACTGCTCAGAAGCGCACGATGCGTCACCACGCGGTCATTTGAGGATGTTATCTTGACCGACAATTCAAGTCGTTTTGCGGTGCCTTGTTATTGCTTTATTGTTATTGTTGCCTCTGAAGCGGTGGTGCCTTGTTGCGACCACGCGCATCACCTGATGACGGCGAAATTAGCTCCAGCCCCGAGGCACAGGCTATGCTCATGGCGTGGTCACGCGATCGTGTACAGTCGATGTTGACAGCCACTGCTATATATACGTGGAGGTCGGGAACCTTCGCCTTAAGAGCTGGCGCTCGAAATGAAAAAAAAAGAGCGTCGCGAGATTGTGGAACGGCTGCCATTTTAACAGAAACCAGAGAGTTGATGGTCGACAAGCACTCGTGAAAGCTGGCCTGGTAAGCATGAGCAGGTTGCACCGGACAAAGAAGTAAAATAATATTAAAAAATCAAATACTCGGAAAAATGGTCTATTAAAGCTCAATGCGCGTATGTGCAATTATAAGGAAGTTTGGGCCTCCATATTTTCGGGTCGACATGTATTAGCGCATGTTAACAAATATTAGCCTGATTAGCGGCGAATATTTCCTCACGAGCAGCAGCTGTAATAAAGCCAAGACAAGAAAAAGAAAAAGACAAAGTCAAAGTTAGGTTTTACTTTGCTTGCATTTAATGCAGTTGCATCAGCCCCCGCCGCCAAGAGCTGTCAGTTAATCCATCTCTGGCCCATGCCGCTAAAACTGAAACTTTCAATCACAGCTGGACCACATCATGCATTTCGGTTCATCAGCCGCAGATGTATACGCAACCTGTTCGACGCTTGTCACAACGCGTCAACGTCTTAATTGCGCGGAAGTATACGATGCGAGTTCTTACTTTAGAGAGAGAGAGATTGCGTGTTGATTCACAATGAAGGGTAGAGAGGTCTGCCTGAGTGGTCATTCTGCGGCCTGCTACTCATTATACTGCACCGCATCGGAATTGGAAGGACATGGTTAATTGGAGAGACATGGGAGAGGCCTTTGCCCTGCAATGGGCGTAGTCAGGCTGATGATGATGCATCGGAATTTATTCTATAGTTTAATTACATTGCCAGCCAATGTAACGTTCATGGTCTTGTGCCACTGTTATCCTTTCATTTCATAAACGAGTTTTGGAACTGCAAGCAGATTAACCGGTCGCGGTTCGGTTTGCTTTGAATCGTGAGCAAGAAAGAGATAGATAGTCAAGAAGAAAGAATACCGAAAGGTGAAAACGCATTGTTTCACACGGAACGTTGGAGCACGCAGCATCGCAGCTTTTCTCGCAAGCCCGGTGGTAACAGGCGCAGAGCAATGTTATGCGAAGCATTTAAGGGAGCCATGGTTGCCATGGATGCAGAGGTCTACAAAAATGTCAAGAAACCTTTTTTCTGCTGCTTCCAACTGCGCGAAAGGTAAGCTAGGGTGCTTCAGTTCATGATTGATATTCTCTGTTTGCTTGTCAACTTCTTGGCTGAGGTCTACGCATGATTGATTTCGTTTCAGGAAAGCATTCACATGTCACGCTCATCCCGGCTGAAGAGCACGTGATTCTTTTGCAACAATGCCATGCCAGGAGTGCCACGCCCACACGCAAAGAAAGAAATTCAAGCGAAGAGCTTCACCAGCTTACCATGCTCAGTAAAAAAGCCGGTAGTTTAACGAACAGTTTAAAGAATAATTGAACTAGTAGTTCATTGCACTGATGTAGTAAAGCCGTGCTTCAGAGAAGCACAAAGATTGTAAACAACAGTGTCCCTTTTTTCCTCGCTTTCCTTCACCATTTTTTCTTTTGTGCCAGAGGGAGGCTGTGCGCGGGAACGGCAAGGGGTTTAGGCAGCAGCAATGACATGACTAGGAGCGCTTTCGCTAGATCTTACCCCAGCACTATTTCAGAATTGATTAATTATGTGCTCCAACCTTCATCGAACAGAGGAAATCAGCATCTTTTGCTTCGTCTATTTATGAAAAGCTACAGGCAATATTATGGAATACCAACAGTAATAACTGAGAAGTCGGAGTTACAAAGGCAAATGACTTTTCTTTGCATCTCCAAAATTAAAAGTGCCGTGAAGAGTTTCAAAAGGCCGCAACTACGTAACCGATTAAATAAACAGCAGTTCGTACAGGATATAGTCTGCGCTTTAGAGCTCTTGATTCTCTTGGCTGCCAGTATTGTTGAATCGTGCACTGCTGTTTAAGGCAGATTTATTTGCCTTTTCTTGATTTATTGAGTGCACAAAAACACTTAGCGGGCCAGTCACTTAACGGCCCGAATGGAACTGAAAACTCTGGAGGCAAGGTTCACATCTGTGCGAGTGTAAATGAACATTCTCAGGACAGACTCACATGAGCCATACACTCCGTCAAACTCGGTTTTGGCGACATTAGGGTCAGGAGTGTTATGAAACAGACATCTTCAGTGATCTGGCAAGATACATTTTTGCCCCTGAGAGCACCTTGTATACCCCATGGAGTTGGTGATAGATGTCTTCGATGCTCACTTAACTTCTTTTTGTGCCTGACCGTAGTATTTATGCTTCCTTCATATAGGTTCCATGACAGCTCCGAAATTACGATAGGCACCAACATTCAAACTTGACAAATTGGGCTGCGCATACCGGAAATATACTCCATGCCAATGTAAACCGAAACCGCGAGGAGGCGGTTCCGCATCTTCGCTATGTAGAAGTACTCGCGGGCCAAACAAACACTACTGGGACACAGAGCTGAAGAAACGCAAAGTGGAGCAAAAAATAGAGGATGAAACTCAAAAGATAGGACTAGCGCCCTTGTTTCATTCTCGCCTTCCTGCTCCAGTTTGCATTTCTTCAGCTATGTTTCTTTAATAACTACTAATTAGCTCAATTTAAAGCCTTGATGGGAGTATTAATTAGGAGCAATTACCTTGCGCTCATATTTTTCATTCCATTGCAGAAACTTGCGATATAGAGTATACACCAGACCTTCCCCAGAGATCAACCCTTTTCACATATCCTGGCCCGACAAGTGATGTAGGGTGGGTACGGACCTCATTCAGCGTCAGCTCGTGCAGTGTGCGAGAACTGTCGTTACGCCAAAATAACTTTATTGAGCCTTGAAATGTCAGCGTTCAATGTTATTTGACACCTCAGTTTGATAGTCCTCGTAAGAATCAGTAAAGTCACTGATTGGCATTGACGTTGTAACAGGAAACCTGCACTCCTTTCTAAAAATCAAGCGCGGTGGGGTGCACGACTTATTGTAGAACTCTGCACAGCTTTCTGATGGCCCGTTGTTGGCGTAACTGTCCAATAAGTAGAGCTCGCAAATACGGGCTTCTGAAATGCAAAAATGTAATGTAAATGGCACGAGGAACGAGAAATATATCATCGTAAAATCATGCCAGTCATCAACTCGTAGCTGATGTGGCGCCGATAAATTGTTAAAAAAAAGGGCACGAATGTCTGTTTACATGAGACGACCTGACCATGAACTCTGCATTTGTGCAAGGAGAAAGAGTAGTAAAAACTGCTTCGATGACAGTGACGCAGGGAGGAACCTATGAGCAACGCCTTGAACACCAAGCGTATGTGCAGCTCCAAACTAAATGTGTGCTCTTAGAAGCCACTGAATGCTTAGGCTGCTTGAAAAATGGGCGCGAGTGCGGCTGAAGTTCTAACTACTTTCAAAGCTTTGCTCACAGTAGAGGTAGGAGTAACATCACCTTCAACTTCGCCCCCCTTCTTTAATACTCAGTAAAAAACTCAAAATTGTAAGTACAAGCTAGCGTTCGAAAGGAGTCTTCAAAACCTGTGCTTGAGATTTCAGTAAAAAGCGTGAATAAATCCTGTTAATTGATGTCCAAAAAGCAGCGCAAAGTACGGAACACAGGCGATAACACATAACACAGACAGAACCTGTATGTCTTAAGTGCTGCTGGATATTTTAGCTAAGTAAAGATTATCGCACGTTCAAGTGAACATGTGGCTCCTTAAGAGGGGCATCCGTAAAGAACGCATTTCATGCATTATATGTGCTTAATTTTCAGATTTTGTCATTGGAAGGGCACAAGCTGCTAATATACAAATTTGAACGGATCCATAGCCGGAAGCTAGTGTCGGATCAATCCCCGTAAATAGGAGTAAACAAAGCGGAAGACTGCACGCACGAACACAAAAAGCAATTGCACACTTAATTCAGCAACACAAAAAAGTGAGCCTACAAACTGTTCATAGCACTGTCAGCATTGCATAATTAACGCGATAATGCAAAGTGAGTTTCTTACATAACAGCTACAAAATTGTAAGGCATCAGGCATAGCACGCTTTGAACAGCAACAACAAAAATGCTCAATATAATCTACAACCCACACGACTTAAACAATAGGGTGATAGAACCCAGCATAATATCATATACATTTTATTTTAGTGTTTGCTCGCGTTAAAATACCTGCAACGAAAATGTGCTTTCAATATCGTGTGTTTCAGTGTAAAGAGCGGGAAAAAATAAATGCAGAAGATCGCTTCATAGTTTCACTATGTACCTCAACAGCAGCTGAGGTACATAGTTTCATTGTACCTCAGCTGCTGTTGGTCATAGTCGTTATGAGACTGTGGCATCAAAGTCCTGCGTTGGGAGGCACCGCATGAATTACTTGGGGATGATATTCAGCACTGAAGAAACATTCCACTAATTGATTGCACTGAGGGCGGCTACAGCAGACGTAGACTTGCTGGTATGCTACCCTTAATCGCACAGTTTACTTTTCTCATAACACAGCGCTCATTTAAAGAGCTACAGACGTGGAATCATCGTAAACTTCCTAAATGTCATTTTAAACGGAGGCATATGCCTGGACCCACTATCGGAAAGCGTGAATAACAAGGTCGAGCTTTCATGCATGCCTGATTTCCCAGCAGAGAGCATTTCTGTGGTTTGCGACAGCTTTTTGCATTAAAGAAAGCGAAGCAAAAAAAAATACAGCGGTATTCTGTATCTTCAATGGTATGCCACAACCTAAAGAAAACAGCCAGCCGTTACAAGGTTACTGCAGTCTTCTCTGCTCATTCAAATTGTCAAAACTTTGCCCGACGACGACAAAAATAAGGCGCCTTTGACTATGAACCACGACATGATATTCGCGGATTCCATCTTCCAAGTCATATACAAAATTCCCCTAAGGTGCAAAAAGTTTACATCGGCAAAACAGGCCCATGCTTTTATGATAAAGCCGGTGAGTACCTTAATCTGGTGCGGGGCGTCAGAAGCGGATATTTTGCCGGTCGATGTCGGGCTTGCGCGTGAAAACTGCTATTTAAATAAAAAGCTTCTAGGCCATGTCGAGAACATGCTTGAACATGAGATAATTGAGGCTATCAGAAGGCGGGTAGAAATTTTGTCATCACGGCGTCACTGACATTGCAAGAGAATTGGTGTTTTTGGTGGACTGTGATTACCTTATACGAAACGAACTCTGAATGCATTTAAGATTTGACTTTTGCCCCCAAATAAAATCACTTGGAAGTCCAGCGCTTGTTCTAGCTTGTAGCTTGTACGCATCTACCTATACTGCCTTCGTCTTTTTAGCGCAGCGATCGTTCTACTCCTTGCAGCATGGTAGTAGTTCGGAGAAGTTTATGGGAGTCAGCCCACACTAACGGCGTATTCCAATCGGCGATTCGGAGTAAGATTTCACGCTTCGTGAATCCGAAGTACGGGTTTCAATAAAAAATTTGGATTCAGATCCTGATTTCTGACGGGACTTTGACGGGCATTAGGCTCCTTACGTGGGTCGGCGTCCCGAATCGCCAATTGAAATACGGCATAAGACGAAGGGGCGCATTATTTTCGCGCCGTGGCTTCCGCCTGCTCTCGCTAAAAGTATATTCCAAAGGCGCAGCAGATGGCGCTATAATCGTGGTTTTTCGCTTCGTGCTGAAGTTTCGAATAAGGCTGAAACTGGCTCTGCCACTAACGTACGTGGTCTCGTTTCCTCTGGACAGCAGCTACCTCGAGAGAAACAAAGCGACGGCAGCCCCCACAAGCGTCGCCATGAAGGCGCCTATATGAAGCATCACCCATATGTCACCTCTTCGTGAATGGCAGCTGCCGTCGCTACCGCGCACTGGCATAACATAGCGCCAAAAGAGTGAACACCGCGGCAACGCAGTCGGCGTTTAAGCATGTGCAAGTTCGTTTCTGCAATCAAGCTACTAGAAAGATGGCACGTTTTCGCATGAGCGGTAGCAGAGGGCGCTCACGAAGGGCGGACCTCGCAAGACGGTGAGTTTTTGTCGAGTGCAAGGAATGCCTCTGAAATCAGCGTTCACATATGGACCAAAGTGGGTTTAATTGCGGCTGAAAAGATAATTTGGTTTACTTGCCCTCAGACACGGTGTTGTCGAGCACGTATACGAAGTATACATTGCAACCGCGTCCATCCCAGAACCTCAGAGTATGCATCTTCATCTTGTCTGTCGAAAAAATCACAGCATCTCATGGTATGAGAGGACTGTATTATTATGAATTATTACATAAAAAAATCAAGCAATTGATTACGATGATGTCCAAAGTAACAAGGAAAGAAATTTTCACTCTGCGGTTAGCTAGCCCGAGGAGGCGATAATTCGGTGGTGGGTGTCGTCCTCAAAACCAATTTTCAATTTTTTCGTCGTAGTAGGCGGTTCATTTTTGGCGCTTTTAGATGGACCAGACACAACCGTTGCGAATAACTAAAACTGAAAGTTTATACATAAACTTATTTGTCACAATAGTATGGACAAGGCGTGCATATTAAAGAAACAAATAGTAAGCGCACCGCTGCTAACGTTGACGGAGCAACTAGATCAATTGTTACACCTTTCATACACTTAGTTAAGCCGAGGCGCGTGAAGCCACACAAAATATCGAATAAGAGAAGCAAATCAGTGGCTTTTATAGTAGCGCGTGTTTTTCTGTCGTGCTTGAACACAGCATATTTTCCCTTCTGATGCTACTTCTCCGTCCCGTCGCCAGTCTAGACGTAAGAGAAAAAGGACGAGGCTCCTATGCATGCATGAGGGCGCACGGAGCTAATCAGCTCTTTCTCAATGCATCTCTTTTGTCCAGACAGTAAGGAGAAGGGGGTCTGCATCATAGCGCACGAAAGCCTGTGGCTAATTCAGATCTATGAATAGTTGTTCTAGTGCCGTATTTATTGAGGAAACAACGGAAGTAGACATTTAGCGTAATGAAGAATTCAGGCTGGTTGAAAAGAGTAATACTATTATGAAGTAAAAAAATAAACGCATTCTTTTACGAGGGTTGGCACTGCAGAACTCTATTAACTGCGACTACATAAGTTGAATTCAGCCGCCAAGCTTCTAGCGATATTCGTGAACCAGTAACCAAAGTAGGGTTATGCATGCAAGCAAATGCTATACTATGCTTCCTTTATTACAAGTGGGTAGCAACATGAAAAAAATATATACGTGATCGTAGATATACGTGATCAACGTTACATTGCATACGCTTCTTAAAGATGTCAGAAGTAAGTTTTGGTGAGTGTGCTTTTTTTTTGCAAATCGCCTAAGAGGCAAGTGCGCATTGACGTTGGATAACACTGCATGCGTCCGCCTTCTTGAAGTATACAGTAAGCAAGCTTAAATAAAGCACAAAAGAAAAGCCACTGTTGTCGTAGAACAGCATCGCTGAGAGCTTGGGAGTGATCGTCAACAAAGGTGACTTCATGGCCGCTTTACCGCTGGAAATCACAGAAATAATGTATGTGTGCTCGAAAGGCGCCTTCGGCTGCATCGTTTCGGGAAGAATACATGCTCGTGGGACCGCCCATGAAGCTGTGCTCGTCTCCCCATGCGGAAGTCGCAGGAAAGAAACATAAAATAAGCAGAGTCAGCCTTATATCTGCTCTGTCACTCACCGTCAACATCGATATTTTGTTTTTTTTTCTTGTTTTTTACTTTGTTCCGCTTTTCCTCACCGTACGCTGATTAATATACGATATCGTTCACCATCTCTATAGTTGCAGATCAGTGATGCTTACTGAATGGGTTCTTGACCAACATAGACACTGGTGGCTTCCCTCTTTTTTCGTCGACAAATATGCCCGTCAGAGAGACGTTCCGCCTACAGTAGCAACAATCGCAGAATTAATTAACATTAAACATTAAATATAGAACAACAATAAATTTCGCATTAGCATGAAAGTTAGACTGTAAATCTTTGGACGAAGTGGTGTAAACAAAATATGTACGTACTCTACATCGAAATCTGTCCTGTACGTTTGCGTAAAATTGTACTCTTGCATGGAGATATTGTCCATTTTGTTGTGTATGCAATAGTAACTTTCGGAGTATTCGTCTTCCCTGGTATGCGACATTTGATAAAACCACATTATCTCAGTAGTGTTTAACACCTGTAAAGAGAACAACAGACATATAACCAAAACAACTCCAGAATCTCCTGCCAGATCCAGCTTCCAAAACAATCCAAAACAAATCCAGATCCAAAACAATCAGAGAAGACAAAGAATTTTTTTGAACCCGTGCACTATACCTCGATGATGTCCAGTTCGCTTAGGTCTGGCGTGCCATCCCTTAGCCGTATGTCGTTCCCGTTGGAAAGCTTCACAATCGTGAGTGCGCCCCCGAGCAGCAGAGCCAGATACGGCTTCATGATTGTGGTAGTCGGTTTCTTGCTGCAGAATGAGTCGCACAGCCTTTAAATTTAAACGACGCCTGAAGAAAAGCAAGTGCCGCGGTATGCGGGTGTGTCACAAGGAAAAAGAATGTGGCAATCTGCTTTTAAGCCCTGAGAAGACGGTTGGCATGAAAAAAAAAAAAACATTTTTTTTCCCCGATCAACGTGATGCACACTGCTGTCAACGATGTTTCCTGCCTGTCTCGGTCGTCGTTCTCGAAGAAGACTGCGCAGGCATGATGTATTAGGCAAAGCTTGCTTTTTAATTCCTGCGTCACATTAACGGAACAAACACGCCATATTTATGAGCCTAAGTTATTTAGCTTTAAGCAGTAAGCAAAGAGTAGAATAGGCAAGAAAAAACTATCAAGAAATTTGGGCGTAGGCAGTACACAACGGGAATGATTTCAGTAAACCTGGCACCTCATGGGTTACTCACCAATGCCCCAATACGTCATTTAATGTCGCGGAGAGAAGTATTGCCTCGAAGCATTGTGTTTTTTTTTTCATCTTCTCTATCGCCGCCGGTACTCGGCCCTATCACTGTCATAGGAGTGTTTTAGCTAGGCCAGAGAGCCGTGCCGCCAATCCCCGACGCATCGCCGTTGCTACTGTTGCAGCGCCCGCCGAGCCGTAATTGCCGCATGATCGTATAGTTATCGTGTATTTAACGGACGGCAGTGTTAAAACTATTGCTACAAGAGCTCTGGGGAGATCATGAGTACGCGCGGCTTTTCCCACGATGTTCGAAATGATGGTCCGTGTTTCAGACGTCTAAATCTAAAGTTTGCTGTTGTATTTAAACAGAACGCGGCCGACTGCGACGGAGGTTCTGAACATCGCCTGTCGTCAGCTATACACTGGCTACTCTCGCTGCCACCTTGCTCAGTTTCTTTTGGGGGCGCCATTAATTTTGGCCGAGAAAGCAAGTTTGTCTTTCAACACGTCAGCGTCCCTCTTTCCCTGTGTAGTGTCCCCACTACGTGACACCTGGTGGAAGTGCTGTGCCGTCAGCCCACCGTACCTGGTGCACACCTACCGCTCATCCTGTTTCGCCGGCCTCATGAGCTGCCAGCTTTTCATACCCAACCGCACGATGGCACGTTAGAATGGCTGGACGATTTCGAACTTGTGAATGCGCAACTCGTAGAACAACAGCGCCAGCTCAAAAAATGAATGAATGACACGTTTATTCAGCCGACCGGAGCCTTCTCTGGTGATTGAGTAGAGCCCTTTGCCCAGGGCCCCTACGGAGAGTGCAGCAGCTATCCGAACTACCCACATCCGTGAACAATGGAGCCGAACACCGGACTGACCGAAGGGAAAACCGAACTTCTAGCGCAAATAATCTACATTTAGCTCTACTACGGAAATGGACCAACTTTTTTTTTTCTGCGGTAGATGGCCCAACTGGAACTTTGTTTGGAAACCAGTAAGTTCGGAAACCAGATAGAAGATGCAAGCGTGTAATCTTTACGCTCAAAAGACATCCAGAAGACTCTTGAGGAAGGAAAGTGCTGAATAGCTACCCCATTCCAGTGTCCAACATCCTAAAAAACAGACATTGCCTATGCTGGAAACATGATGCGCTTCTCTCGACGAGCCGATCCCTACATCACCTCATAGAAAGAGGTCAACGTCGTAATGAACAGTACCAAGGAACAGCTTTTCCCCAGGCTGACATGAAACATTTCGAGAACTATCGGCGGATTCACCACAGGAGTGTTCGTCATCGAGACCACCCTGAACGCTCGGCCATGCAAATACAACCGCCAGCTCCAGTTCATATATCATCAAGCTACGCGGACACCACAAACTTCAATAGTGCCTACATGCAGGACATAAAATTCGCGAAATGATCTGCGAAGAGCAGCTTCGAATGCTTTCATCGCCAGAATAGCCTTACGCTCCGGCAATAAAGGAAGTAGTTCGCGAAGAAGTGCGACAAGCATTAGGCGTCCCGCAAGGCACCACATGTATACATACGTCAGGGGGGTACGCAGCCTAAGAGGCCTTAGCAGCTTGTGCTAGGAACCGTATGTACCATTCCAACGACATCAGCCATTTGCCCGTCCCAGCTTGGTTGGGCGAGCTGTGCTCAAGAAAGCGGATTTCTAAAGTATTCCCTATCAGCGCCGTCTGGTCTGCTTCCACTGCGGCCAACCCGACCATGTAATCTGCCTCTGCAATTACAAGCAAACGGATCTCTGTTGCTCCGCTATCGGCGCACTGGGTCTGGCCAACGCCCAAGGGACATCGGACAATACTTGCGTCAAGATGGATACCTGCAGACCGCACATCTCCATCACAAACAGCGGCAAGCCCTTGCTTCACATTGCAACAGCGCAACTACGCGGCTGCCTGACGATGATGATGATGATGATGATGATGAAAAACTTTACTTGTCTCAGGGGGTCGAGAAACCTAGTATGGTCGCTGCTGTAAGTCCATGGCACCGTTGGATTTCTCGATTGCTCTCGCTCGTTGGATCAGCTAAAGCTTTTCCATCTGAATCGAGCTGGTCATCTACCAGGAATACCTTCAAGCCCCCGTAAGGAAATTGAAACAACGTTTTGGAGGCAGCATTGCGTTAAGGCGAAACAACCAGTATCATCCAGCGACGACGACGTATAATGACACCGTAATTACTATAATGAAGTCGCACCCGAAGATGAACCCGACAGGGGCGCAACGCAGCTCGAAGACGACGACGCCACTGAGAAAAGGCCACGACGATTCTCCTGAACCAAGATTCCTATATCAAACGAAGCCGTGACCCGACCACAAGATCACTGTGATCTTTGGCGGCAGCGAGGTTAGCGCCTTAAGGTCATAGTCATGCATAGAAGCCACTGCCCATGCCGCCGCTGCTTCACAAAATGTTGACAGCCGAAGGCTCTGCCCGCCAAACTCATCACACGTGAGCCGGTGACGTAGACGGGAAGAGGTCCGCCAGTTTGCCTCTCGCTATACCTGTATATTCAGAAAGTAGACCCAGTTTGCTCACTTGTCTTTTAACAGAGTAATGAAAAATGTTTAGACAATGCCCCTTTTGTTAATTGCCTATACTCCTTGAATGGGCACACAAATGAAAGGAGACAAACGCAAAGGCGTCTGTGTGCTGTGCGATGTCAGTGCACGTTAAAGATCCACAGGTGGTCGAAATTATTCCGGAGACCTCCACTGCGGCACCTATTTTTCTCTTCATTCTTTCACTACAAGCTTCCTCCCTTCCCTTACGGCGTGGTTCGGGTGTCCGCCGAGATGTGAGACAGATGCTGCGCCATTTCCTTTCCTCAAAAACCAATTTTAATTTTCATTTCAACAGTCACCTAAACCAAGGAAAACATAGGGAGTGTTTCTAGTTTTTTTATTTGCGTTGTTGATCAATGAAAAATTTTCATAGGAAATATGCACCATAAATAAACACATGGATCTCACGTTTTCCTTTGTTTCGGTGACTGCTGGCTTTCTTCATTTGTTTGTCATAGCGAGCTCCTCCTTTCCTTACCTTTGTCTGCTTGTATAGCCATAGGCACTACTGCAAACTATTTGAGCCATTAAAATTTTGTGTCTCTACTGTTTTAAAAAAGCGACATCTGGACTACGAGGCTTAAGGAGTTTTCAAGAGTGCTGTACAGCTGTTGGTTGGTTGGTTTATGGGGTTTAACGTCCCAAAGCGACTAAGGCTATGAGAGACGCCGTAGTGGAGGGCTCCGGAAATTTCGACCACCTGGGGTTCTTTAACGTGCACTGACATCGCACAGTAATGTGGACCACGTGTCGCTTGTAAATGCTCTACACGACAGTAAAATTTTTACGCAATACTGATTTAAAAACGTGCTCTATTCGTCCAGTAACAAAAATGTAATTTTTGTAAAATTTTGGGCCTAGCGTAGCGTAACGTTGCCTGTGAGGGACGGCGTTGTGGAGGCCCTCGGATTATATTAGAAAACTTGTGGATGTTCAAAGCGTGCTTGCATCTCATATAGTACACGGGCGCTTTTGTAATTCGCCTCCATCGGTACAGTAACAACGTTCTCTTGCTCATTTCTACAGTGGCTTTCGCCGAGCTAAACGGAGTCAGCAACCGCAACTGGAATAGCAGAGTGACTTCTGCGAAAAATGTGTTCCGCAATATGCGGCCGCATATCTTTATGGCAAACCATGAAGTGTTTAAGGCTTGAAAGCTTTCTAGCGGCTGTTGGATATTTTTATGGCTGGCGTTCAAGGAAAAACATAAAAAACCGACTTTTTGCAATTCAGTGTGTCCAAAACTATGCTTTGCGGATTTCTTAAAGTTAGCCCCTAGGTGATACGTAAAATCGACCAATGCACATAAGTTGTACAGCCAGGGAGACACAAATATGGTAGTTGTCACCGTCAGGCACTTAATTAACTAAACTATTTTAATGAATATTTTATGTAATGCAGCTCGAGACAATGTTTATATTGGAAACATAAAGGCGGTCGCATTTCTAGAGTAGTACATTTAGAAGAATTTTTCTACTGCACGCATGTTCGAGATATTCGCCCCCAAAGTTTCGACAGATTTCGCATGGTTACGCATACAGGGCGGTGGCAGTCAATGATAAGCTCCTCCACTGTGACGCGGCTGTTGCGGCGGGCGTTTATACCCTTCCGACAGTCGATAATGAAACGGAAACAGGTCTCAGCTTCACGGGTCGCTCTACGCCGTTGGCAGACGAAACGCTACGTCACGCCGGGAGGAGTTTTGAGGCGATTTTCACCGCCTTGCATGCGAAATTACGCGAATCGAAGTGAAAATTTGGAAGCGAATATCTTGGAGCGCACGTGTGCTTGGAGAATTATACCAAATGGAATTGTGTTTGAATACGATTGCCTTTTAGTTTTGAATATAAATATAGGCCCGCTTACTGGAATAACCAAATAGTTAATTAATTTTTGTTTATTAGACGACTGACGGTTAGAATTTTCCTCTCACATTGTGTCCCCCTGGTCGCATAACGTATGTGCAGAGGTGGATTTCACGTACTTCTCAGCGCCTCATTTTAATAAATCTGTAACGCTTCATTTTGAAAGCCCTGTAGTAGCTACCGCTTCCAGGTAGCTCAATATCTAGTGTCATGCTGTTGCTAGCTGCTCTGAAAGGTGAAACTACAGGCTTCGTTGTCTTGCGTGCGATGCAAACTTTTAAGAACTTGACTCTGGACAACCGCAGCGGTGGTCTTGTGATCTGAGCATCCTCCTTGCTTGCGGTAGGTGTGGATTTCGATCCCCAACGTCGCCTGGCACCCGCTGCAAATACAACGGTTGCAAGCTTTCCCTGGCTTGGTGCGCGGATTCTCGGGGTGAAATGCTTGGGAAGTAGGTATTTGACCCCGCCTTGAGTAGATGAAAAACCTTGTACATGGCGCTCTTTGGCCACGATGCCCTTGTGCAATAAAATTCATTACCATCGTTGATTTTGAACATGTATTTCCTGCCGTTATAACTCTTTCACGTAGGCTGTGCACGAACAGATGCTTGTTGCAAGAGTGGCAACAAGGGCTGAGTCACGCTGAACTCACGAAGGGAACACGTGGTCTTCTTGCAAGACTGCTGACGCTCCAAGGATTAATGCTCGCATAAAACAGAGGAATACATGCGACTGGAAAATCTGGATTCCGCGAATTGTCAAGATGAACGACGAATTAAGTCAAGAAACGCGCATTTTCATTTTTCAGCGGGAGCCGAAGGCCGTTCATGTAAAACGCTTCTGGTAATTTTCAACTACCTCGAGGGTTATTCACCTCAAATGATTGAGAGTTACCAGAGAGTGGGAGGTTTGAAGATTGATTTATTGGTTTATTGGGGTTTAACGTCCCAAAGCGACTCAGGCTATGAGAGACGCCGTAGTGGAGGGCTCCGGAAATTTCGACCACCTGGGGTTCTTTAACGTGCACTGACATCGCCCAGCACACGGGCCTCTAGAATATCGCCTCCATCGAAATTCGGCCGCCGTGGCCGGGTTCGAACCCGCGTCTTTCGGGACAGCAGCCGAGCGCTGTAACCACTGAGCCACCGCGGCGAGGCGGAGGTTTGAAGAATGCGCCATTTGTGTGCTGTGTAGTCGTATACAGTGCTTGAAAATGAATGCTGAATTTACTTCAGCGCTTGAACGTTAGCTACGGTGCGACAGCAAAGAATGTTTGACAAACATGTTCTGTTTAGCAGCGACAACAGTTATGCGCCATTCTTGGTTTTCGTGTGTCAGTAATAGTATAGTCATAGCAGTCGGCATAAACGGCCGGTACGTTGCCATGGGGAACCACTCAAGCACCCACCGGTTGCGCTTTCTTATGTTCTCCTCTTGCCCTCCCATCCGATGGGTAGTTAGTTACCCGGGAAGCAGGAGAGTATGGTTAACAACCTGCCAACCAAGGCAGGTGCCGTGTGGTAGGTGGCGTTGCGGACGCCGACACCAACAACGACAGTACGAAATTGAAGATCGAGCTAATGAGATATTTCCGGATACCGTCAGTTTGTAGAACAACCAGGAGAATCAGCGTCCTTGGTTAAGCACTGCAGCTGCGGTCTTAAAAAAATGATGCTGCTTCATTGGTGTTAAGGAAGAATTCAAAAATTACATCAATTATAATATCTAGCACCACCAAGCGATTTCAAACGCTATAGTGGTGGAGTTTGTAGTTCGCGTACATTGCCTGATGCTGGAATCCAATGGCTGGCATTGCGGAAGGCGGTGGAAATATTTCTTATAAAGATCGAGACTTGGACCAGCACGTATTCTCAGCCGTTGGAATAATGCACACAAATTATAGCGTAAAGAACAGCTGAATACATGTGTTGTTTGCTAAGGCATGCATTCCTTATTGTGAAGTTTCGTTCATCTTTTTTTTCTTTTATATTCTGTTAAGAGCTTTTGAATTATTGTTAGAATAATGTGAAACATATAACTAACTATAATATGGGCGGGTATTAATGCGAACAACACTGAATAAAAATACCGACATCCCAGAATAACACAAGGATGAGAAAAATACACCAAGAATACAACGGCTTCTGTAAGGGTAGACCAGGACGAACCTCTTCGACTGCGATGCGTCTGTGAAAACAGTATAGCTTTCCTTTGTAGCCATGAGGCTGCGATTGGGTGGATGCTAACGAGTAATTACCGCTTATTATGCGTGGCAGCTACTGCAGAAGTTTACTCAGGAAAAATTAATGAAGAGCTTGCTTTTACGGTGTGTGCGCGCAGGAGAGAATACAAATATGCGCGCAGGACAAAGCTGACTGATTGGTGTGCGCGCCTCTTCCACAGTGTGTTGTAAAGAAGTACACAAGGGTGATGCTTCGAGCTGGTTGGTTTGACATTACAGAAAGGAGCAGCACGGACACATGACGGTGAAGAACGACACAGGCGCTGCGTCGTTTGTATTCATTGTCCTATGTCCGCGGTGTTCCTTTCTGTGTTGTAATAAAGCACGCGTACTGCACTTTTTCGCATTATGCACGACACGGGTGCAGGGTAGGCCATGCTGTTCCGGTACCGCAGCCGCATTGTTTCACATAACCGAGTGCGATAAGAAACGTCTTTCGCATTGTAGGTGCCGGCGAAAACTGCAAATGCAGGATGCGCGACAAAGCGTGGCACTATGCTCGTCACTCACTTCTAGGAACGATGGGTTATTCTCCGGGGAGTGCATTCGTGGAATTCCGATCCGCGGTGCTCGGCTTGAAATCGTGTGATTGTCGACAGGAATATTGATGCCATGGTGGAACGCTGGAAATGATCGAAGCAGCTGGCAGCCGAATGCTAATTTTGACAAATAAGGCTACGGTGGATAAGCTACTACATGACATGAACAATTCAGCGAACAGCTGTCCCCGCGGTGTCTTTCGCGCTGCTGTTCGACTTTGCGAGTAGGCTGTTAATCCGTTAGCATATGTTCAGCAGGCGACGGCTTTGTCGACGTCTCGGGCGCGCCCAAGGGGGCAAGAATGCTTCTCTCTCCTGAACATACGCTGCGTTCAACTTCTGATGATAATCGTTATGACCGCGAAGCCTAGCGACTAAGCGTTCCACCTCACGTGCGACAGGTTTTGCGATTGCCGAAGCTTCTTCTCACGCCAGCGAGCACGCCGAATCTGGGCTGCTAATTGCGGCAGATCCGACGGTGCTGCGTCTGTCATGGCTAAGTCGCCGCACTTCTTGCACGACCTCCGCTCCGAGCCTCAAAGGAGAAGAAGCGGCTACGGGCGCGTGATGAGAGGTCGTGAGACTGATGAGTCACGTGACCGGTCACGTGACCAGCCCCTGCACGCGCCTCGTGCTACCGTCGTCGCCTGCGTTTGAGATTGCTGAGAGAACACACAGCGTCGAAACAACGAAAAACTCCGACTTCACACCCCCCTCCGACTTTGAGGCGATAAATGACAGAATACTTACTCTTAGCCCGCATGGCGCAAGCTCATCGGTACCAGAATAATACAGAGAACAAATCTTCACTGAAAGGCCGACTGCAGGCCTGGATTAACAATAATTTACATCTAAATCTAACTGGCGGTTAGTCCGCGGCATATAACTGTTGCGCTCATCCCACAACACTGGGAACCCAGTATAAACTCTCCTTCATAAAGGCATGCTTAAAAAAAAATTGGCTTTGGTTTAGCTCTGGTTAAACCTGGAGTGACGCGAGAGCTCCGCCGGGCCACCTAGTTGCACAGCTGCGACACCTCTCCCCCTCTCCACTCCTCCCCTCCCCTCTCGACACGGCGCATGCGCACAGCTGTTGCAGCTCGGTTTCGCCCGCGCGCCGCGCCGCACGCAGCAGCAGCCGCTCCGCACCACGTGACCAACCGGCTCAAGGCCATGGAGCTCAAGGGATGCCACGTTGAAGGCTCGAAGAGCTGGCGTAGTGTAGCTGTCGCTACAAAATTGGATGGCGGTTTAACACTGCTCAGCACGAATATTGTGCGAAAGCACATTTTTTTTGCGGGTGGATACCATCACCACGTACCTGAAAGCGCGATTGAGGTGTCTACTGAACTAGAGAACCTCTCATGCTCATGCGCATCTTCAACCTTTTAATCGTCAGCGCCAATTTACCCAATGTACGCCGGCAGCCTATGTTCCAGTGCCGCGTTTCGGGAGCAGTGTTGTCAAGGCCAGCACGTATTGCTCTAGTGTCGTATTTCTACCCTAACGTTGTCTACGCTAGCGCATGTAACGCTGCGGCGAACACCATGGAGCCCCAGAACACCTTGCCTACCTCCTGCGATTAGAAGCGACGAAGTTCATAGCTGTGCTATTATTAATTTCGATGGAGGCGTTCGTGTGCACGTGCTTTAAGCGGTTGTGTTCACTCCATTTATACCCAAACTACTAAGCCAGTAGACGGTCTGGTGACTGTGCTTGTTGCCGTTATAAGCGGCGATAAAACGTAAAGATCAAATCAGTACGGAGCGTATGTGGTTGAATGAGGAGGTGGTTTCTTCGCTGTAGAGGAATCTGAACACCAGGAAGAGAACGAGAGGCACGAGTGACGTCGCTCCCAGGGGAAGTACACAGTAGATGGCCATCCACAGCATGCCGTAGGTACACAGCGTGGGTTGTGCGTATGTAACAAGGCATTAATTCTCTATACAACACGAAAAAAAAAGACTGCGTGAGGTTTATCAACAGGAGGCTGGAAGCTAGCTATGTATGAGAGGCGCCGTGTAGTGAACACCGGGATAATTTAGAACGCATGGGACATGCGCAGGAATTATCATGGCGTCGTCTGACAGTAAGCTGGGCGGAGGAGATAAGGAGGCATTTCTCCGCCAGTGATATGAGGCCGTAGTGGCCGTGATTACATGCCGGGACTAGTTCTGAACACCAAACTGCCTTCTCCCCTCAACTCACGAAACTGGGTGCTTAAAGGGACTCTGAGCGCTTTTTTTGAAGTTGGCCTGTATAGATAGCTTATCGCGTTCTGAACACACACAAAAAAAATGATGTTCCGAAAACTGCGCTTTTCTTATAAGCTGCAAAGGTTAAAAAAAAAAAAAAGTTACCAGTATCATCTCATCACCACCAGCCGTTTATGCAAGAAAACTGCAGTGGTATCACAAATATTTGTTTCGAGGATCCCTGAGGCTACAGTGTGAGGCTACACGGAGCTCTCCCAGAAGCTTCCGCGATATTGAAAGACGCGTTCAGCAGCGCTTAGCTGACTGCATTGATTGAATGATTTATTGGGGTTTAACGTCCCAAAGCGACTCGGGCTATGAGTGACGCCGTAGTAAGGGCTCCGGAATTTCGACCACCTGGGGTTCTTTAATGTGCGCTGACATCGCACAGTACACGGGCCTCTAGAATTTCGCCTCCATCGAAATTCGGCCGCCGTGCCCGGGATCGAACCCGCGTCTTTCGGGTCAGCAGCCCAGCGCCGTAACCACTGAGCCACCGCGGTGGTTTGCGTCATTTAAACTTTCGATGCAATGCGAGCGTTATACTTCAACTTTTTCGAGAGAACTCCGTTCTGGCTCCATCAAACACAGTTTGTAAGGTGCAGAATTCAACGTTTTAATACAGAAAGTGCTTCAATTCAAGGCACGTAAACGAGCTCCGGTAGGCTCCTGTCTGTGCAGTTCGTTGCAAAATGATGGTCAACTGAACCTGCGTTTCTCAGGTGACGTTTACCTGCATTTATTGGTCTGAAAATCACGTATGTTTCAGTCTACGTTTTTAATACTTCAGTTAGGAAGTCGTGATAATTCGAAGATGTGTCAGCAGAGGTGATGTGTCAATTCCAGTCTGTTAACGCGGTTTTACGTGAAATGATGCGGGCTAAATATAGGCGACATATCCTACTCAATGGGAACCGAGTCAGTAGGGAACTGCGTAGTGCTGGTAATGTTGTCCGTGGCCCACGATGGGAATTCTCCAAGGTCGAGTGCAAAGCGCCCCCAAGTGATGATCAGAACTACGCAGACGATAGTGCTGATGATGGTCATGACCACACCTGGACAGATCTGTCGAAGAAAAAAAACGAAACAGCAGGCAACGAAGTTTATTAGAGTTGCAAAATATCGCAGCTTTGGGTGCACTACTGGGGGCCACGCTAGCGATGCTATAGTGGAAACACATAAAACGGATTAATAAGCGTGCTAACCGGCGAAACAGACGACATGCGATGCTCGGATATAAGAAAACTAGGCATTGTCTAAGACTGTCTTGTAGTTTTCTTTCTTGGAATCCAAGCAAGGACAGGACGGACACCCTAGATGCGTATTCATGAGTAGCGTAGTGACAATTTTTTTCATGTACACTTGCAGAAGTAAAGGAGTGCTGGGAACGCAATTAGACGGATTAAACGCTTGCCCCCATTTCCTCAGTGCTGCTAGCCAGAGTGCAGTACACACCCTGATCGATCGATCAATCAATCAATCAATCAATCAATCAATCAATCAATCAATCAATCAATCAATCAATCAATCAATCAATCAATCAAGGTGATACTGGGAACTCCGCGATCAAAAAGTCGACAAAGTTGTTGGCTTTCTTGGTTTGTTTTTCGCAGGAGTAGATGTATTCCGTCCGTTACGATATCCCAGAAAGAAAGCTATAGCACAGCAAGGGGTCGACCTTGCATCGTTCAGTTTGGAGACGCGCGCGCTATCTCTTGAGAGCATCTGGGACGAGCGGGTTCGCTTTTAAATATATGGATATATATATATGCTGCACCTTGAGCCTGGCGACTTCTTCCTGCGCATGTTTTGCGGACTCCAGCGATCCATCTAGCCAGTGATCCTAGAATGATTGCCGCGTTAGAATATGCACGGCTCAATAAGCGATGAAACAATTCAGACACTAACTGCACAGCTCAGAAAAACCTAATTGAGCAAGAGCTTCATGGAGTACGGTGTGTTGAAGACCTACCGTTCGTGAACGGAGATCAGTGGCTAATTATTGCATATTTTATGCGGCCATATGCGACCGCTATACGGCTCAGCCTTGTTATACAGGCACTAGTAGTCATCGCACACACTCGCACTCATTTCAACCTCTTTTGCTCAAAAGAACCCGAGAAAGCTTTCCATGTTTAAACAGGCATCGCGGTGCCCGTGAATGAATTAGTAGCTTTCTGACCTATGCAGTGCGGTAGGAGGGGGTGCAATGTTTGTGACGTCAAGTGCACAGCTGCAGAGCTTCAATAATGAGCGTGATCTGAAACGCATATTTCTTTTCTATGCATAAGATTCATCCTGCCCAAAATCCAAACTACGTTGCAATTTTGGCAAAGGCATTTGCCAAGTCGTTTTCGCGCTTTGCCTCCTTCAAGTTTTTGTTGATGGCTCAACAAATATCCACCTCGTGCTCTTTCTCCCCCTCTAGCCTCTCCTCGAGCACTAAGCTATATATACTGTTCGGCGCAAGAATAAACGTTCATTCTGCCGCCAGCGCTGTCAACGTCTATCTCCGCCGGAGTCGGACCGCCGTGGCGTTGCAGCCTATCGAAATAACCCAACTCGTCTGGACGTTAATGATGACTCCAGCTCGAAATTAGGAACAGCGGCCAACTTTGTGCTGTAATTGCAGCGTGCCAGCGCAGGTCGCTTTGTACGCATGCGTGGACGTGGTCAGGTGTCTAGGCCGTAGAAGTCCAACGTTTTCTTTCGATGTTATTTCTCTATACCGCTCTGTGTTTACCGTGCCATCACTCCTATTTTTACAAATGCACTATCACACGTGAACAGCCTGGAATCGAGATTCGAGAGGCGTGCGGAAAGCTGGATAGAACAGGAGTAATCGGCGTCAATTGAGGCACCACTAACTGATGCAATGCCGGCATGCTCTATATGACAGTCTGGTTACTTCAAATAAATCATGCTTTTGTGGCCTTCAGGTAATGTTGAGAGGCATCAACTTCAGGCAGGACATAAGTGGCCTTCAGGTAATATTGAGATGCATCAACTTCAGGCAGGAGATAATTTTTGCTTTTATTCTGACCATTTTGTTAAAGAAGGCGATTTTAAAAGCTATCACTAATTCATTCCTCAACTGGGCCGAGACACTGTAACAATTACAATGTAGCGCAACGACGCCACGTCTTGGTCGTCTCATAAAAATGGACTATAGAGAGTCCAAAGAGTTCTTATAGACTCTATTGCCTTCCTGTATATATTTCTTTTTGTCTATTCATAATCTATAGGCTGTCTGTAGAGAAAAGTCTACGAAAATCTATGGCCATAAATCTGTAGATTGTCTATAGACTGTCTATAGCATTTTATTGCCTATAGGCTCTTCTGTGGGGTTCGTCTATAAAAAGTGCATAGAATTTATACACAGACGTCTACGGACAGTATATAGACTGTCTAAAAAAATTTGTAAAGGGTTGCCGGGAATCGCTAGCCAGACTGGAGGACACCAAGGTTGGAACATAATACGAAAGAAATAGATACAGGGAAGTTAAAATGCACGAACAAGACAGCACCACCTTGCTTTGCTTGCGTAGCTTCAACTTTCCTGGACATGTACTAAGAAGTCCGCAAGCACGGTTTCCTAGAAAAACGGAACGCAGCATTCTACCTTCGCTCCACCTTGGCAACGTTTTCGTCGCTTCTTAACGTAACCTGAAAGCGACATCTCGTTCTGCGAAAGAGGGTCGTCGCAATTGCTGTTCGAAAAGTACGGTCGTGCAACGACAACCTTCCGACGGCGCACACGCACCATGTCGCGAACGCCCATGCGTCCCATGTCGTAGACGAGGGCGTTGGGTGGAGTGGACGCCGGCAGGAGGAACGAGAACGAGCAGGCCAAGGTCACGGGCATCGCGAGCGACATCGGGTGCATCTTCAGCTTGACAGCCTGCAAGGAGCGCCTGCAACTCACATTCGGCGCAGTCCTCAGTATTCACGCGATAGTGTTAAGGGCCCTGTCCAGCGGAAAACCCGGCGTCGTTTTTTTGTCGATGACGAAGCAACCTTGGTGGATCACCTAGGTCACGCGACATTGTGACGTCATCACAACCCGCCCACTGGATTGCGAGCGAAATCGAACCAGGGCCTCCGGAGTGTGAGATGAGCACGCCAACCATTCCGCCACGCCAGCTCGATGGTTTGGAATGAACAAAGGCGCTTCTGGTGAATACGGTGTTTTCTTAGAAGAGTGATTTAGAGACATGTACTGTAGTGTATATTAGTAATTATGAGCATGAAATTACAGGAGTGGCAGTTAAGCGAGTAACAAAGTACGTTTCCTCTACATTTCCTCTTCGCTTGGCGCGCACGTAGCGCCATCAGGCGGAGCACACTAAAATCACTCCCTCCTCCTCGCAACGTACGTCACTGCCCCAACAGATAGTGCGCGACGGCAGCGCCTCCCGCTCGTCTCATTCGGGAGCAGGGGGACCATGCGGGGACGTAGAAATCACGCGGAGAGCGGCGAACAACGCAGCGCACATCCAAGGCGCGTTCACCACGAAGCTTGCGGTTTGCTGCCCGTTCATTCGGCGCGGAAGTCTTGCTGGCGTTCGTGGCATCGGGTTTGTTGAGAACGATGTGCCGACGAACGCTATCGCGTCATACCGTCCGGGCGAAGCTTGAGCGTCCCCTCCATTTTTTTTTCTTGTACAAAGTGCTGCGTCCAGTTCATATGCAGGGCTCGAACAACGAGGACATCCACACAGATCTTCTAGGAACTTTGTTACTTTCCATGTTTCTTTGTCGTTTTACAGATTTGCATATTTTTCTTCTCCGCTCTCAGGCTTGTGGCATTAAGGAACACAAAACACATATCGCCATTTGTTTCGTGTTCTTCGCTGTGGTTTTCAGGCGACTGTTGAAAAGTTTTTAGTACCTCACACCATATATGAGGAATAATTAAGCGCAAAGTTTCGTATTAAAGTTTTAAGTAAATACTTTCGATTCATAGCGATTAGTGTTCGGGAAGAGTAATTTTACAGCCAGGAGATAGACTGGTTAGGTACAACAGCATAGGGGTGAAGTCGAGATATTCAGTTGAATATTCACAATGTGCAACCACTAAGAACGTTTGACTTTAGCCGCTATATGCACGGATTTTGCTAAAATGTGAACGCATACCGTGTCCAGAACCACTGGGATCAAAATCGCGCTGACGCCCGCATTGCTGAACAGTTGCGTGAGGGTGGCCGTCAGCAAGCACAGCACCGTCACAACCAGAGTGTCGTCGAGGCCTTCCAAGTTGAGGAGGAACTCCTCTATTAAATCCGACAGCCCGGAAGCCTGCGAAAACGTCGGAAAAATTGCGTCCCAATTTTGAGCACATAAAGCTTACGCGTCATATCAGTCTATCAGTATACTCGTATGAGAAGCCTATTATGAACGGTTAAGGAGTTTTAATGCGGACGGAGGCTTTAGGCGAAAAAATAATCTTACACGTTGATTGATCATTAGCTTCCAGTACTTATAACCAAGCGAAGTCGCTTGCATTTCGAGTCCTATCGGAAATGGTAAAAGTCTTGGTGACAAGTCTGGGCTGCTATTAATTGACAAGTTTGACCATGCTGTTCTGCTTGAATGACGGGCCATCCCTTAAGCCAACATGCGCAATCTACAGAGGACAAAGAAAGATCGATCTCATGGCGTGGGCGTCGGTTTATCATGATAGCGGATAATGGGACAAAAGATCCTACTACGCAGTCTTAAGCGGCCTTTATTAAAGCTCTTGTTTCACATGATCACTTAGCTCATTCACGCCCTTCTTCCTCTGCATTCCTCCGAGCTTCATTGGTTAAACGGAAACCACCAGTTTCTAAAGCGCATGAGCTGTTCATGCTGGTGACAGGTGCAAGCGACAGACGGTGAAGCACGCACATGCCATTTCGCATGGGCAATTGGTGCTTCGTGAAAACGGATAAACGGATCACAACTGTGTCAAGAGCGCGCCTTTGCTTTCCACAGCTTTTCTGGGTTAGAGGTGAATTTTCGCACACTCCACAGAGGTGCCAAATCTCTTGAAAAAGGCGGCTTCGTTAAAACTGCTGCTGCCAACTAGTCAACGACAACGCTTCACCACATCGGCAACGGGGTACATTATTTTCATGTTGGGAATTAACTCGATCCCTTGTAGCCTTCCTGAGTCTATTCGTGCAGTGCAAAATATTGCTGGGGTGCACGTGAGACGAATATAGAAGGAATGATTGATGTGATAACGTGTGTTTCGTGGGCATGGGCTAAGCGCGAGAGCTCCGACCCCTGCCACTTGCGGCTTCGTCTTCTCTTCTGTAATGATGTCATTCCGGCACTGGTGTTTGGTATGCAAAGCTGATTGGGGAGGGAGAAAAGTGGTTTGGTTTATGATTTATAGGGTTTAACGTCGCAATGTGGCTCAGGCTATGAGGGACGCCGTGTGAAGGGCTCCGGAAATTTCGACCACCTGGGGTTTTTTTATTGCGAAAGCAATACTACTTGCACTTTCACGCCTTTGCCGTGCCGCGGCGGTGACCACCATTGACCTTCATTTGCGAAAGCAATACTACTTGAACTTTCACGCCTTTGCCGTGCCGCGGAGGTGACCACCATCGTGCCGCGGCGGTCACCACCATTGACCTTCATTTGACCTTGATTGCATTAGATTGGATTAGATTAGATTGGATTAGATTAGATCACATTAAATTAGATTACATTGCATTGGATTGGATTGGATAGAAGTGGATTGGATTGGTTTGGATTGCATTGTATAACCGATGAATCACCACAAGTCTAACCACAAGCACCACCACCAGCTACACTACCAGCTGTACCATGGCGTAGGTACGGATAGTGCTTTCGCAATTACCGGGCTTAACCAAGCTAAGCCCCAGCGAATATTTATGTGCACTGACATCGCACAGTACACGGGCCTCTAGGATTTCGCCTCCATCGAAACTCGACCGCCGCGGCCGGGATCGAACCCGTGTCTTTTGGGTCAGCAGCCGAGGGCCAGAACCATTGAGCCCCCGCGGAGGAGAGAAGCGTGAGAATATTAATTTACTGTGGAGCTGTCGTTAGGTGTGGCATGCTGCGTTCTCCGAGGGCGCTTAGCTCAATTGGACTGTGTCTGTCAGCCGCAGTAGGAATACAACAACGTGCCGTAGAAATGCACTGTCCGGGGATTCCTACCCCTATTTCGACTGCGACAATTACCTTGGCCGCCTTGGAAAACGTGAGGCTCCCAGAAATCAGGAATATGAGGTTCCAGTAGCACCTAGGCGCAATATGGCGCCAAGTAAGGATCGGGTCGAAAGGCTTCAGTGGGTTGTGGGGGGCTTCGCTCTGCCGAGAACCGGGGATGACGAACAGCGGCATGCACGCCATGAACACGGCCGTGGTCACGCTCGCTTTCCTGCGAGCGCCAGGGAGGGATATAAACACCGTTGTGCTGCGGTAAAAGCGATGAAAGTTTTCGTGAGGCCTATTTTATAGCAACCGCATAAACCGGAAGTGACAGAAAGCGGTCAAATCATCCCAGGTCTAGGTATACGGTGAAAACGAAGCAATTTTTAAGAGCGCTCCATTAGGAATTCCATTTGGATCGGAAAATCTTCAGCTAACGTCAATAGGGCCGGCTCTCCACGTTTAGGAAACGCGCCGCCGGCGATAAATGGTTTGAACAGCACACTCGCTGCCGTGCATTTTCGAGTACTGTCGGTTTATTCTGGTGTAAAATATTTTTCGGGTACAATATTTGCAATATATTTGCAATATGTACCGTACAAGATCTTTGAATTGCTTCCAGAAAAAAAATCATTTACATGGCCAACTGAAATCTGCATTCGTAAGCTGTTAACCTACTTTTGTATTTCACTTTTGATGGGTACGAGTATGGTCCTGACAGTGTGGGCACAGGCAGAACGTTATTTCCCTATCCTCGCGTTATGAATACTGAGTATGTTTTACTTTTATGCTGAGAAGTAGACGTTTAAGACAGGCGAAATCGGATGCCATTAAGTGCGTCGATGAGTCCGTCTCCACAGATTTGCGAAATCAAATCTTTTTCCAAGCTCTTAAACCCTGACGCCGAGGTTTTTGCGGGCTGCGTCAGTCGCTCACTCGTCCGCAGGTAGAAACGCCGTCCAGCTGAAGCAAGAGTCACGATACCTGAACAACCATAGGTAGACGAGTAGCACCATCAGAAGCAGCACTGCGAGTTCGTCAGACCTGCAGTGTCGGGAAATACGCGCTGTTCCCTTAGCGTCCTTTGGACCGAGTGAAATCTTGCGTGGAGCGGCATGTATGACACCCAATCACACACGCGATTAGCAAAAACGCCATGGTTCGCTTCAAGCCTCAACTTACAAGATGTGCCAACTTACAAGCAGTTTCAAGTGCTAAATATGACGACTGTCGATTTAAAGCCAACTGCTTCTATCAGTAAAGTTGAGCTGAATGATAACTCCGATCTCTGCGTGGCACCCTAAACCTCTTCTCTCAACTCCTTTCTCCCAGAAGAAAAAAATAAAACGTGCACGATGACATGTGGTATTTCTGAAAGGCCGCCCATGGTTTGGCATCCCGCACGTTGATTCCGCTGTGACTTCATAAACAAAGGTGCACAAATAATAAGGTTTGGGAGGCTTCTCGCTATTGCTGCTCAATTAATGATCTTGTACTCCAACCAAGAAAGGAAGACACATCGGACATTTTTGCTTCACGATGTTTGTGTGAGCGCGTGTTTTTTACTATCAAGGCAAGCACGGGGGCTATGGTTGGTATACTACTTCATAGTGGAGATATCGCGCTGAATTTATACAGACAAGACGGAGCATGCACAGAACGGCAGACACCCATCGTCTCTCTGGTGATCTGTGCATCTTCCATCTGGTGTGTATCAGTTGAACGCGATATTACCACCATGCGAGTTTTCCGTTTTTTCCCTAAGTGAATACAGAACTGTCCGCGAACCTGTCAACTATAGGACGCCTCGTCTCGGAAACATTCATGAAGCCCCACGACTGCGTCTCACTAATATTACATATAATCATACATGGAAATAGGGGGAGCTTCGGGGATGACCTATAGCCTCTGTGAAGTGCCCCTTCGGCGAGATTCAAGCAGAAGATCAACTGACCTTTCTCGGTGCTTAATGGCTGGGGATATGACAGGGCCATGCTGTAAGATGCGTTGCTATAGCTAAACCCAGAGCACAGAACTCTCGAAGGATTGCGTTGTCATCATGCGTTCACGACTGCGCCACCGTTTTCTGCATTAATTTCTTTGTAACTAGCCTGGCATCTGCGCTTAACAGAGCTGGGCATGTTGGAGTCACGAATGTTCAGTTCTTTGAAGGAGACAAAATTGCGAGTGAGAGAAAAACTGCTGCACTGCGTGAACAATGGTTGGTTGTCATTCTTTCCGGGCCCATGAGGACGACCTGAACACGTTTTGAAAATGCGACGAAATAGGTTCGGAAAAAATTTCGGGGCATTAATACCCAGAACAAAAGCTATTCCCCGGCTCCAGTGGCTTGAACAATGATTTAGTGCTATAGATTGGCAAATGCTTCGTAGTACCGACAGCTGAGTGCCGACCATAAACGTCTTCCATACCATCGGCTCTTATAAATGAACAGCTAAACATTTTTTGCTTCAAAAAGTGCCGCAGAGAAGCCGATAGAGTGAAAAACTGCTGCCAGTTAACAATGCTGCGCAGTGAGAATCTTGAAGAACGATGAGTACCAATGCCATTCCCTTTTCACTTCTCGGAAAATGACACTAACTTGACTAGAAAAACTATTAAACGACCTCTTTTTCGGACCATAAACGTAGTACCAGCTACCCCAGATAGCTGGTACCGGCTATCCGTGTTCATTAGAATAGGTAACGTTACCTATACCAATGAATACAGATTTTTTTTTTTTAAAATCCGTCTAATATATAGAAAAGTTCTTACTTTGAAGGGCACCTCAAAAAGTCTGCTGACTTTAGCGTGCCCAGTAACAGACATACCTAGTCCGCAAATTGACCGAGATTTATTTGTTAACTTCTATTCATTGCAGTAATGGTCAATATTGTAATGGCAGCAAATAGGTCCATTTTTAAACAAAAACGCAAGCATAACGAAACAAATTTTAAAAGAGAGAGCCTTCCCTGACTCTTTATAACTGATTTTTACTTTCACTGCTTTCACTGCTCCCAGTCAGCAGCCGCAAGCGCAGACAGCGCCGTATGACGCGCTACGACGTGGTTCAGGACTGATGCGGACGTTACCTGGAAGTAGACACACTCCAAACACCAATACGCCTATATGGGAGTAAAGATAGAGTATAAGCTGTCCTCTAGCGCACACCCTATAAAAGGGAGTGCGCTAGAGTAGAGCTTATTCTCTTTTTACACGCGTATAGGCGTATTGGTGTTTACAGTGTGTCTGTCTACTTCCAGGTAACGTCCGCATCAGTCCCATTTTATCAAAGTGTGTGCGCTAGAGTACAGCTTATTCTCTTTTTATTCCTTTCTGTTTACAGTGCACTACCGGATCCTGGCCGATACACGGTGAGGCAGCAAAGGTTTTTTATGGCACCTTGTAGTAAAAAGGCACGATGTTCTTTTTTTTTTCGTTCTCACTGATTTGTGCATGAAAAGTTACATTACATTTATATTAGTTTTACTAGGGAAGGTCAAAGAGAAAACTCGACACTTTTGGACGACATTACTGAGCACACATTACGATTTCATACAGACGGCTGTTAATCCTACCTTATGCGACCGAGGCCCAGGTAACGCCTCTCAATTTCGCGTTTTATCTTCTCCTGCGTCACCTTGGTTCCTTCCTCCTGATCGGACCTGCGAACAGGCGTTGTGGGCGGATCATGGGACACATCAATTTCTATTCGACAAATAATTCGCAATACGCGGTGGGCACTTAAAAATACAGAACCTGTGAGTGAAAGCAACTCAGTGGTTGCTTTAAAGTGTTGGCTTCGGAAACAAAAAACTTATTAATATACCCGTGAGTTAAGAGTAACTAGCGGCAACCTTTCGCTTTCAGTTCCACAGATAGTCTTCAGATAACTCGAAAAACAGAGGCAGCCGCTGTTCAACTGTATCAGGTCGTGAAGCTTCGCAATTTACTTAATAGCATGTGACCTTCTTGGAACATATTCAAGTTCGCTGTAAATGACGCAGGAAAGCCTTCTACCAGCATAAGGCACATTTTTCAACTGTTCATCTGTTTATTAAGCGAGCCGGAAGATGTTCCAATAGCGCCTTGACTTCTGATGCCTGTGAACAATCATTAGAATATCCTGCCAGCACCCAGTGTTTTTTCCTGTCCTCGTCAGAAAGCTCCGAGGACACATGTATCTTTTTATTCGTGCTTCAATCATAGCGAGCAAGGAAACGATAGCAATAGATGCAAGCAGTTGGTTTAGTAGTCAGTTTTGGGTTGATAATTTTTCCCGCAATTAAGTAAGGAGGAGGTCATGCGCAGGATATACAATGGACTCAGCTGGCAACCGCTTGATTGATTAGAGAAATAGACGGAGGGGAAAACAGAAGGCGGGGAGTTTAAGACTAGCGGCATGTGACGCCCCGCCTACGCTCCATGAGTCCGCGCCTGGCCCGCGAAACGCAGAGGGAAGAAATGACAAAGCGTTTCTAATTCAGAAATGGATCCTTGTATTCTGACGACGGATGTTTGGGCGCAGTGTTGGGGAACGTTGCATGAAAAAAAAAAAAAAACGAACAAGCTTCACCTCCTCATCGCCGCGTTTCATGGCCATTTTTGCAGGTGGTGATAAGAGGATTGCACCCGACGACAGATCTTCTTGGCTATGAAAGGAAAGGTGTACAGGGAGGTAGCCTCTGTATCTGTTTCACTTGGCCGAAAGTTCGGATGCAGGACGACCGACTAGCACGCCGTTCGCTGTGTTGTTTTTAAACCAGTAGCATTAGAGCTCACGTCAGGAGCAAAATCCATGATTGTAGACATGGATTTTAGCCTGTTATTTTAGCCTGTTTGAGCAAAATCCGCCGTCCGATATCACGAAATTCGCTGATTGGTCGAGTGAAGTCACGTGACTTTGTCGCATCCTCACAACCTGCCCGCCGAGGCAGGTGGCAACCTGGCCACCAGATTGTGAGCAATCTGGACACCGTCGCGTGGCACTGTGACATAGTTAAATCTTCCCGTAACAGCATAGCGGATGCCTGCTGCTGCAGCTGGCAGCACCGAATATCGTGGTTGTCGGACCCAAAGTTGCAAATAAACAGACGCAAACACATACAGAAGTTGCAGCAGAAGGTACGACAAATGTGATATCTAATGCGATCGCATCCTACTCTTTCAGGTTATTTTTTTGCTCCGTTGCTGTAGCAGCTTGCACCATCTATCGAATCTCCCTGGAACAGGACGCGTCTAAAGAACTCGTAATGAAAGAAGCTTTTTCCTGAGCTTCTAACTTATGTCAGAAATACGCTTAAATAACGAGAGTTACTGCACATTTTAGCAGGAAACTAGCAATTGTAACTGGGTACTACATGCGCTAAGTGAGAATAGAATACGTGTTTCGGCTCCATAGCCATTGGTATACATTGCGACGAAATGTCGAGGAGTATAGGCATACGCATGGTATTTCGCCCTGCTGCGTTCATCAATATGGCAGCCAAACGCCGGCGGACCAGGGGTGGTATTCTGCCGGTGTCGCCTTTTGCGACATGTCGCATATGGGCGGGGCCTAAAAAAGTGCTTACAGATGCTCGAAGAAACGGAAAAAGCCGCCGGCACTTGTCTGCGGTGCACTCATTCACTCCGAGAGCGACAATTTACCACTGCTGATTCACTAGCAGCAGTAGTTTCGTATCTTTTATAGCAAGAATATTTGCCATCACATGACGTCTAATGTTCAAAAAAACATTTGCAAATTTAATATAAACTCGCTTTATTTCATTTAAGTCTATAAAACACCGCGAAAAAGCTCCAAATCTATTTTCTTTCGTTCCGGACGGTTGTGCTAGGTTTCGGCTGCGTTTCGGGCAGTTGCAGACGGTAGCAGTGTAGCTGGAGGTCCCATTAGGCTTGCGCGCTCCAGAATCGAGAGTGTATCTAAAAAACTAGGCTGAATTGCAGCTTAAACTTTATCGTCGAAGCAAGGTAAGTCATAGCGAAAAGTAACAACACCAGTAGTTGCCGGTAGCATGCCGACCGGAATCGCAAGGACTGCTGAATTGGCTGAAGCGGGCGGCTCTCGCTTGAAAGGACGTCGCCATGTTTTCACGCCAAGGGCGCAAAAGCCGCAACTGCCGATTGCGTTCGTACGCTAACGGTAGCCCGTCGCCCGCGCGAATCGCTGCAGCGCATTCCGTTGTTCGACTAAGCGTAGTAAATTGGGGCGACGTCACGATGACGTAGCAGGAAGGCAGATCCGTGTCATCACGCCGCCGTCACCGCGGCTCGAGCCAATCAGCGAAGAGCGAATGCGACATGTCGCAAAAGGCGACACCGGGAGAATACCACCCCAGGCGCCAGCTACAGAAAACGCTACGGAGGAGCTTTAGCGCGAACCTCACGGAACGGAAGTTGGACGTCACGTGACCCCTGGGGCCGTATTCCGTAACTATTCATTTCATTTGGCCGTGACGTCAATGTGACGAAAGCAACCGCGGGTTGGAAAGCGAACGGCTAATCACAGATGCAGCCGATCTGGTCGCAGTACCGCCGCTAACCAGCCCCGTGCAGCCGCATCACGTCCGGCTGAGCCACACAGACAGCGCTGAGCCAGGTCGTCGCGCAAACGACGCCTAGCGGCGATGAAGCTCGTCAGGGGTGTGAAACGTGCCGTCGTGCTCCGTCACTCGTCGGCGCTGGTCGATCAGGGCAACATGGGCTCGAGACGCATTTATATCAGCATATGACGTCGTGGGCATGTTTCTTTCACGACCAGCGTGACGTCTGCTCAAACGCCTCACAGCAGTGTGTGCACCGACCAATGGCAGGGGACCGAATGGAACGGAAAGGAAATGAATCATTACAGAATACGACCCCAGGTCTGCGAGTGAATGCTCCGTCGTGTGAATCCGCCTTTAACCAGAAGATGGTAACTGTCGGCCTTATAGCGACAAAGGGAGAGCTAGGCAAGACCATGAGAAGGAAGACGTAGACGACGTTGACCAAGAGCCAGACGAGTTTCGGAATTTTGCGGCAGTGACGTGCCGCGGATGACTCTAGCCAGCAGTAGTTCACAGTGATATTGGGTGACGACGTCCCTGACCTACAGTGGGCTTAACGCAGCTAGCGGTAAGGATCACTTTGATTTACACTGCTTACTGTATATGTCTTAGGCGCCAACGGCAGGAGACCCAGGCAGAGAGCAAGCAGATGGCCACCATGGGCAAGTTGGTTAACATCCACGTCCGCGGTTCTAAGAGAGGAGCGTTGGGAAACCTCCTGCGCAGTAAAGCAAACGCTTGCGTTTACTCATTAACTCATCAAGTAAGGCAAAACGACGGTAGGTGAGTAACACAAGTTCAGTTGAAGGGCCGCTCCGATCATACCTCCGTAGGGGCTCAGTGGTTACGGCATCTGGCTTTTGAGCATGATCTCGGTACGATTCCGGTAACGGTGTCCGTACGGCGACGGAAGCGATTAACAAAAGTGTCTATTGTAATTCCAGCGCATGTTAATGAACCTTTCATGTTCTACTTTTTCCCTAGCCCGCCTCTAAGGCACACTGCATAGCGCCATGTCTAGATCTTCTACTTCTACTATTTTATTTTTTTCTTCCAATACCTACACCATTCAAATGTACATCATCGTAACTGTGCTACATAGAAATGTAATTCAGGTAGCACAGAGCGACATGAAAAGGCTATGTTATAAGTAGAAACAGTAAGACATTCAACGACGTATTCAAACAAAAAGTGTGTTTAAACTCTACAAAGAAGGAAGAAACAAAATCTCCCAACATATTTACAAAGATGTGGGTATTAATAGCACAGCTGTATCATCATGTGGTATAAACTACTTGCCACAGTGTCTCCATAATATACGTATGTTTGCAGACGACTGCGTCATCTACCGTTCTATTAGTAACGCCTCTCACCAAACAGCTCTGCAGTCTGATCTTAACAGTGTTTTAGAAGGGTGCAGTAACTCGATAATATCCCTAAACGGCACTAAATGTAAACGCATGTCCTTCTCTCGCCATCACAGTCCTTCTCTTTTTCATTCATTCATTCAGAATTTATTTCAGACAACGGAGAGGTTGTCCAGGGTGACGTGGCAAAAGGCATACACTGCCTGACGAGGCCACGCCACCCGGATGACAGGCGGCACCACTGGCTACAAAAATCAAGAAGAGCATTACATAATAGAACACACATTCATTATTTTTGCACAATATATTAATACATCCTAACAAAACACTGGCTTTTGGCGGAAAAAACAAACAACATACTTTAACTACAATTCGACCATAGCAATATTTACAAAACATACACAAGTGATGTTACACCCTTACACTACCGTTTACACGCCACTAGAGCTAGTCCAATCTTAAAAATACCTAGGTGTAACCCTCTCTCACGATATGCCTTGGCGCGAACATGTTACCAATGTCATCTTGGTATCTAATAAAACTTTAGGCTTCTTGAAACTCCATTTAGGAAACGCCTCGCCACAAACTCGGATACGCCTCGCCCATTTGGAATCCGCATCAATCATATCTCATCGACTCATTAGAATCTGTTCAAAATCGCGCCACTAGATTCATTTACTCCCTATACTCCTACGACGTCAGCGCTTCATCTTTAAAATCAGAATCCGGCTTGTCAACGCTCTCCAGTCGACGCCGCATTGCCAGCCTGTCCTTGTATCACAGGTTCTTTTCTTCCCTTAATCAGGCGCCTTAAATCACAGCAGCGTCCCGCATACCGCACCAGCCATCAGTTTCAGGTTGCGCGCCGACGAGCTCGAACCGCTACATTCACTGCTTCCTTTGTCTTCCGAACCGCCACAGACTGGAATGGCCTTCCCCCAGACATCACAGCTACCATATGCCCATCTTCGTTTCTACAGCATTTAAATGACCATTTTGTTAAATGACTACGTGTCACGAGATGTTTTTCTTTATATGAAACCAACCCCTTATGCAATGCCCTCTACGAGGAGCTTTAAGATAATAGACTGAACTGAACTGAACTGAAGGTCACTTAAATAAAAACTTGGTAAAACAATGTCAAAACAGGATGGCGGTACATAAATAAGCTCTTCCGGTTAGTACTTCCTCCAGTCATGGAAGGTTTTAGGGAAAAAGTAACTCTTAAATATATTCGACACTTGTATTCTCGGACTTCCAGGGAGCGGTCAATTCGGGCGGACCTGTAGATAGGAATAAACTGTAACAAGGTACCCATGTGGGCTAGTTGGTGCACATCAGACATAGCTTCACCAGCGAAAGAACGAGACACGAGGAGAAGAAAAACACAGGACAACGCTGTTGTTCAGTTGTTAGTCCAGCGTTGTCCTGTGTTGTTCTTCTCCTCGTGTCTCGTTCTTTCGCTGGTGATGTCTGTAGATAGGAGCAAGTATATGTTTAAAGGGAAACTGCATAGGTTTTAGAAATCGACGAGCTTAAGAGGATCGAATGTGTGAAACTTGCAGGTAAAGCATGCGAAGTCTTTTTGGGCTAGCACTTGAAATAGTGAAGTAATCGCCGATTAAAATCCGGACGCCCTTCAAGCTTCTTGGTTGGTTGGTTTATGGGGTTTTAACGCCCAACGTGACTAAGGCTATGTGAGACGCCGTAGTGGAGGGCTCCGGAAATTTCGAACACCTGGGGTTCTTTAACGTGCACTGACATCGCACAGTACACGGGCCTCTAGAATTTCTCCTCCAAAGAAATTCCAGCCGCCGCGGCCGGGATCGAACCCGCGTCTTTTGGGTCGGCAGCCGAGCACCATAACCACTGAGCCACCACGGCGGCCCTTCAAGCTTCTCCGCAGCGCACAACGCCAAGTGGAGGGGGGGGGGGGGGGGGGGGGGCTTGATGACGTCTCCAAGGTATCGGTACATTTCCAACGCAAAAATGCCTGATTTGAAGGAAAAAACCAACTCCACCGAAAGCAAACCCTGCCGAAAGTTGTTTGGCAGCGTCTAACGAGTCAGGGCAGGGTGCGGCTGACGACAGCGGTAATTTGAAATCATACCTTCCGTGACGTCATGCTGAATTTTCCTGCACTCCTCCAGTGCATTGAGCAGAGGGGCAAAATTCAATCGTCCAATCGTCGATTATGTCACTATTGTAAATGCTAGCGCAAAAACACTTGGCATGCTTTACCTACAGCCTATATAGATTTGAATCCTTGACTATCGCGAAATTCTCAAAAAAGTGCTGCAGTTGCCCTTTAAACCCACTGCACCTGATAAATACACTGTGGAATAGTTTTTACCGAATCTCCTTCCGTATCTCTTGTAGAAGGGGCCATGCCAAGTTTATTCTCGAGTCAGAGGAGTTTTGGATGAAGTCAAAGTTTGAGGAGACAAATCGTGCTGCACACTTTCGGACGCGCTCTAATTCTGGAATAAATGTTCGGTTTCGGGGTCCAAAGCGGAGCATCTGTATTATAATATAGAGCGCACTTTAGAAAAGTGAAGTGTTTATTTTAATCGAGTGCGAGCATGCCTAAAATTTCGTTTTAGGAAATTAAGAACACGGCCAGCCTTAGCTGCTGTATATTCAATATGATAATTCCAGGAAAGGTCATTTTTTATACAGAACACGTAGTTATTTGCAATTTGATACTACTGGCCTATCTTCGACATCAAGAGAATATGTAGCATGTGGCATATGGTGTTTATAAACCTATTTTTTCATTCAGTGTTGTTTTCTTTTATTTTTAATTAAAATGACACAATATTACTAAAGCGTGAAGAATATTGTACTGCCCAGCTGGCAACCAGAGATATGAATCGCCGGTACTGCCGAAAACAGCCACGCAGTACAACACAGCAGAGAATCTAGCAGCACGGTGTTGTGATAACGTTCGGTCATCTCCCGATTGAGGCCGAGTGTGCTACAATGCGAACAGGATGCTTGCTTGCTTGCGTAACATGGTCATACTTTTCGTACAGCTTCATCATTATGGTGTTGGGTGGCGTTCCCATGACGGTACCCATGCCTCCAATGCTGGAAGCGTACGCCACGGACACCATCAGCTCCCGGCGCAAGTCCGTCAAGGATTCCTCGCTCATCCTGTTGATAGGGGTGGGAGAAAAGCAATGGTATCACTGAGCAGCTGAAGATCTCTTTCCATATGGTCACAGCTGTGGGTCTTAGAAAAGTATATATTGCGCGCGACGGCCATATGGGACTTATTTATTTAGAGGCACTGCGAAATATGGCAAGATCAAAGCTGTGTGGGTATGCATAAAACATACAGTCATACATACACACTGAAATTCATAACACTTACAGGCATTTTTCAAACATCAGTAAAGAATTCTGGGCAACACTCATACTATTAAGGTTAGGTTGGTTTGGTTTATTGGGGTCCAACGTCCCAAAGCGACTCAGGCTATGAGAGACGCTGTAGAGAAGGGCTCCGGGAATTTCGACCACCTGGGGTTCTTTCACGTGCACTGACATCGCACAGTACACGGGCCTCTAGAATTTCGCCTTCATCGAAATTAGACCGCCGCGGCCGGGATCGAACCCGCGCCTTTCGGGTCAGCAGCCGACGCCATACCCACTGAGCCACCACGGCGACCCACTATTAAGCCATAACTACAGCGCAAACGACAGGACAGAGATGAAGAAGGGACACCACACAGCGCTGTGTGGTGTCCCTTCTTCATCTCTGTTCTGTCGTTTGCGCTGTAGTTATGGATCATCGAAAACACCAACTCGCCCAACAAATGCTTTTGTCGAACACTATTAAGGTTATTCCTGCTGATTGTCTAAATAAAAAAGGACATTCTTCATTGTACGGGTTTGCACCGCCGCTTTCACAATACAGCGTTTTTGCGGAACTCAACCACACAAACGAACACATTAAACAAGCATTCAGTTTTCTCGCATAGCGGTTAATACTAAACTTTAATTGGCAGTTAAGAGCACTACTGACAAGCGCAATCTCAGCCGTCGGCGAAGTTGTTCATCTCGCTATGAGATCCCGTAGTAGATGCGATATGCCACATGAAAAGGGTGTCGCACCAGGCCGTCTCATGCAAGGCTGCGGAAAACCAATGCAAAGCCTTGATTTTCGATTCAAGGGAAGCCTCTTTATACACTTCTGTTCGACGGGACCAAAGCGTCTCATCAATATGAATAAGCCGGAAGTTCATATTAAGGAAGTTAGAATTAATGAGATTGCATTTTACTTGACAGGAAATTCTCCTGAGTGTTTTTCTAAGCCTTCTTTGTCTCTACGCCTGTTGCACCGTACTCTGTTCGACTGTGAACCAAATATCTGAAAGCAAAGTGTTGATACAGATATTTACCCGACTAGGCTGGCCATCATTCTTTCTTGAGCTCTCTTGTAGAC